>NC_137189.1:41783562-41811062 GCF_960531495.2 Zeus faber
ACCACACAACACCACCATCTCCAACCACACAACACCACCATCTCCAACCATACAACACCACCAACTCCAACCCCACAACGCCACCAACTCCAACCACACAACACCACCATCTCCAACCATACAACACCACCATCTCCAACCACACCACACTACAGACTCCAACCACACAACACCACCAACTCCAACCCCACAACACCACCAACTCCAACCACACAACACCACCAACTCCAACCACACAACACTACAGACTCCAACCACACAACACCACTGACTCCAACCACACAACACCACCGACTCCGACCACACAACACCACCGACTCCAACCACACAACACCACCGACTCCAAACACACAACACCACCATCTTCAACCACACAACACCACCATCTCCAACCACACAACACCACCATCTCCAACCACACAACACCACCAACTCCAACCCCACAACACCACCATCTCCAACCACACAACACCACCGACTCCAACCACACAACACTACCGACTCCAACCACACAACACCACCGACTCCGACCACACAACACCACCATCTCCAACCACACAACACCACCGACTCCAAGCAAACAACACCACCGACTCCGACCACATAACACCACCATCTCCAACCACACAACACCACCGACACCAAACACACAACACCACCATCTTCAACCACACAACACCACCATCTCCAACCACACAACACCACCATCTCCAACCATACAACACCACCAACTCCAACCCCACAACACCACCAACTCCAACCACACAACACCACCATCTCCAACCACACAACACCACCATCTCCAACCACACAACACCACCGACTCCAACCACACAACACTACAGACTCCAACCACACAACACCACGAACTCCAACCCCACAACACCACCAACTCCAACCACACAACACCACCATCTCCAACCACACAACACCACCATCTCCAACCACACAACACCACCGACTCCAACCACACAACACTACCGACTCCAACCACACAACACCACCGACACCGACCACACAACACCACCATCTCCAACCACACAACACCACCATCTCCAACCATACAACACCACCAACTCCAACCCCACAACACCACCAACTCCAACCACACAACACCACCATCTCCAACCACACAACACCACCATCTCCAACCACACAACACCACCGACTCCAACCACACAACACTACAGACTCCAACCACACAACACCACGAACTCCAACCCCACAACACCACCAACTCCAACCACACAACACCACCATCTCTAACCACACAACACCACCATCTCCAACCACACAACACCACCGACTCCAACCACACAACACTACCGACTCCAACCACACAACACCACCGACACCGACCACACAACACCACCATCTCCAAGCACACACCACCGACTCCAAGCACACAACACCACCGACTCCAACCACACAACACCACCGACTCCGACCACACAACACCACCATCTCCAACCACACAACACCACCATCTCCAACCACACAACACCACCGACTCCAACCACACAACACTACCGACTCCAACCACACAACACCACCGACTCCAAGCACACAACACCACCGACTCCGACCACACAACACCACCATCTCCAACCACACAACACCACCATCTCCAACCACACAACACCACCGACTCCAAGCACACAACACTACCGACTCCAACCACACAACACCACCGACTCCGACCACACAACACCACCATCTCCAACCACACAACACCACAAACTCCAAGCACACAACACCACCGACTCCGACCACACAACACCACCATCTCCAACCACACAACACCACCGACTCCAAGCACACAACACCACCGACTCCGACCACACAACACCACCATCTCCAACCACACAACACCACCATCTCCAACCACACAACACCACCGACTCCAAGCACACAACACTACCGACTCCAAGCACACAACACCACCGACTCCGACCACACAACACCACCATCTCCAACCACACAACACCACCGACTCCAAGCATACAACACCACCAACCCCCAACCTTGCTCAGTGACACACTTTGTTGTGGCTGCAGTGGTTTAATGACGTGATGACTTCATCCCTCGAAGCTCAGCCTGCGCTGCGCCGTGGAGCTGGTTCCGAGCGCTGGAAATAGGGAAGTGGAAGTATTTGCAACTCAGAGCCGAGGATTGGATGGCAGTGATATAATGCACCTGATGAATGTGCCCCCCCCCTGCCCCCTCCCCATCTCCTCCATCCGCTCCATCTGCTCCACCCCCTACGGTGGGCAGACTGCCAGGCGGAATGAGCTCATGTGTCCTTGGAAAGGTGTGTGTCCGTGTGTGTGTGTGTGTGTGTGTGTGTGTTTTTCTCTGTGATTTTAACATTTACATGTTATACACACACACACACACACACACACACACACACACACACACACACACACACACACACACACACACACACACACACACACACACACACACACGTGGTTATATATTTTTTCAGGCCACTCCGGCAGGGCCGACTTCCAATTCCAATTCCCGTTTCAGTGACATTACAACTCGACGTTATTAGGGCTAGGTTAATTGGCGTTGCTGAACGGGCCGTGGACGCCGGGCGCGTCTGAGCCCTGGAGTCGACTCGGGAGGAGAACGGGAAGACGCCGGGGGGACGGAAAAAAAAAAAATGGACGGATAAGGTTTTACAGGAGAAACAACCTTGACATCCCGGGAACGGCGGAGGCTACGTTTCGGTGACGATCGCGTCCGACCTTTCACTTCGGCGATTTTTATCTGCTTTCAGCTTTTTATCTCTGCACTTTCATCACTCTGCCGTGTGTTCATATGAAGCCTTTTTTTTTTTTTTTTTATTATTATCATGGTATGGTATGGTAGCGCCTGGAATCGCCCTTGCGTATGAAACGTGCTGTGCACATGAACTCGCGGTATGAACCACCCCAAAGAGCGAGGGAGTCACGGTCGGAACGCAACAAAATGTTTAAAAAATACCCACGAGGCAAAAAACTCCCCAAATCAACCAGAGATGATCATTGAAACAAAACTCTCCTTCCTGCGTGAGGGCTCCATCTACACCCTGCTGCCATTGGTGTCACAGGTGAAATCAGTACGGTTCATGTTCACCCGCTGTGTGTATATGTATATAAATATACATGTCTGAGACGTGGCCAGAGGCCTTCGACAAACCTTGCTGAATATTTCACTCCACCACACACGGTGGAATGGTGGGCGTGTGAATAATGAGACTTATTCTCTTATGGGTGTAGGTAAAACTCAACTCGTGTCGTGGTGATAATTCAACCACTGAAACTATCGATTGGCCAGGGAAGATTATTCATTGCTTTTTTTGGAGTACGGCAAATTGACATATATCAAGGTACAATACAACATGACAATTCCTGTAAATAAACTGGATAAATTGATCCCAGAAGATGGGGAAAATTATTATTGTTAATATTATTTATTATCTTTATTTTTAGGATAATACTTGGTTCAATATTACCACCTAGTGGTCAATTGCAGCCACTTCGGGAATCTAAAACCTACTTAATTAGCCATTGGATTTCTACAGATTGTGACTGCCGATATGTTCGATTCGGTAGTTTAACTCATTGTATAAAGCCTTCGCTGCCTTGTGTTTGCTGAGATTAGATTGAGACGATTGTGCCCTTCGCCGCGAGGTAGAGGGTTGCACTGCCTCCACGTGGTCATGCGGAATGTTGCACGTTGTGGATTTCAAGAGGGAGGAAAGTGAAATAAAAAGGTTTTTTATTTTTATTTTTTATGTATTATTAAAACATATGTATACAAATAATAAATAAATATGCATCTTCTCCTTACGGCCCTTTTGGAAACGTGCATTGGATCCCTCCGCAGTGGCGGCGCCACCTGCGTTGACATTTTCCAGTCGAGACGTCATCGGCGTGGCACCGGTTGTTGACAGCGCGTCTCCTAGCGACGGCGGCTTCCGCCCGTCGCCCGCTCGACGGCTGCCCTTTATGACGATTCATAAAATATACGTTTTTTTAGTTTTTTTTTAGGGAATATAGGGTTGTTTTTTTTCTTAATATATAGATTGAGTGAGTAAATAGTGATTTCACTTGGATTTTGTAGGTACACCGAGTGTGGCTGAATTTGGGTAATTTATTTTCCTCTGACAATTGAAATGGCAGCTCTTGAATGTCTGAAATAACATTAAAAGGAAGGAGATTTATATTCACTTTTTTTATTTTTTCAATTATTTATTTTCCTCTTTTTTTTTTTTTTAACTAATATTTTTTAAATCAAATTTTGGTTTAATCTCATGCGTTGTGGCCGCCGCCCACACGTCATAAAACACACATCTCATGGATTACACATTTTTATTTGTTTATTTATTCCCAATTTTTCAATTTATATTTTAATTCCAGTTAATTGATTGATTAATTAATTGACATCTTAATTATTTTTTAGTGTGACGTTTAGAGTATTTCCACTCACATCTGTGGTCACACACAGCGTGGAGGACGTGGAGAACCCGCACAGGGAGATCCGCCCCATTCCAGGGTGAGCTCCTACCTGTTACCTACACATTTAATATGTATTTATTATTTCTGTTATTACCTCTGTTATTATCTCTGTTATTACCTCTGTTATTATCTCTGTTATTCTCTCTGTTATTATCTCTATTATTATCTCTGCTATTATCTCGCTTGTTATTAGGTCTGTTATTATCTCTATTATTACCTCTGTTATTACGTCTGTTAATATGTCTGTTATTATCTCTGTTATTATCTCTGTTATTATGTCTGTTATTATCTCTGTTATTATGTCTGTTATTATCTCTGTTATTATGTCTGTTATTATCTCTGTTATTATCTCTATTATTACCTCTGTTATTATGTCTGTTATTCCCTCTATTATTCTCTCTGTTATTGTCTCTGTTATCATGTCTGTTATTATCTCTATTATTATCTCTGTTATTATCTCTGTTATTATCTCTATTATTATCTCTATTATTATCTCTGTTATTATCTCTATTATTACCTCTGTTATTATCTCTGTTATTATCTCTATTATTATCTCTATTATTATCTCTGTTATTATCTCTGTTATTATGTCTGTTATTATCTCTATTATTATCTCTGTTATTATGTCTGTTATTATCTCTATTATTATCTCTATTATTATCTCTGTTATTATCTCTATTATTATCTCTGTTATTATGTCTGTTATTCTCTCTATTATTATCTCTGTTATTATCTCTGTTATTATGTCTGTTATTATCTCTATTATTATCTCTGTTATTATGTCTGTTATTATCTCTATTATTATCTCTATTATTATCTCTGTTATTACCTCTGTTATTATGTCTGTTATTACCTCTGTTATTATCTCTATTATTATCTCTATTATTATCTCTGTTATTATCTCTGTTATTATGTCTGTTATTATCTCTATTATTATCTCTGTTATTATGTCTGTTATTATCTCTATTATTATCTCTATTATTATCTCTGTTTTTTAGTGTGGCGTTTAGAGTATTTCCACTCACATCTGTGGTCACACACAGCGTGGAGGACGTGGAGAACCCGCACAGGGAGATCCGCCCATTCCAGGGTGAGCTCCTACCTGTTACCTGCACATTTAATATGTATTTATTATTTCTGTTATTACCTCTGTTATTATCTCTGTTATTACCTCTGTTATTATCTCTGTTATTCTCTCTGTTATTATCTCTATTATTATCTCTGCTATTATCTCGCTTGTTATTAGGTCTGTTATTATCTCTATTATTACCTCTGTTATTACGTCTGTTAATATGTCTGTTATTATCTCTGTTATTATCTCTGTTATTATGTCTGTTATTATCTCTGTTATTATGTCTGTTATTATCTCTGTTATTATCTCTATTATTACCTCTGTTATTATGTCTGTTATTCTCTCTATTATTCTCTCTGTTATTGTCTCTGTTATCATGTCTGTTATTATCTCTATTATTATCTCTGTTATTATCTCTGTTATTATCTCTATTATTATCTCTATTATTATCTCTGTTATTATCTCTATTATTACCTCTGTTATTATCTCTGTTATTATCTCTATTATTATCTCTATTATTATCTCTGTTATTATCTCTGTTATTATGTCTGTTATTATCTCTATTATTATCTCTGTTATTATGTCTGTTATTCTCTCTATTATTATCTCTGTTATTATCTCTGTTATTATGTCTGTTATTATCTCTATTATTATCTCTATTATTATCTCTGTTATTATCTCTATTATTACCTCTGTTATTATGTCTGTTATTCTCTCTATTATTATCTCTGTTATTATCTCTGTTATTATGTCTGTTATTATCTCTGTTATTATCTCTATTATTATCTCTGTTATTACCTCTGTTATTATGTCTGTTATTACCTCTGTTATTATCTCTATTATTATCTCAGTTATTATCTCTGTTATTATGTCTGTTATTATCTCCGTTATTATCTCTGTTATTATGTCTGTTATTATCTCCGTTATTATCTCTATTATTATCTCTGTTATTATCTCTATTATTATCTCTGTTATTATGTCTGTTATTATGTCTGTTATTATCTCTATTATTATCTCTGTTATTATCTCTATTATTATCTCTGTTATTATGTCTGTTATTATCTCTGTTATTATGGTGACAAGCAAAGCGACAAGTTCCAGCAAACAGCTTCCGTTTCAGTTTGTGGTTGTAGTTTGAGGTTCAGGGGCAGTTTTGGGTGGTGTTTTGATCATAGTTACGGCGAGTTGTGGTGACAATTGTAGTTTAAGCTGTAGTTTTGGTTATAGTTACGGTTACAGTTATGATTTGTTTGTTACAGTTATGGTTATAGTTATGTTTAAGCTACAAGTTTTGCTAATTGTTTTGATCATAGATATGGTAAGTTGTGGTTAGCTTTCGTACAGCTCGGGTTATAGTTATGTTTTAGTCGCAGTTTTGGTAACAGTGGTTCCTCTTGGTCACAGATACGCTTGGCTTTAGTCGCAGTTTTTGATTGTTGTTTAGTATCTGGCAACCGCAGTTCCCCGCAGACATGGTTGGGGTCTCGGCGGAACCAGGGGCGTTTCAGACATGTCGTGGTTCAAGTTTGATCGATATCGACGTACATTTGGAGCAGGAGCTAGTAAAAAAAAAAACAACCTGCAAATTTACCAGAAGTTGAAGAATGTTGGCACACCTCGTGACATCATCCGATGTTCCGTGAGCCCCGTTCTCTGGGTGCTCATTCGCATTCGGAGAGTTGTGCTGTGTAGACCTGGTCGCTTCGCCGCGCCGATGCCGTGTTCAGCGTAAACTCGGAAAATTGGAAGTCGCGCTGCGTTTAACCCCCGAAAAACTGGAGGTGTGAAACAGTGCTGTGTCTTGTGGATGGGACTACACAATATTTTTGTCTTTCACGATGGTCACCATGTCAAGTTAGGCGATCATAGTACCAGGAATTCTCGTTGTGTCTCGGTTGGGTGACTGGCAACACTACAAGTATGACCCCGACCAATCATCGTCGAGTTCATAGGTTGTCGGAGGGGGGGGGGGTCAAGAAACTGTCAACAAACATGGCTGCAGAAGCGTTTGTGAACCCTTCTAGTGTAGAGCCGATCGCTTGGACAATCCGTCTCGGCGACGGACGTACATTCTAAATCGGTTTCAGTGTCCACCCCACCGTCACCCCCGCGACCCCCGGAAGGACTCGGGTCTCTCCGCTTCTCTTCGACATGTTTACGTACAGGTGTGTGGCCAGGGAGCACGCTGTCACCCCATTGGTCAACGTCGCAGGTGGGCGTCGCAGGGGGTTGTCGGACTAGGCAGGGAAATACAAAGAAAAGACGTAAATATTTGGGCCTGACCCTGGAAATTTGTCAGCCGTGACAAAGTGGGCTCAAAGCAAGGCCGAATTTGTGTAGTCTGATCCCGGCGTTTTTCAGCGTTTTTCCGCGTTTTTCAGGGAAACTCTGAAAACGAATGCGTACCACGGGTTTAGGGAGGGAGACGGGAGTCTTTCTGGCAGCAGGACGCCGCTACAGCTGCGCCGTGGCGGAGAGAAGACAACGCCGTCACTTTCCGCACCGGGGTTTAACCGCGCCCCCTCGGCCACCGCACGTTGTGGTTAGTTGTGGCTAGATTGATGTTTCAGTTGCAGTTTTGGTCATAGTTTTGGTTATAGTTTGGATTGCCGTTGTGGTCAGAGTTCTGGTCATAATGAGTATATCATGAGCATTGATTTGGGAGCAGGATTAAACTGTTGATCAGAACTACTGGGCTGTCCGGATATTCAGTTTCGAAAGAGTATTTTCTGTGGCCGCGGTATAAAGACAGTTACGGACGTTATCTAGACGTTTTCTACTGTATCTTTAACTTTAAAAGAGTGTATTACAAGTATTTTGAAACCTAAATGGAGTCACACTGATATACTGTAGATATGTTTGATGCTTCGATCTCTTTGTGCCCCTTATAATGTCTTTATAATGCGTGTAAATGTGCATGTGTGTGTGCGCGTGTGTGTGTGTGTGTGTGTGTGTCAGCTGTGAGCAGAATATCTTATCTTGTCTATCTGTGTTAATTATTAAATGGCCCTACAGTCTCCAGAGTGTAGTCCTAGGAACTGACTAATTCTTTATAACATCAAACATATCTGAAGACAGAGCCGTGCATATACAGTAGATGTTTAATTCATGTGTAAAATGAATGACGACCTTATTGAAACTAAAGAGACATCAAACAGACTTCTTGCATATGCTTATGTGTATCCAGTGTTGTGTAACTTTCCGTGTGGAGGTCGCTTGTTTATTAAATGGCGGGAGAGATGGAACAATACCTAGAATCTACACAATACACACATACTGTATATCAACCACAACATTAGAACCACCTGCCTAATATGGTGTAGCTCCCCCTCCTGCCACCAAAACAGCTCTGACCGGTGGAGGCGTGGACTCCACCAGACCTCTGAAGGTGTCCTGTGGTATCTGGCACCAAGACGCAGATCCTTTAATTCCCGGAGGTTGCGAGGTGGCGCCCCCGGGGATCAGGCTTGTTGTTCCAGCACATCCCACAGATGCTCCATCGCATTGAGATCAGGGGAATTTGGAGGCCAAGTCAACACCTTGAACTCTGTCACGTTCCTCAAACCGCTCCTGAACAATTTCCATCAGGGAGCACCGTTGCCATGAAGGGGTGTACTTGGTCTGCAACGATGTTTAGGGAGGTGGTACATGTCAAAGTAACATCCACATGAATGCCAGGACCCAAGGTTCCCCAGCAGAACGTTGCCCAGAGCATTACACTGGCTCCGCTGGCTTGTCTTCTTCCCATAGTGCATCCTGGTGCCTTCTCTTCACCAGGTAAACGACACACATGCTCATGATGTAAAAGAAAACGATTCATCAGCCCAGGCCACCTTCTTCCATTGCTCCATGGTCCAGTTCTG
The DNA here is from genome assembly GCF_960531495.2 of Zeus faber. NCBI lineage: Eukaryota > Metazoa > Chordata > Actinopteri > Zeiformes > Zeidae > Zeus > Zeus faber. The sequence continues at coordinate 41,793,009 of NC_137189.1, forward strand.
ACGCTCACGTGCCCATTGTAGGAGCTTTCGGTGGTGGACAGGGTTCAGCATGGACACTCTGACCGGTCCGCGGCTACACCGCCCCATACACAGCAAGCTGTGATGCACTGTGTGTTCTGACACCTTTCTGTCATAGCAGCTTTAACTTTTTCAGCTATTTGTGCCACAGTAGCTCTTCTGTGGGATCGAACCACACGGGCTGGACTTCACTCCCCATGTGCATCAATGAGCCCACGGGCGCCCATGACCCTCTCAGCGGTTCACCGGTTGTCCTTCCTTGGACCACTTTTGGTAGGTACTAACCACTGCATACAACACCCCACAAGACTGTCTAGTCACCCCACAAGTCTATCCATCACTATTTGGAGCTTGTCAAAGTGGCTCAGATCCTTACGCTTGACCATTTTTCCTGCTTCCAACACATCAACTTCAAGAACTGACTGTTCACTTGCTGCCTAATACATCCCACCCCTTGACAGGTGCCATCAAAACGAGATGAGATGGGTGTGTGTGTGTGTGTGTGTGTGGGTGTGTGTGTGTGTGTGTGTGTATATATATATATATAAATATAATACCTATTCTCTGCACTCTAGGCATGTGATGGAAAAGCGCCTGTGTTAAAATTGATCGGCCGAAGGTATCTGGCCTGAAAGCCAATCCCTCCGTTTTTATCCTGAGGGGTTTTGGGACTCGGCGCTACTGATAGCCTCCGTGTTCATCCCAGAACTTTACTTTACTTAAAAAAAAAAATAAAAAATGCTGAACGCAGTCGTATCTTCTTCCTGTCGTCCTCGAGTGAAAAATGATCCTTCTTCGGGGGAAGAAACATAATGGGAGGGGTGGGGGGAAAAAAAGGGCTGACAACTGGAGACGTCGCCTTTGAGCGCTGCATTATATGTGTAATAACAGTTTAAGGACACAATCCATCAATGCTGTCGTGGGTTGCGTTGGCGAGAAAAAATAAAAAAAAAGAGGAAAAAAACTTGATCCGCTTCCCTGGGTCATCATTTCTTTCCGAATTAGATGACAAATAATTGTGCGTTCATCAATAACAATGAAAGATGAAGTGATTTATTACTGTTTTTTTTTGTTTTTGTTTTTTTTTTGATGGGGGGTAGAGATGGAGAGAGTGAGCGATGGAGTTGGCTCATGATGTTTTTTAAATGAGATGCTACAGTGTTCAGACGGCGTGACCTATAAAGCTAAAATGGTAAAAAAAATTAAAAAAAAACAAAAAAAAAACACGTATGTGCCTCAATGTCTGAGGTGTATAATGTGCGCCAGCCAAGTGGAGGAGCTGCCTGCCGGGGGTGTTTGGTCAGTTATGTACCATGAACGGCTGAGAGGACCTAGTGGATGCGGGTTTCAATACCGAGCCCTGAGTTTAACGGAAAAAAAAGCAGCGGCTCATTCTGTCAAAGTGCCGTAATCAACAGTGCACCAGCTTTCACAGGATGGAGCGCTCTTGGGGGAAGGGAAAGGACTTAAATTCAGAATCAGAATCAGAATCAGAAATACTTTAATAATCCCAGGGGGAAATTACTTTCGTTACAGCTCCAATCTACATACAACATATTAACATACGTCATATAATAATTATTAAGAAACATATTTATATATAAATAGATATATAAACATATCTATATACACATGGTAAAGTGTAAAATGTACAGTTAAAAATGTGCAAGAAGAAGAAAGTGCACAAGTGGATAACCGTGTTTTGAGGTCAGATTACAGAGAGGGGGTGTCTCTCTCTCTGACTCTCTGAGGGAGGCGTTGTAGAGATAAGTTGGATGCAAACTTGCCGTGACTGGGTTTGCTTTGGTTCGGTTATGATAGGCTAGTTTTCCCCTCGTGGCAGAAAGTCACACATTGTATCTTGAACAATTAAAAGGGCTTATTCCTCCTGTATTGTATTCAAGACTTCTTAAATACAAAACCCGAGGAATAAGGCCTTTTAATTGTTTAATTGTTTAAGTTACAATGTGTGACTTTCTGCCACGAGGGGAAAACTAGCCTATCATAACCGAACCAAAGCAAACCCAGTCACGGCAAGTTTGCATCCAACTTATCTCTACAACGCCTCCCTCAGAGAGTCAGAGAGAGAGACACCCCCTCTCTGTAATCTGACCTCAAAACACGGTTATCCACTCATCATAACCGAACCAAAACAAACCCAGTAACGGCGAGTGTGCGTCCAACTTAAGGCCCTTTCCCTTCCCCCGAGACCGCTCCATCTTGTGAAAGCTGGTGCACGGTTGATTACGGCAGTGTTACAGAATGAACCGCTGCTTTTTTCCCCTTTCAACTCAGGGCTCGGCTTTCCATTTGGCGGTGCGGTGCAGTCTGCCATTTTACCACTTTGGCGGGGCGATTTCTAGGTAGATAGACGGAGGCTAGGGATAGGTCGGGTTTTGACAAGCCAGAAAACACAGCTATTAGAGAGGGAGTCTGTGCAACCAACTAGGCCATAATTCATCTTGCGAAACAATATCGTGCTAAGAGATTTCATATTTTCGAGTGTATTTGTGGATGGGTTTTTAGTCAGTTTTTCCCTGTTCAACCCAAAAGAAGACAATGAAAAGATCTTCATGCATGTACTGTATAATCACCGAAAGCAGCATTGATTGATTCATTGATTGATTGATTGGAATTGGAGAATACACACTATTGGCCTGACATAGTACATGCTTTCTGACCCTTTGAAGTGAACATGAAAATACCGCGTTTCCTTATTGATCACTTTCACTTTCATTGACTCCACCTCCATAGGAGAAAGGGTTCTCTCCCGCAGGCGTGTTTTGTTTTGGCCAAGTGTCAAGTGCAATTTATATGTATCATGTGGTTAGAGCAGAACATGGTCCTCCTTGGTGCTTGCCGGTGTTGACGTTGCCGATGTTTCTACCTTCAACCGATCCAGTGTATTTACAAAACTGCTCTGAACCAATCATTTCTCTACATATGAACTAAATGGCTTTGACTCCAAGTAACTACTATTTGAGTAACTGACTGATTTAATGCAATTGAAATAATCTCAACATTGGCAGGTAACCAATAATAAAATGGGTTCAAACTGTTAATTGTTATAAGTGAGTTAAATAATCCAAATTAATTGCCCAATAAACAGCCTTTCCCCACCGCCCTGCTGGTCGAGGAAAGTGTCCAGATTTCATTTTCTAGGTTTTTTTCAGGCAATTGTCTTGTACTCAAGATAACTGTTTACCCGCAACTTTGGCAGCAAACTCTTGGCTTGTTAAAAAAAAAAAAGTAATAAATAATCCGCTTGCTCGTTAAACCGTAAAAGAGGCGATTAAGGTTTGGGAACATGTACATTTTAGAAATGAGCAGCATTCCTATCCCGTTACAATTCAGCGTTTTATCCAGGAAACTTTGACATAACGGTCGACATTTGTTGTCGGAAAAACAGGGGCAGCAGGTGGTTGTGTTTCTGGTTGTGCTCATCCTCCTCCTCCTCCTCCTCCTCCTCCTCACTGCCCTCCCCCTCTGGCTTCCGCGTGCCGTTTCCATCCATGCTTTCTCTCTTCCGTTCTGCTTTCTTGGACATACATCCTGTGGCCTCGCCTCCCTCCCTCACCGAATCAATAGATCCAATTACAGTGAGAGGTTGCTTATCTTGTCATATCTGGAGGAAATGCAGTCTCTCCCCTGTCTGTCTGTCTGTCTGTCTGTCTGTCTGTGTCTGTCTGTCGCTCTCGTTGCATTGCATTCTGGGAGAGTATCGGGGATGGGGCTTTGGGCCGGAGAATCGCTGGAGAGATCCTTCCTTCCTCTCCTTCCTCCCAGGCCGCTCCTGCGCACGTTGGTGGGAACAGTCCTGGGTCTAACACCGTATCAGAACACGCTTGTGGACGATGGCTACCACCGTTCAAGTGAGCGGGCAGAACGATGATAGACCGGCTGTGCAGGAGGAGTCGTGCGCTCCGCCCCCCCCCGGCCGCCATCTCTTTTATTGGGCTCATGCGTCAAGTGGTCAGGTTGCGCTAAATAGTGACTCGTGGAGTTTTGTTTCTGAGCGCTTTGGCGTTTCGGAAATAACGTGTCACCTGGAATCTTTTTTTAACCAGCTTGGGATGGAGTATCACGCGTTCGCTCACATTTTCAGAAACTCCCTATTTACGCGCTTATTTTTTTGCCGATTTAACCTTTTCATTTTTTTCCCCACGTCACCTTCCTCTACAGTCGACGTTTGTTTTGGGAACGCTGCGGTTGGTTTTGTCTATTGCGGATGTCCTGCTGCAGTACTCACCAGATTTGTCCTCTACTGCCCCCTGGTGGCGTGAGGTGTGTTTACCTCCACCGGAGCCGTTCAGTCAGACCTGGCTCTTTCGGAGCGTGGGGTTACGTTTCGGCCCTGACCCCTTTGTTTTGAATGTTGCTGCCTCGGGCGAAGATCATAGCAGGTAAAGCAGTTTACGCCCGCAGGACCCGTCTGCGTGTCCGTCCATTTCTCTCCTTCTTTCCTGAGGGGATGCGGCCTCGTCCCCTCTTTCTCTTTCTTTCTCCCCAGACAACTTGTGTTCCATAATTCACACTTTTTCCTTCCTTCCTCACCACCTTCCCTCCGTCCCTCCTCTGCTCCGCCCTGGTTGGAGGGGGGGGGGGCCCGCCGGTGGAGGCTTCCTCACAGATGGGCGTCTCCTCCTCTCTTCTGCTCCTCTGACTTGTGTAATTCAGTCGCCTCTCCCCTTCCTGAGTAATTGAAGTAATTTCCCACCTTGGCTATGATGAATGTGTCCCGAGCTCCCGCCATGCCCTTCTACTTTAGCCGCCCTAATTAAAGAAAACATTCCATGATTGCCTATTTTTCCTCGAGCGTGACAACCTATTATTCTCCCCAGCACCTGATTAGAGAGTTATTATGCTTAGATTTAGATTGATTTAAGCGGGCAGCCTAATAAAAGACTGCTTGGGGTTCTGATTTAAAGTGGGGGAACTGCAGGTTTTGGAGCGAGTCACGGTGTGTAATTGTTATTACTGGTCCATGATAGGAGCTGAGTGGCCGTTCCGGAGGGGCGGGGGAGCGAACGAAAATTGAATTAGAAAATGAGAAGGTCAGGCGGCGTACAACAGGTGACATTTTGGGACATTCTCGGCACAATAGAGCTGTCACCGGGAGTGCGTTCCGGGATAGATTTGTCCGGAGTGATAAATCACATCCATCACCGCCTGCCCAAAATGACATATTTCTATCAAAGCAAGATTAATCTCTCCTTCGGCAGGCAAAAGGGGGGACTCATGATCATTGGTAAAAATTGGACACAAAACGGGTAAATTGTCTGGTGTTTGTGTGGCTCGGCCTCGCGCGGAGACTGGATTAATTCCCTTTTAATGTGAGCGGAATGGGATACAGTATTAGAGCCGGGTTTCTCGAATGTTCATTACCCTCGTTTGATGCGAAACCGGTTCACGGAGCGTAATTCGTGACGCTAATTGACATTGGGCAGGATTTGCATTCGGCGTGGCCTTTCGGTAGAGGTCCCTCTCTGAAGTTCCCGGTGCTGGAACGCTGCACCGCGGCTTCGTCCCAGTGGGGAGGAAAGGAGCGTTGCGCTAAAGCTCTCCGGTGTCACCTGCAACATTTGAGGATTAATGAACTGCAGGGACTGTTATAGACACAGAATTGATTCATTTATTCAGATGCAAATTGCAAACACTTGCCATTTTAATCCGATACAATTAAATGACCGGTGTTAAAAATATGCCAATTTTTTGGTCGTGGAGCATAGATTTCGGTATAGATCGAGAATAAGAAATCTTTACTTTATGTACCTCACAGGTAAGTTTAGTAAAAGTTTCCTGTGTAAATGTAAATCCAAGTATAAAGTATAAATCCTGTATTTCCCGTCGCTGAGTTTCCCCGCATGGATTAAAACACGTTAACGATTAATATCCAGTCCGGCGCGTCACAGAAATGTGTTTTTATGGTTCTGAAATACAATGCGGCGCAACGTCATTTAAAAGGGAAATGACCTCATCTGAGAGGTGTCAAGCTGCGGGCGGCGCCTCGGAGCCGATCAAACAAAACCAGCTTATAGTTGGAGAGTCGCCTGCAGTCACCGATCCTTCCGCGCCGTTCCGGGACGGTAATTGCAGGACGCCTCGGTCCTCCACACCTCCGTCACGGGGTTAGAGGTGTGTCGAGGAGTATATCGTTACGCTTTCATACCTGTTCTTGTACGGAGACCCAGACGGAGTGAGACGCTCGCGCCCCCCCCCCCCCCCCCCCCACGCGTCTGCTTAGCGTCGCCGCAGCGAGGGGACGCGCCTGAGCAGCATTCTGATAAACGACACGATTAGAGGTAGAATTAACAATCTGACTCGGGCCGGGCGACGTAAATCCACGGAGGCTTCACATTTGCCGTCGGGGGCGGGACAAATCAAGTCCATCTTTCATGTTAAAGTCGGGCGGTGTCAGCGGAGAGCCGAGAGTCACTCGTCTTTGACATGTATTCACTGTCGGGGGGGTTATTGGCAGTCCATCCCTCATTGTCACTGTGAGTAATGGCCATGTGCTATTGCGCATGTAGCAGCATGGATTGAAGGAGGGAGAGACGTGCGGACGAACGGGTGAATTGACAGGCCGGCAGATAGACACTAAATGTAGCTGCGGCTCGACACAAAAGGATGCGCCGTAGATAGGTCCTACAATTTGCCTGCTTGATTTGGAAAAAGACACGCGGTGGATGCAGAGAATGGCCAGGGAAGCCTCATCTACCGTCGCTCGTTTTTTCGGCCCCTGCAGAGGGTCGAGTCGGTCGCCGCAGGGGGGGGGGAGGGACGCCCGTCTTATTTTGCCGAAGCTCATGTCTCGATCATGGGGAATTGATCGTTGAGGGGAGAGCTGCGGCCGAGTGCCGCGCGCCGGGCTTGCAATACGCGGTGCAATGGGGCGGGAATCGCGGCGGTCGCCTCCTTCGGCGGCTGCGATTGATTGAGGTTCAAAAGGGTTTTCCTTTTATAGCTTTTGAAGAAGAGGATGTAAGAGAGATTTCCTCCCTCATCGCAGGGCGTACAGTTGCGGCAAATGGGAGGCTCGGTGGCCTACCCACCTGACTGCGATTGCATTTTTTGTTTCTCCTGTCTGACACCCGATTTTAAGTACTGGCTCCAGCATCTCCACGATGGGTGCAGGAGACGGTTGGCAAGGTGGATGATAAACGATCCGTCACCTTGAAGAATATGTTATTTTAAGTATGAACTCAGACAAAGCTCTAGTTAAAGAAAATAAAAAAAATCTTGTCATTAGGGGCCGAAAAATTGCCTTGATTACGACGACATCCTCATTTCGAGGCGGAACAATATCACTCAAGGAAGGGGTTTGTTTGATTCGTCGATAAGGAACCCTCTTCCGGCGGCTCCTCCATTTGGCCCAGTCAGTGGCGTGACGAGAGTGGAGGGGGATGGATGGAGTGAGAGGGAGGACGGAGAAGGGGGGATCGGGAGAGAGAGGGAGGAGGAAGAAAGAGAGAGAGAGAGAGAGAGAGAGAGGAGGAAGAAGGATGGAGCGCGGCGGTGATTAAGAGATGCAGAGAGCTATCTCATGTATCTATGATGTTTATTAAGTCACGGTTAAATGAGATGTTACCGTGGGTGAGTAGGGCGAAAGATAAAGCCAAACACGGAAGGGGGGGGGGGAAGATTTCTTTAAGGGATTAATAGCGCTCTGAGGTCTCTGATGATCACTCATTCAAGACTCCATTATTGCAATTAATGGGCCCCTTCCCTACTTGACCCCATCGTCAAAATGAAGGAACCCTAAAGTCAGATGGATGAAGTGCCGCCGACTCGCTTGCCTAATTGGCGGCCACGGCTGAGAGTTTACGTGCGGCAGTAGACGAAGGAGAAGAACTGTATTAGCGGCGGAAGAAGAATGAGGGGAAGCCCGCGGTGCAAACAACGCAGCAGCCTATCGACCGCCCGCACTCCAGTTGAGGAATTCCTAAGATAAATAAAAGCCGATTTCGGGCCCGATCTCCCCCTGCCGACCAAAGCAAAGTAAGCAAAGCCCCTGTTTTTATGATTTTTTTTTTCCGTTTGATGGTGCTTAAGATCAGCGTGGCAGGTTACCCCGCGGTGCGAGGTGTCTTACAAGGGTTTTTCACTTCCCCCATCTGCTCGGAAGTCCGTCCCAGCCGCACTGATTGCAAAACACAAGCATTAAACATGCACGTGGCAGTCGAGGGGGGCGCGGTGGCCGGCTTCGCCCTGCGCCCGGGTCGGCCCGATCAGTCCCGTTGGCGCCGGTCGGCCCCACCCGGCCGGGGAGAGTTTTCGTAGTGCCTTTGTCCGTCTGACGCGTCGCGGGGCGCAGGAGCCGAGACCCCGCGGACCGGAGGGCGACACGGACCCCGACGCCCGTCAGTAGGAATTCTGTTTATGTTCACGTCTGGCCGGCGATCCTTTTTGCCGACCCTTTTAATGAAACCCCCCCGCCGTGACCGCCTGAAAGTCTCCGTCTCGGGGGAAACCCCGGGGACGTGGGCTGTGGACTGTCACGTGGGAAGCAGCGATAGCCAACCGGGAACCAAGCCGACGGCAACGGCGGGAGGAGTCGTTGACTCTAAAATCATGTCGTTTTTCACAAACCTGGGAATCCGGCAGCGTGCGGTGTGCTGTTTGGGCACATTGATGCTCGCCACACACGCTATAGGGACAAAACTGTTCGTTTTCGTAGTTCGTTATGTGTGGGGTCTCTCACATTTTTCAAAATTGTGATAAGATCTGAAAGATCTTGTCGGGCGGGCCTAGGCTTAACAGTGGAATGAATGAAAAGAACATTTCCGAAAGTTGGTTTTGAGGCTCTCAAATCACACTCTCAAGTTGAAATAGATGAAACGGATCAGGAATGTTCAATGACTTTATTTCAAACTTTGCAAAAAAAACCAAAAAACATGACTAGACTGTGCTTGAGCCTGGATGTACCTACAGCACTCTGACACCCGCTGCATTTGGATATAAGGAATCTTCCATTAATCCTTTGGGGTACATTTACTCGTAGCACTTTTCGGAGTAGAAAGCACTTCCCCCACTGCATTTTGTGAGGTGAAAAAGAGCGGCGCGCACATTGTGACCATTACAATGGACTTCGGCGCTAACCTTTCAATGCGCTTACCTTTCAATGCGCTTACCTTTCAATGGCAGCGTCATAATTTCTCTCCATCTCTGATGCGATAGAGGCAAAATCGTCTCTGCCGTTTCTGCATAAAATAGCCGCTGACGTCATATGGGCTTTTCTGAGAAGTTTGGGCTGATTTAAACTTTTGAAAGCGCTCCGCTCTGCCAAAAAAAAAAGCAGGCGCAAAGGAGCGCTTCTCAAGAGCAACGGCTGCTTCTGGTTGGATTCTGTTGAAAATGTCGGTGGTGTCGGGGGGCAAAACACTGTGAATCATACGGTGCAGAAATGTACTATTATAAATCGACATACAATGAAGGGCAAAAGAAAATGGTTATTCTCTCCATGCAAAGTACATGCAAAACAGGCACTATGGGGAAATGTGAACAAACACAATTACACACACACTCCTGCCATAATAGTTGGATCCTTTGTGGATGAGTCGGCATGGCTAATGTTCCCATGCAGCGGATCTCAACTGGTGGGTCTCAATCCAAAACTGGGGCCACAAATCCATTTCTGGTGGACCGCGGTTGGCCCGGCTGGTGGAGGTCCGGTTCTTTAAAAGAAAGGATACATATTTTTTCCCTAAATTTGCATTCAATTTCCGATTCGTGCTTTTATTTTGAAAAACCATTCCCGATAGCGGCGTTTGCCTGTCGGGGACCTCGTATCACCATCGTCCCACATCGTCGTGCGGCTGTTGTTCTTCGCCGGGTCAAATGAAATTTGAGGTGACTCTCATCACTCAACCTTTCCGCGTCAAAGCGGAACAACATCATTCTGGATTACTGCACTATCCATTTTGTGAAATAAATTGGAATGGTTCAAATCTTAAATTGTGTTCGTTTGAGCCTGGGCCAACCTTGATGATCTGTGTGTGTGTGTGTGTGTGTGTGTGTGTGTGTGTGTGAGTGTGTGTGTGTGTGTGTGTGTGTGTACACCGTACAAGGCCCAGGTGAGTCTGCGTAACGGATTGGCCCCTCGTGTTCCCACATAGATTTTTCACTTCCACGGAAGCGGAGCAGGGGAGCGGCGACGGGGGGGACATGGCGGCACGCTGCTCCCCCAATGCATCAGGCCAGTCAGGCATAAAATAGTCAGTTTGGATGGGTGATCATGAACTGGTACTGTCAGGACGGATCGGCTCTGTTAATGGATGCGCAGATTCTGCTCCTATATGTTCCTCGCGTCTCGCCTTATGGCCATAACGTCTTACAAAAACACAGCGTGAAACGGTGGCGGTAAAGCAGATGAGGGCAAAGCCCCACGACACTGATTCTTTATCGACGCTCTGTCGGGGGCGGCGGGCCGGGGAGATGGCTCGGTCTGGGGTCGTTGTGTGTGTGTGGGGTTTTTTTTTTTTCCCTCTCAATCGCTGCATCGGGAATCATTGCTCCCGGTGAGACGGCTCCTTGGAGGTTTACCCCCTGCTGTTTCCCAGTGCGTTTCACCCATCGTTGGACGTCTAGCTCGCTTAAGTCAGGTCGTTTGCAGGCTTGGCTCGTCAGCCGTTCTGCACGCTCTGTATATTGTCTGTCGTGGAATCAGGCTATTTTGTACCAAGGCTGCAGAAAACCACGCATTATGTCTGAACGATTTGAAACATCAGCCTAAGGTGTAGGGTTCTTTACACACGTTGCACACACATTGCATATTCCATGGAATCAAGCACCTAGCTGAAATGATACGTGCGCATTGAGCAAACATCAAGACCAGAACCTTGCTGACAGATTTGACCGACTGATTTCTTACAGTTTTGTGTGTGATTACAATCTGTCGTTGTATTTCTTAAACGCAAATCGCAAACTTACAGGTTGTAATTTGTAAGTACAAGTAGCAATTAAAAATCCCATTTACAAGTAGCAAATCTTCACAGCATTCCTCTTGCCATTGAGTTACAAATCAGAATCGAACCCCTAAACCCAACGTAATGTTGGAGCCATGCTGTCCATATTGAGCTGCACAGGGGATGCCTTTGAAGTACTGGTTCCAAAGGTGCACCTCAGGGCATAGTAGAGCGAAATATGTGACCCACCGCAGATTTTAGGTACTTTTGGTGCCATTTGACTTTTTTTTTTCCCACATCATTTAAAAGTGGAAAATCAAAGCCTCAAAACAAGGTGTCACTTGTGTAAATCAAGCAAATATTTTAAAAGCTATGGCTTGTTAACGATGAAGGTGCGGCAAATTATATTTCTGAGATAATCACCCTCAAAGTTTTCCCCAAACTTGGCTTCATTCAGCCAGCTCCCAGAATGCAAATGGTTTGGAGGACCAACAAAGCCACATGGCTACTTGCCACATGGCCACTTGACACCATGCTGAATGGGGACTTGACACCCTGGTGAATGGGGCAATCTCTGCATTGTTCTTGTGTTTTGAGGGAATGTTGAACAGTGTCATCGACACACAACATCTTTGTTTTAAAAAAAAAAAGCATTTATTTAACAGTAGGAATATACATGTTTTATAAAAGTGGAATTATTTAGGAGTTTAAAAGTGTTGACAACACAACAAAATGTACAGTCTGTCAATGGTATTAGTCTTTGTACATCAACCTTGGTGTGTCATTAAATATATAAATGTGTGTATGCCAATTATCTTCAAAATTCATTGAGTTATTATGTGGGCTAACCCCAACCCTACCCCAGCTACAGATTGAGTTCCGCTATATAATTAATATAATAATATAAATATAATATAAATTGTTTACAGAAATGACGTCAGCTTTTCTTCTTCGTTTGTATACGCGCCCTACACAACAATGTATCCAGGTGTGTGTATAAAACATGTACGATTTAAAGGTTGAACTCCATCAAAACGGTTTCACATTGTGACTTCACATCACATGGAATATGGAGGAATGATCTTCACCTGTACGGTCACTTTAAAGAAAATGAGCGATCAGCATTTGCGTTTCCCCATTTAATCTAACGGGAATATTTAACTCAACGGTTTAACATTTATCTACTATTTATAAATCAAACTTGGCCTTGAAAATACGTTGAGAGATAAAAAAAACACAAAGGATCACAAATCTGAAAAATCAAATTTTCCTTCTAGAACGCTTTTTCAATTTATTTGCCGGCTCCTGGAGATTTGAGACATGTGCGACAAGCCGGGTTTTGCTGCGGTGGGTCACATATTTGCAATTACATTAGCTTGAGCGAGCAGTTAGTGGTCAGTATGTTCACTTTCGTTCACCATTATCGATGCTTGAAGTGGTCGTGAGAATCAGTTTTGCGTATCACAGGTTGCAATGATGCAAGTACGCAATGCATGAAGTGAAATTGGCCACATGTGACTTTAGCATAATATTCCGTTCAATATTCCATTTAGTAACTACAGTACAATTTTTACCCATGAGACCTCCCGACCCCACCCAACCAACTCCCGATGGTTTCTGAAAATTACCGAATTACTCTGTGTAATCCTTGCGCGGTGAGTCGGGAGAGACCCAACCCGCCGTTCCCCATCATGGTTCACAACTCCTGGCAGCAGAAGGAGAGCTAGTTAATATCATTTACGCCCTGATCGCCCAGAGTCTGAGATGGCTCGTTAGTTTTTAGTGCATAGATAACGTTCTAAATTGATGGGCACCAAAAGTATGGTCTGCGCTCTTTGTTGTGGTCCGACGAGAAGCACAAGTAATAAAGGTGGTCGATCTAATACCAGGTCAAAATAGGGGAGGGGATCGTACAGGAGAATATCAGTGCAATCAGAGACCAAAAGCGACAGTTTTCCCCTCTAGAAATGTTCCGTCTGGGTGGGAATGGTGGAGGAAAATTTGCCCTTTGTGTGTTTTTCAAGGTACCGAGACCATTTTTCAACTGTCCAGAGCTGGGAAGTCGCCGTTTCACTGTAGTAGTTATGTTCTTTACAAGGGAACGCACTATTGACAAATGAAACGACAAGTAGTCCCATCCCTCATCCAACCGCCTTTCAACTTGTTGGAACTTTTTGGAGCTGGCAAAATAAAGTAAGCAATCAGGGAGGTACAGCAGGAACTTTTTTTAACGGTGATTTCCAGCCCACCGCCAAGCGCTCTGGCAGGGGAAACTCTGCGGGAGTCATATACACAGTAGGCTGTGCAGCATGTTTGATCGTCTAGTTCTTTTGCTTCGTGCCTCTGAAAGAAGAAAAAACAATCATGTTGATCGTTGACGTTTTAATGACCACAAACCTCAAGAGGTCTAATCTACACTCCTTCGTAAAAGTAGCTATTGGTCGATACATAAAGCCAAGTATTCAGAGTCGGTATCGGTGGTGATAGGAGAGAAAGTTCTATCTGTCATACAAGAAGTGCTCGATCTAGATGGATGACGGGCTCAGGAAATGGATGTTCCTCGCCCGCCGTTGGCTCCGCCCCCGGTATCCCAGAATGCCTCTGGGGTGACGCTGGCGTCCTGAGGGATGACTGAACTGCCTCCGGAGCGTACCGAACCCTCCGGGTGATGGATCAGAGCGCCGACTGGCTTCATCCTGCTAATTGTAATGGCTACATTAGCACGGTGATTAATGGGCTTGTCAAGAAACCCAACTTCTCCATTCTCCGCTTTAGCCCCACCTTACCTTTTTTTTTTTTAACCACCTCTTGGTTCTTTTTTCACCCCCCCCTCAAAATGTTGCCTCAAACTAATTTATTCTAATTATTCAGGGAGCACCCCCCCCCCACCCCCACCTCAATTCTCCCTAAACCCAACCCACGCTCCCCTACCCTCCCCTGCTCTTTCTTAGACCTTTTTGGTGCAAATTAACGTGACAAAAAAGTCTATTAATTAATGTTTTGTGGCTTTTAATTTCTGGCAAAGGATGCCGTCTTGAAGCAGCTGGCAGACGAGGGCCGCCGCTGTTGAACCGGCGCCAGGAAAGTGCAGATGTACCGCTGTTATCTCTCGCTCCGTCGTTTACGCAAATTAATTTGAACAATTAGCCCTCTACCAGCCTTTCATGAATCATGCAGGAGGAGCTGCCAAACACACACACATGCGCGCGCACGCACACACACACACCCGCGCGCGCACACACACACACACACACACACACACACACACACACAGACATATGTGTGTAAAGAGGTGTCGAAGGAGCGTGTCTTTGTAAAGTCGAGACATTAAAAACGTTACACCTGAGCTTAGGTAATGACTTCATTCTGCCAAGGGTGATTTGAAATTAGCGCCCCTGCTCCGTCAAACTGAGACTTTTATCTTTGACAGGATGTGTGGAGCGACACCATTAAGTCGACTCAAATAGACGATGTTTTACCCCAGGACTAACTTTCCCTTTTTTTCAGGAGACGAGTTTACAGGTAATTGGGTCGGATTCCCGAGGTCGACGGGATGACACGGATAATTGAACTCCGTCGGATTTCTCCGACACAGATCGATGTTACGTTATCGTGCCAAAAAAAAAAAGCCATTGTTGAGGTGGTGCTACTTAATTGATGGTCATGTCCTAGGTCCATTAACCGCCCGATCTATATCTTTTTGGAAAGAGGCCACTATCATAACCCTTTTACGGCTTTCTGGCGGAAATATTTAGGGATATTTATGTGGATATTTGGATTTGAAGGTCCGAAACTGTATTGTTGTTAACTGATCAATCAAGTCCCTTCATACAAAGTGAAGCATTTATAGGATGATATGCAACTTAAATAAATTATCTCTTTGAGGAGATTTTGAATAAAACTGTCTTTTTGGGAAAAACACATACAGATGTATTTTTTATACATCAAAAATGTTTTATTTTAATCCGATTTTAATCATATAATCTTATCATAAAAGACCCCACTAACGGTTTTCCTCCAGTATTTCCTAACCTGATGCTGTATATAATGACCTCACTTTTGCTTATTCAGACATCGATCCTGTCTGAAAATGACTCCCTGTTGTCAACGTTAAGAAGAACTCAGGAGTAAGAATCAAAATCATTGTTTCGTTTTCTCTTTCTGGTTATGAATAGGAGACCGACTGGCTCCTAAAGTCCGCTGCGCGGCAACGGGTTTGGAGCGCGAGTGTGTGGGTTGATTGGTGCATCGGGGGCAGGATTAGACTTCACGTGAGACAGCGCGTCGTTCCAACAAGTCAGATGTAGGAAAAGGGACTTTTCAAACAGCGACACCGGAGAGATCAAAGCAGCTGCGACGGGGCGGAGGGCAAAATGGGGAAAGATTATTAACAAAAGAACATGCCGATATGTGCCGTGTGTGTGTGTGTGTGTGTGTGTGCGTGTGTGTGTGTGTGTGGGGGTGTGGGTGTGGGCGAGGGTGTGTGTGTGTTTTAGAGTTGTGCGTTGGCAATATGATATCTCGGCATCGCGGATGGTGATATATTGCGACGCTATTTAAACAGAAATTCATCACAAACTTCCCATAATAACCAGAGAGGTCACCAGAAAGCATCAGAAAAAAATCACAAAGTATTTATTAAAAGTAAAAGTAAAAAGTAATATTATTATGATAGAATCATAGAATCCGACGACTTACGCGAGTTGATATACTGTATTAAATGATTATTGTATCGCTAAATGCTAACAATACAACCCAGTGAACATGAGAAGTCAGACCCAAACCTCCCTCACTGTGGTTAAATCCATTCATTAAATGAGTATTATTTTGGGAATCAATTGCACAGTATCGGTACAACAGTATAACCAGAAAAAAAAGTCACAATTATTAATTGTACGGCTTTTTTCTTATTAATGAGCTTTTATTTACTGTAAAGAGGTCCAGGTTCAGGTCAATGCCCCTAGTCCCCTTAAAACCAACCAGACGACAGATGTGTTAATACTATAATCATGTCTGATTTATCTACTTGTATTAATTTTTTTATTATGTCCTTTGCCCTTGCCCTACCCTCCCTGAAGAGTTTTTTTTTTATTGCAACAATATATGCATCTGTATCTAATGAAATGACTGTACTCACAATAAATATCTAGTCATTTAAAAAAGTATGTAAAAATAGTAGTAAAATATTAGTGAATAGTGGTAAAAAAAAATAAAAATAAAAATAAATATATATATATATATATATATATATACACATAAAAAAAAAAGATATATATATACATGTGTGTGTGTGTATATATGTGTGTATATATATATGTGTGTGTATGTATGTGTGGATGTATGTATGTATATTATATATATATATATATATGTGTGTGTGTATATATATATATATATATATATATATATATATATATATATATATATATATATATATATATATATATGCGGATCAGCCACAACATTAAAACCACCTCTAATAACACTAATATAGTGTAGCTCCCCCTCGTGCCGCCAAACAGCTCTGACCCGTGGAGGCATGGACTCCACCAGACCTCTGAAGGTGTCCTGTGGTATCTGGCACCGAGACGTTAGCAGCAGATCCTTTAATCCTCTACGTTGCGACATGGGGGCCCCCCGTGGATCGGACTTGTTGCTCCAGCACATGCTGCTGCTGCTGCTCTATCTGATCAGACCCTAGCACCACCCGCCCGCATGATGTCGAAGAAAATGTGACCTTCCGTTGCTCCATGGCGCCTGCGTGCCCGTTGTAGGCCTTGGGTGGTGGACGGGGGTCAGCATGGGCTCTCTATGCACATTTACCAGTAATATGAAATAATATATATGTTTTTAGATTCTGGAAAAAAAATGTATAAGATAAGTCCAATAAATATTAATCAATATTGATAAATGGCATTCCCACTCGACTCTATTTGCTTAGAAATGGAATGGTACATATGGTGCGGTTCCTCCTCTGACCACCAGGGGGAGGTTTCCTACCACTTTCAGCCTCCTGAGCACACACTGAAAGCTTCTCTGGACATCAAGCTCTGGTGGAAATAAGTCATCGTGTGTGTGCGAGCGCGCGCGTGTGTGTGTGTGTGTGTGTGTGTGTGTGCGCGCGTGCGCCTGCATCAGTGTCGTTAACGTCGGCCTTTCAAGCCCCCCGGCCCCTAATGAGCCGACGGCAAAAACGGAAATTGAGCTTTGAAATGTAATTGAATAAGCAGGTTCTTGCTTTCAGGCGAACAGAAGGCGGAGGAAGAAAGAAAAGAAGAACACATGGCCGCACCGTCTTTAAATATAAATAACGCGTAAACCCTGTTTTTTTTTTTTAGCTTTTTCTTTTTTTTCCCCCCTCAAAGGAGGCCATTAAGCACAATAAATGGAATCCATGCGATCGGCTCAATAATGACATGTAATTTCGTGACAGTTATGTGTTCTTACGCAAATGTATGGCACCCGCGTCGCCCCCGGTAAGTGCCCGCTAACTCGATTGCACTCGTGTATTTCTTCATCTCTGCGTTTTTAATGTCCATTAAGAGTTGAGAGACAGCGACCGCCGAACGTAATGGTATCATGTTTAAACGGCCGAATGGCAGGGGGGGGGGGGGGACTCTCAAAAAAAAAAAACGCCTCGGCTCGGTCGTCGTCGTCCGCTTCCTCGTAAATCGTGAAACCGGGCGGTGGGAAAAAAAAAAAAGAGTGGAAAGAAAACGGTCAAGATTAAAAAATAAAATAAAATAAAAAATCGTCGGTGAAGAAGCCTTTAAACTCCAAAAATATGATCGTTTTAAATGAGTTCATATGCCGGGTAATGGAATTTGTGATGATTTTGCGTGTGAAAAAGAGGCAAGGAATTTGAGAGGTCAAAGGTCATCTAGTATGATGCAATGGAAGCCAATGGGAGATGGGAAAGGTGCCACGATTCGGCAAGTCTTTGGAAACGGAACCTAAAAAATTAGTTGAGCCGGGCCCCATTGAAAAGAACAAGAAACGGATTATTATTATCAGCTACGTTTACATTTTGGTGCGTTTCACTACGGACGATGAGCATAAAAAAAAAGCTTGACAGTCCGAAATATAAATTAAAATAAATTGAGAATGAAAATAATTATAATAAAATAAATAA
>NC_137189.1:41818562-41856062 GCF_960531495.2 Zeus faber
CGTGTCGTGTTCTGGGCAAGGTGTGTGTGTGTGTGTGTGGGGGGGGGGGGGGCGGCTGACCTCACCGTTTCCCTCTTTCCGACCCGCGGCTGCCCCGTCGTCTGAGCGCGTCGCCTCGTGAACGACCCTGACAGCCCAGTTAAGTGTCTCTTTACCAGGTGGGACACACACACACAACCCTCCCACCTATGAATCCCTCCTCTCAGTGACAAAAGGAGTGTGTGTGTGTGCGTGCGTGTGTGTGTGTGTGCGTGGGCGGGGGCGCGGGCGCGGGCGTCGGTGTCAGGGGGGCGCGCGAGGGTGCGTGCGGCGGTCGTGTCGTGTAATTCTTGCCGAGGAGTCGCGCACTCGGGTCCTGTCGGCCAGGAGCCATTTCCCGTCAGCTCGGGGACGACAGGGGTGTTGACGAGATCAGGCAGGGGCCAGGTAGAGGCACGGCTGTCAGCGCGCATTCGTCAGGCGGAGGCTCTCGCAGATCGTGCCGGCGGGGTCGTGGGGTTTCCGTCGCTGTGTCTGCACTTTAATCGCACAGGCACGTCTGCGCGGGCATTTTGTCTGTCGCGGTTGTGTGTGTGTGTGTGTGTGTGTGTGTGTGTGTGTCTGTGTGTGAAGGTACCGCTCCTTGTCTGTCTGCCATGGCCGAGGTAACCAGGGCACTAGGCTAAGAGTGTCATGCTCACATATGAATAAAATGCATTTTGAATCCGTAAGATTGTTTTGTTGATACAAATGACATTTTTGACACTTTTTTCTAAATACTTTTTTGCTGGCACTTCAATAAGAAACAGCCGTTCAATATATTTGCCATATGTGTGCGCTCCTCTATATGCTTTTTCCATTGTTGGTGGCATTTTCTGCCTTTCCCGTCAAGAATGCAAAGACAGGCCACGTGCAAGAAGTGGAAATGCAGCTGCTGTGGTCAGTAAACTGTCGATATGGATGAACATTCACAAGAAACATATCACCACCACCTCAAGTGGCCAAGGAAAAAAACTAAAATCAATCAAGAAAAAGAGGAGATACCTGTACTTTCCCAAAAAGAAAGTGACCCATTAAACTGCCATTAAGGTCGTCTGTGTTGGGTGTCCAACACAGACGACCTCAATGGCCGTTTCATTTAGGACGATTGGGACACATGACTGATGGGAACGGATATTTACCAATGTGTGACCTCTGTTGATTCGAAATGATATTGATAAAACTAAGGATAAATGATGGAAAAGCAACGGTGTGTATGTCTGACGACATACAAGGCTTTTTTGGGGGGATGGAATGTGCGCCTCGTGGGTGTGGGTTGGTGTTGCTCTGCGGGTTCCCGGCTTCCCTGTGGTGTCGGGGTACTTCTGTAGCTGCAGTGCTTTGGGCTCGGAATGTTCTTGCAGCCGAGGGGTGTCTGTGCTGCTGCAGGGCTCGTGGGCGGCGGTGCCACCTTTCCGCCGCTCGGAGGCACGGAGGCATCTTTACGGAGGTGGGATCTCTGCTGATAAGAAATAACATGGATACAACTAAGGCTAAACGATGGAAAGGCTAGGGCGGGGCGTACGTTTCACTACATGTGAGGCTCTTTCCTCTCCAGTATTCCGTTTTTTTTTTGCGGTTTAAACTTTCCTCTCTGACGTAACCCCTTTCTTTTCTCCATCTCCTCCCTTCTCAAGGCCTCCTGTTCTCTCCTCCCATCCCATCCCCTCTTCCCCTGCCTTGATTTCCCCAAAGTGCCGTGCTCCGTGTGTGCTTTCCTTCCTTTTGGGCTGGTGGGGAATCGAGGGGAGGTCAAGAGGAGCGCGGGAGACGCTGAGATGAGGTTGCTGTTTGTTCTCCAGACTGAAACCACCATACCTTTCTGCGAGAGGCTTTTTGGAACACACACACACACACACACACACACACACACACACACACACACACACACACACACTCCTCAGATCTCCCCCCTCGCTCGGCAGCGAGGGGCAGACGGAGGAACGGAGGAATTGCAGTGAATAGGTTATAGATATTTCTCCTTAATACGTTGACCCTGTACCACGCCGTCAGCTCTGCGTCCAGTCATGCTTTGAGCAGATTAGGAGATGAATGCGGCTCCTCCTTCCATCTCGGTCGGAGGGCACAGTACATCTGGAGGCTGCGTGAGATTGTGCGATGTCAAGTTCGGCGCTTGCATCTACATTGTGTGGGAAAGCAACGGCGGTGACGAAGAGGAATTATAGAGAGGATCAATCGTGTCGAAATGAAGCCGATTGCTTGCCCCTGTCGTATTTACCTTGCCTCGCCTTTTTAAAATATGAAACCTTCCGCCATTCAGAAGTCAAATACACCCAGAATGCGTGTGAGGGGCTTTCTCATGAGATCTGGGATACATTTTTTCTCACATCGGGATTGAGGTTGTGCCGACAGCAGCTTGCGATCTGGTACTGGAGATGTTTATTTTTTGTGTATTTTTCTTTTTAGCAGCAGCAACAACAGCATATTCTCTTTATTTGTGAACAATTTACTATTCCATCCCTCTATATTTCTTGTAATTGATTGAATTTTCTTTTAAATTTTTTAATTTTTTTTATTTTGTATTACTATCATCGTACTGTATAAGCTTGAACAGTGTTATAATCCATCAGAATATAAAGACTCTGGTAGAATACTGAATTTGCATCAACTGAAATGATGGAAAATGTGTTTAAAATTCCCTCGACATTTGGATATGATTGTAGAAAATAAGTAATTTTAATTTAATTGCTGTTTTTTCATTTATTTATTTATGCATTTAATAATAATTGCCATAAGTTACCACTTAATTTTAACTGTGCTCTGAGACAAACAAGGAGCGAGGATTCCTGTAGTTCACATCCCAGGTTATTTGTCTGTCGGCGCTGTGTGTCACTCATTAAATAACGGCCGTAGGACCACTGCTCTTTTTTTTTTTCGGTTTGGTGGTGGACACTATCACAGTAAAGTTGCGAGCAAGCACTGAACGCCTCCGCCTTCCGATAACGAAACAATTTGCTGTTCGTCCACAATAACAATTCGGGGGTTACATGTTTGTGCCCCTACCCCCCTCCCAATCACACAGGAAGTAACCGCGGGCTTCCAACTGTCCACCGGCCTGATTGGGGCGGAAAGGTCGTCGCGGAGGAGGAAATGGAGGTGAGGGGTGTGCGGGCGTGCGCGGGGGGCGCGTGTGTTGATCGGCTCCGATGAGCGCTGGCCTGGAACAGTTGCACCCATCCATCACGACCGTCCCCACTGCCGCTCCGTGGCCCCGGCGACGCGGCCCCCGGCCCCCGAGAATCGATGTCCGCGGCGAGTGCGGGGAAGTGCGGCCGTCGTCGCGACGCTGTGGAGATGTTCCCGCTGATTGATGTAATTATAGCCTTGCTCACTTTAGGGTGGGGAGGGAGGGAGGGAGAGAGAGAGAGTTTGTGCACAAAGTTAATTGTGTGTGAAAAGGTGAAAGAGCGAGCGAGCTAATATTATCCTGTCTTCGGGAGATGAAACTCAATATTGTGCGTGCGTGCGTGTGTGCGTGCGTGCGTTTGGGGATTGGCAGCCAAACGTTACATTAGGGAGTCGACCCACCCCAGCTGCACCGCGCGTGAGAATGCAGGTTTGCAACCACTTCGGCCGTTTCCTTCTGGTCTGCGGTGCGCTGAAAACATAATCACTGAGTCCACGCTGCGGCCCGCTTATTTATTCTTATTTATTCTTTGCAACACACACACACACACACACACACACACACACACACACACACACACACACACACACACACACACACACACACACACACACACACACACACACACACCCACCGCAATGGCGTGCTTGGCTGCAGTGGCATGCGCAGGGGGGCCCCGAGCAGCGGGTCGAGGCAGGCCCCAGCTGTGGCCTGCGGGGCCGGCCGGGTCGGCCCCAGACCCGGGACTCAGAACCCGGATTGGGGATGCGGGACGCTCTCTCAGGCGATGCAGATGCGAGGACCCAGCAGTGTTGTTAGGGCAGCCGTTTAAGCCCCCCCCCCCGCAAACCCCCTAATCTCCCGTTCCCAATCCCTCCATATCCCACTCTGGTCCCGCTCACCCACAGTTGTCTAGTATTTTGGGGTGTGAGGGGAGTTTTTTTGGGGGCTTTTATTTTCCCACCAGGTAGATATACGTAGACTAGGAATTTGTTCCGGTGAGGTTTGGTGCGTTTAACTAGAGACCAGTAGTATATATAAAAAAAAAAAGAAACACAAAAAAACCCCTCTTAAGTCTGAAAAAAAAAAATATTATAACAATTGTAATAAAATACAATAGAATAGATTGAATAATAATGACAAATAAAAGTCGACACATATATACAAATAGCCCGTGAAAAAAAAAGGTTTATGGGGGTTTTCTTTTTTTTTTCACCCCCTGAACCGCATTCGACATCGACAGAAGTTGTGATAAGTTAATCATTTTGAAGGATTTCAATCACCTCCGCCGTGCCAACGGAGGTCATAGACGCCTCGGCTCTCGCACACGCGGGACGGAAGATGGGGCCGGTATCGAAACGCTTTCGCCAACGCCGCCGCAAGAAGGCAACTCACGCACACCGGGAAACACGACTCCAAATCCTGTCCGTCAAGTGGCTTGTGAGTAGCGGCGAGGCGGGGGCCGGAAGGCAGGCATGAAATCCCTCACGCCTCCTGCCATGGCGCAGATACCGAGGGCCTCGCCAAAACCGGACAAATCCACCACAACTTCCCCCCTTCCGCCCCACCCCGCGCTCCCAAAACGGGGACGTTCCGGTAAAGCCACTCAATGTCAAGTGGCATTTGTTAGGGAAACGCGCGGGCGCACGTGCCGGCGCTGCCCGCCCCCCCGTCCCCTCCGCCCCCCCGTCCCCGGTGAGCCCGTGTGGTCCAGGCGGCGGTGCCAAAACGGAGGAGCCGCCGTCTCGTTCCCTCCTCATCCCTCCTCATCCCTCCAACCCCCTCCCTTTCCTCCTTCCTCCTTGTCGCCGAGCCAGGGCTTCTGTGTCGTCTGTCGCCCGTAAGCGCCGTAATCCCGCCGTCTCAGGTACACCTTGCGAGCCGCGCGGCGGCACGATAAGGCGCGGGCGCCCGCCCCCCCCGTTCTGCGTCGACAAACGAGGCATTAGACGGACACAATGCCGCCGGGAGAGGGCTTCCGCGCTCACCGCAGACCGTGTTCTTACGCCGCCTTCCGAGGACTTGAGAGGATTTGGACTTGAAAATCTTCTTTGTTTTGTTTTGTGTTTGTGAGCGCGTGCAGCGTGATGATGTTAGCGGTGGGGGCGGAGTGTCGGGGGGGGAGGTTGGGTGTAGCGGCATCCGCCCAGTGGAATCATGGGTGGCAAATCTTCCCCGGTGCAGAAATGCGGCACTTAGAAATGAATCGGGGTTTTCGGGTGGGGGGGGGGGGGGTTGGGGCCGCCTCTCCCAGGGCCTCGGATTAATTCTATTTTTCCACATACGGCGGATCTGTGAAGTGACTGGATTCTGTTATCCCCGAACCCTCCGTTTCCCGGCAATCTGGCGGGGCCCCGATGATGCGGACTGCGGAGCGCAAGTCAGGGGGGCTTATTGTTTGTTTTTGGATACAGCTGTCCAGCAATCCTAAGAACATGGGAGTTCATAACCAAGGATAATCAGTTTTTTTTTGTTTTTTTTACTTTTATACGCGGGCGACGTTTAATGCCTCGTCCCCGGTGGATCCCAGGCGGGAGAGAGAGAGAGAGAGAGAGAGAGAGAGAGAGAGAGAGAGAGACTAATCCTTACGTGACCACTGGAAGGGACTGGGGGGGGCGCAGCAGTTTCCATAACTATAACCAGCGTGGCCACGGCCATTGTCTGAGCTGGGAGCCCGTGTGGAGGCGAGGCCACATCACAAGCTACATTTATCAGTTCACAGCTTCAGAGGATATTGCAAATCAATTTATTAGATTACCAGGCTGGCTTTGAGCTCCGCCAAACAGCCCCCCCCCCCCCCCCCCCCACCCCGCCCCACCCCACCCCACCCGACCCCCGCCTTCCAGCTCCTCTGCCTTTTAAAACATAATATTTTAAAGAAAACTCTATTTCCAGAGTAGAGAGCACTTTATCACAGGGCGAGGAAGTGTACATTCTTGCCCCAGACATCTTAAATCCCATTTGCTCCCTCTCTTAACAGTAAAGTGTCTTCGTCTTCTCAAGGACGTGGGCGTAATGGGGGTTTGTTCTGCCCCGGCCGTGATTGGCCAAATTAGCCGCTCGGATTACGGTTTTGCGCGCGAGGGGGGGGGGAGAAAAAAACAATTTGACGGAAACTTTCACAATTCAAATCACATCTCCACTGCGTAATAAAAACGAGCGATATCCGGGGGGATAATGCGGGCAAGACTATCATCGGCCAGTAATTGCTTAATACGACGGTTTTACTTTAGCCAAAAGGCGCCGGCGCTGCCGGCGATGCCGGCGATGGTTTAGCAGGAGATCCACTGTAAACCAAGTATCACAGCCGGAAAAAGCACATGGCCACAATTAATCTCCTTGCCAGTGATCCAATTATCCAACTGATGTCGCCGTTTATGAACGCCTGGCTCGCCGCGTCTTAAGATAAAGCTCCGGACTTCCCGGAGACCGGCGGCCGGCGAGCGGCTCCCTCCAGTGGTATTAGCCGCGCGTCGGGGGCGGTTCCTTCCTCGGTAGCCGTTTCAAAGCGCCTCGCCCCCTCCCGCCGCCGCATACGGTGACGGCGGCCCCGCAGCGGTAACCGCCGCTCTTTAATCCTCGACCGGGACGACCCCGGGAGCGACCCCGCAGGGGGTGAGCGACCGGGACTCACTGGCTGACGGACGGTCCTCCTTGGCCGTGGGTTTACTGGGGGCCGACGGCGCGGGACGGGCGGTGGGGGGGGGGGGGGGTTCAGAGACGTCGCAGCACCCAAAGTTTTTTTCAAGGGGGGACGTCCGCCCCGGCGTCACTTTGCGAAGTTGTGTACGCTGTTCACTCTCTACCGAAGAAAAACTTTCACCGCACGCCATCGTGCCACGGAGCTGCACTCATCCGCCCTCCGTGTTCGAATCAACTGTCGAAAAATAACTGCGGAAGGAAATTACGGAGAATAGATCGTGGTTTGTCACGTAGAAGCAGGGGAAAAAAAAAAAAAATCACGAGGGGATCGTTTAGTAACTAACGTTCAAGAGCCGCGGTCGAGCCTAGTGCCTTGTGTGGCCGACCGTCCGGTCTACGTCTGAAACTGTGAGAGATTGGTACTTGGCATGGGCAAAAGGGAATACTTAAAATTGTATTTATTCCCCGGGGTTGCAATCTGAAGCGAAAAAGTTATATTTGTGCATCTCCAGTCGGTTACGTCACTCCAGTCGCTGGACTCTTGGTTGTAGTGTGTGTTAGTGTGTATGTGTGTGTGTGTGTGTGTGTGTGTGTGTGTGTGTGCGTTAGTGTGTATGTGTGTGTGTTTACCTGTCACGTCGTGTCTTAATCCACCATACGAACCAGGGGGAGAGAGCGCCCCCTGCTGCCCCTGTTTATCCAAAGCGATTTACTCCACCGCTGAAAAGGCGTCTCCCCCCCTAGAAGGAGAGCAAGCATTACCAAAAGGCCTCACAATTATTTAAATGATATTCATTTTTTCATTTTTTCTCTTTTCACTTTCCCTTTCTTTTTTGGCTCTCGGCGTCTAAATTGAAACACAAAGAGGTTCCTTTCGTCCGGGGTTGACTTTAAAATTTTTATTTTATTTTTTCCCACACGTCGAGGAACAAAGGACCGGGGATACCAATCAAAAAAAAAAAAAAAAGAGGTTGATGAAATGGCCTAATTGGACACTTTGAGGTTTTGTCTTGTTGACACAAAATCGTACGCGCAACACGGACAAGCTGTCAAAGTCCTCTGAGAGGTATTTGGTTTGAGCAGCAATTTTTGCCGCGACGAAAGTCCGTGAAAAGAAATTGCCGCCCAAAAAAAAAATCGCTTGGGACCGTCTGATAGGGCTTGGTCTCTGTGTGTGGCGTTGATAAGCCGAGCGGCCTCCTCAGCGCACCTTTAACCTGAACGCCACAGCGCCTAATGCGGTTACCCTTCGCTCAAACTCGCTGAAGGGAATCCGACAAAACCTCGCCGGCACCTCTTTTAACTCAGTCCCCCCCCCCCCCCCCCCCCCCCCCCCGCGGAGCCGCTGTTGGCCGCGCCGGCGGAAGAGCATCAAGGAAGCCGCGCCCGGCAAAAAAGGGCTTGGGAGTCACGATACCAGGCGGGCCGAGGTGCCCGGACCTCCGTCGAAATGGCTCCCGAGCCAAACTTCCCGAACGGGAGGGGCCGCGGCGTGTAGGTGTGTTTCCCAGCGCGCTTTGCCGAAGTCACCCAGTGAAAAACCCGTGGAAGATAAGCTCATCTATCATGCACACCTCGTCCGGGGGAAAGATGACATGTTTTTTTTATTCCCCCCCCCCCCTTTGTAAACACAAGGCGGGAAGGTGACGAAAGCGCCCGGGAAAGTGAAACGACTGCTTCATTGACTTTAATCAAAAAAAAAAGGGATTCTCTCTCTCTCTCTCTCTCTCTCTCTCTCTCTCTCCGTCTCCCTCTCCCTCTCTCGGGATGCGGGAAAGGTAGACGTACACCTGATAGCGGAGGCCCGTCGCCCGAACAGATTGCTGCGAGCACATGCAACACGGGTTGATTTCAGGGGCCGCTCTTCAGCTTAAAAAGGTTTGACATTGGTCGTTTTTTTTTTTTGCGTGTCACAAAACTAATGAGTGACCAAACGCAAAGACTAAAAACTGGTAGAAAAGCTGTTCGGGTTTTTAAAGAGGAGACGAGAGAAAAAGGTTTGAGCAAAGAGGCCGAAGCGCGTCCCTCCCTCACACCTTCATCTGCATGAAGATCGTTTCATTCCTCCGAGTCCATTTGCATATATTCATCATGGAGGGATTTGTTGCCTTTCACTGCCGACGATTAGGCGCAAATTAAAAAGCCGAACAGTGCGAACAAATGGAGGTCAAAAATGACAACAAAATATCATGAAAAGTGAGGTTTTCGAATTTTATTCTTTTTTTTTTTCAATCCATATACAAATAGAGTAGAAAACACAAAACATAAACAGTCAGATGTATAAAAAACAAACCGAATACAGAAAATGCGACACTCTGCGCAGGATTAAATACTGTTCTGGGTATATAGGGAGGAAACGTGTTTGTGAAATAAGGACGCGGCGGAAACAAAAACGAGGAGCAGGGTGGAGGCTGATAGAATGAAAATAAATAAAGAAATAAATAAATAGATAAAGAATCAGGCCGCCATTAGCCCCGATCGCGGCTGGAGCCCATTTACGTCCATTTGCATCTGCTCGGGATGGAACCTGCAGCTGAGAGCATCTCCGACGCCTAATGACCGGTTGTCAAAACAGCGCGGGAGGTGCGGCCAAATGACGGGCCCCGTCACTCCCTCTGCCGGCTCCACGTGCACTCACAACCTGTAATTCCCTGCACCCCCACCCCCGGCCCACCAGCCGAAACCCCCACCCCTCACCACAAACACAGACTTCCTTCCTGCGTCGCCGCCTGGTTAAATGCCACTTTTGAAGGAAGTGAATCTGCTAAAGTTGCACGTAATGGCCCCATGCTCCTGAGCTGGGGAGGTGGTGGGGGGTGGCGGGGGGTGGAAGTGGTCTCGCGGAGGGGGTTCAAGAGGGATTTGACGTTTGTAGTTTGTGGCCGTGAGCCCTAATCTGTGCCTCGAAACGCTCCATCTTTTCAGCTAGCCACCTTCCCAGGAAATGAAATAAACAATTAGACTCTGCACGTGTCCTCTGCATCTCCCTGGCAGCGCTTTGCTACTCTTTGTGTGTGTGTGTGTCTGTGTGTGTGTGTGTGTGTGTGTGTGTGTGTGTCTTATTCTCGAGTGTATATGCGTCATTCTCTAGGATGTGTCTTTTTCCATTGTGTGTGTGTATGTATGCATGTGTGTGTGTGTGTGTGTA
The DNA here is from genome assembly GCF_960531495.2 of Zeus faber. Taxonomy (NCBI): domain Eukaryota; kingdom Metazoa; phylum Chordata; class Actinopteri; order Zeiformes; family Zeidae; genus Zeus; species Zeus faber. The sequence continues at coordinate 41,828,519 of NC_137189.1, forward strand.
TGTGTGTGTCATCCTCGAGTGTGTATGTGTCATTCTCTAGTGAGTGTGTGTCAATCTTTAGTGTACTTTTCCATTGTGTGTGTGTGTGTGTGTGTGAATGTGTGTGTCATTCTCTAGTGTGTGTGTGTCAATCTTTAGTGTACTTTTCCATTGTGTGTGTTTGTGTGTGTGCATCTGTGTGTGTGTGTGTGCATCTGTGTGTGTCTTATTCTCTACGGTGTATGTGTCATTCCATTGTGTTTGTATGTGTGTGTGTTTTTCTCTACTGAATGTGTGTCTTTTCTACTGTGTGTGTGTGAGTGTGTGTGTGTGTGTGTGTCTTTTTCTCCTGTTGGTGTGTCTGTTTCTACTGTGTGTGTGTGTGTGTGTGTGTGTGTGTGTGTGTGTGTGTGTGTGTGAATGTGTGATTTTTGTGCTTCGTGTCTATCATTGTGTGTGTGTGTGTGTGAGTGTGTCTTATTCTCGAGTGAGTATGTGTCATTCTCTCGTATGTGTGTGTGTGTGTGTGTGTGTGTGTGTGTGAATGTGTGATTTTTGTGCTACGTGTCTATCATTGTGTGTGTGTGTGTGTGAGTGTGTCTTATTCTCGAGTGAGTATGTGTTCTCTCGTATGTGTGTGTGTGTGTGTGTGTGACAATCTTGAGTGTCTTTTTCCATTGTGTGTGTGTGTGTGTGTGTGTGTGCGTCTGTGAGTGTCTTATTCTCAACGGTGTATGTGTCATTCTCTATTGTGTGTGTGACAATCTTTCCATTGTGTTTCTATGTGTGTGTGTTTTTCTCTCCTGAATGTGTGTCTTTTTCTACTGTGTGTGTGTGTGTGTGTGTGTGTGTGTGTGTGTCTTTTTCTACTGTTGGTGTGTCTGTTTCTACTGTGTGTGTGTGTGTGTGTGAATGTGTGATTTTTGTACAACCCGTCTATCATTGTGTGTGTGTGTGTGTGTGTGTGTGTGTGTGTGTGTGTGTGTGTGTGTGTTTTAGGGGGCGGAGGAATATGGACAATTATATTCCATATAGTTCCCCTAAACGTTGAACAAAACAAAAAACACCTCCACTGTATAAAAGTTGGTTAATTACTCACGTGAATTGTGTCGTAAGAGGACCCGGTGTTGTGGCTCCGTGTTTCATCCTCAGGTCGTCGTGTTTCCTGTCTCTTCGTAATATAATTAAGTATGAACAGGAACCATCATTTTCTCCCTCGGCCAACAATTCTTTTCTTTTATTTTTGGAAAATGTGAATTAATCAAAGCAAAGCATAAAACATGAAAGAATTCCGACTTTATCGTACTCCAAAGTCAAACGTATTGCCTTCTTCTTCTCGTGTATCATCCTCAGATGTCCAACTCAGTTTCTTGCAGCCACGCCCTCATCTCTGGTCCCACTTGGAAGAGGCCGATGTCTGATGGTGGTTTGTACAGAGGACAGGTGGTAGTTATGTGTTCGGCAGTCTGCTCTGGCTCGTCACATTCACATGCTGCGCTGTCTGCCAAGCCCCATTTCTTCAAAGATGACTTGAAGCGGCCAACTCCGGTTCGCAGGCAGGGTCAGGGTTCAGCAGGGTCCATTGCTGGCATGGTAGATGTTCTCCTTCAACACCATCTCCTTGGTCCTGAATGCATATGTGCATAAGTGATGGCCCGGCCGACTCCCACTCCTGCTTTCAGGATGCCACCAGCCATGCACTAGTTGACAAGTCCTCGAGATGGAACGGAGCATCTGCTGTGCCGCCTTGTTGTAGGGATGGCGGGACTTGAGTCTGTGTGGAGGAGGCTGATTTAACGGTTGTGTCATGCAGCATATGCCAGCTGTGTGTCTGGGCTTTCCTGGCAAGGTTGATGGTAGCAGCCCCTCATCGAAGTCTGGCCAGGGCAATTCCTGAAAGGACTGGCAGGTAGGACACAGGGGTGGGCTTCTGGCAGCTCATGTCAACCTTTTTGACATGTGGGCTCCTACACCAGGCTGGGGCACAGTATTCAGCCGCAGAGAAGACCAGGGCTTGTGTAGAAATCTGGAGTGTCTTGGCCGAGGCCCCCCAACTTGTACCAGCCAGACGTCGGATAAGTGAGGCCCTTGATGTCACCTTGGCCCTCACATCTTCTAGGTGTTGCTTGGAGGTAAGTGTCCACCAGGCGTACACCGAGGTACTTTGGGTCTTGCTGGAACTCTAGACGCTTGTTATCCCCAAACACATCCAGTTCCTTCTTTACTTCCCTGTTGTTAAGGTGGTATGCTGCCGACACCGTCTTCCCAGTACTGAGCTGCAGGCGCCACCTGTGGAGGTAGGTAGCAAAGATGCCCATATCCTGGTTGAGGCCCTCTTCCATCGCCTTCCATGTAGGTTGACGCAGCATGATGGCCAGGGCATCTGCATAACCATTTTTCCTTGATGTTGTATCTGGAAGGTCATGAATGTAGATGTTGAAAGGCATCGGTGAGAGGACAGAACCCTGAGGAACCCCGTTTCTCAGTCTTCTGAGCCTACTTCTCTGGCCATTGTTGGTCTGTGGGATGAAGCTGCGGTTCGACACCATCTCCATGATGAATTTCACCATATGCCTATCTGGGATTGTCCTCTGTAGCTTCAGATGGAGTCCGCGGTGCCAGACGGTGTCATAGGCGGCTGTCAGATCCAGTAGCACCAGCCCAGCTTTCTCATTAGCCTGAAAGCTGTCTTTCGATGTCTTGCGTGAGCAGTGTTGCCTGGTCCATTGTTGACCTGCCCTGGCAGAAACCGGCCTGTTCCCTGGGAAGTTGTGGGTCCACCACTGGCTCAATGTGGCTGTGGATCACCCTCTCAAGAATCTTAAATGGGACACAGAGCAGCGAGATGGGTCTGTAGGACTTGGGGTCTTCCGAGGGTTTGTTTGACTTTAGCAGGGCTATGACTGAAGCACGAAGCCAGGTCTTGGGGATCTTGGATCTCCGGAAGGAGGACGAGAGGAAGATGCAGAGCCAAGCAGATGTTGTCACACTCTGGTGGATCACAAATTCCGGGTGGATGTTATCACGGCCTGGGGCCTTGCCTTGCTTTAGTTTGCTGATGGCCGCAGTGGGTTCCGCTGTGGTAAAGTCTCCTGATAGGTTGGCATCGGCACTGGCCGCCCTGGAGAGGGTAGAAACCTTGTGTGATGTCAGGAGAGTGAAATTCTTGTCTGCTTCAGGGAAACGGCCATTCTTGAGAAGCAGGGACGGTATCTGCTGTTACCGGACATTTGGGGGGTGATGCTTTTCTGCCAGTCAGCTGGTTGATGGTCAGCCATGCCTTGCGGCTGGAGTGGGTGAAGTCGATTGACTCAACAACTTCAGTCCATCTGGCCTTACGGGTTGCATCCAGCTTTTGGAGTAGTCGCAACCACATCTTCCTTTGAGCTAGCCTGCTGGTGGTCTCGCAGGAGCTGGCTGCATTCTTCATCCTAGCCCGGGATATAGCTCTTATTGTAGCCTCGTGGGATGGATTTCTTTGCTGCCCCTAGGAGGACTTTGCAGTAGGCATCGGCAGAATCTGGGTCAGGGAGACGGGCCGATCTTCTTTCTGTCTCAGCTGTGTATGACTGCCAGTTGGCCTTCCTGAAGTTCCATGTCCATTGCCTGGTACTGGCTGCACCAGGGAGGGAGCCTGGATAATGGACGGTCAGTGGTGTGATCGGGCAAACTTGTCAAGGATGTGTCTCTCCGGTGTGGGGTCAGCGCTGCACCACAAGGCGAAGGCCAGGTCCGGGTTGGTATGGGTGTTCCATTGGGAAGAGTAGAAGCTTGAGTACAGGAGCAGAGCATTGCCGCCGGAGGGCCATTCACACAACGTCTCTCCATCTGCAGATGTATAGCTGTATCCCCAGTCGGTATGCTGGCAGTTGAAGTCCCCTGCATAGATGGCGGGTGCCGGGACCAGCGGGAGGGCCGACACTGTCAGCGTTGATGGTGGGGGCTTATACACGTTGACCACGGATGTGTCCTGGATTTTAGTGACCAGCCACTCAACACTGGAGCCAGGTGGGGACTGGCCACCGTCTGTCCAGTTGAGGTCATCCCTCACAAAGGTTGCCAGGCCATGCTGTCTACTGTAGATGGACCCAGTGAGATGGAACCCGGGCAGCCTGAGCCTGTATTCTTCTGTGCAGTGGGTCTCCTGAAGAAGGACAGCTGCTACTACATGGGTTTTGGCCAGATGGCATATGACCTCCAATTTGGCGGTGGTAAGGCCCTTGACATTGAGTTGAAGCACTGGAATTCCTTGGCGCTTGATGGTCGGGATGGCCGCCCGCCCTGACATGGACCTGCCTCCCCCGGTCCTCTTGCACCTTGGTCTTCCAGCTGGGTGTTTGGGTGGCGACATTCGTTTCACAAGCTGGTCTTACACCATATCTTGTTACTTACAGGGGAGGCCACGTGGAGGCTGTCATCTTCTCCACCAAACGTATTGCCAAGGTGTATGAAATAACAAACATAAACAAACATAAATAAACATATGCTTGTACCATTTCTTATTATTATTGGATACTTTATTGGCTACTTAGCGCCGGCCAGAACCATTAGAGATCACCACTTGTACTCCTTTTCAACAAGCTAATATTGGTCTCTGAGGTCCGAAAAACCATGGTGGTGGCATTAAAATTTTAAACATTTTAAACATTTAAATTTTCACCACTTGTGAAAAACTCACTTTTCATTGCTTGTCCACATACATGTGGGTCAATATTGGCTTTGTTTTTTCTCTGAATGGTCTGTTAAATTTAAGGATGGGCGAGAATAGGGATATAGGGTCATACCCTAAGTATGAATTTCATTCATAGATACAATTTAACTGGATATAAATAACAGCGTTTGCTTACTGTGTGCACTTGGTTTTGTTCTACGACAAAGTGAAAAAAAAACAATCCGATTTTATTCCATTTTATTTTTACTTTTTCGTAGAACAAAACCAAGAGATTTCAGTGGACCCTAAACTGAGATGTTGACTTTTTGAATCCTGACCAGGGGTCACCTTTGAAGCCGATCGTCCCCTCTCCAGGCGTTACGTGCAGGAAATAATCTTAGCGAGTCTACCAGTCACGCCTCGTTCCTCCGTGCCCCGCCCCCACACTGTTTTTAATTGTTTTATTTTGAGGAACGGGGCTTGATGCGGACGATTCACAAATACAAAAATATATTTATGATTCCCCTGATTTATAATTCCTCATTGAAATGTTATCCCTGTGCATTTGGTAAGCTTCTATCTGTTTTTATCCTGTTATTGAAATGCACACTGACTGACCAAAAAAATAAAAAACAACTGTTCGACTTGATGAACTGATGATTCGGCTTGTCGACTTTCAGGGGGCAGCCCTGTTATTTTTTACTTACGTTTCCTAATTGAATGAAACAAAAAAAAGCCCGGTGTGCCACGTCACGGATGGTAGCTTAAGCCCCCCCACCCGTGCGTTCCGTGCATACGTTCCGTGACTTTTTTTCTCCCCCCGACCTGCCTGACTGGCAACCTCTCTATGTTCCGGCACCTCCTTATTTACAAATTAAGCGCTGGTGGCTGTGTCAATAGTGGGCGCCACTTAAAATGGCCTAAAACAATTCAGGGCTTTGCAAATGACATGTAAATTCTGACAACGCAGGTAGATTCCCTGACCAAATTAACCCCTAGTAACATGCATGTCTTTTTTCACCAATAATTTCATTTCATTTGTAGGTTTATAATAATACAAATCACCAATGAGGCAATTGCATCAAGATGTATCACAAAATGGCACAGAATTGTAGTTTGTGTAGGTAATAGAGTTAAGTTTTAGTGTTAGGGTTTGAAACGTTTATAAATAACTGTAATTTTATGCCATGTATATAATCATTTGTTTTTGCTCCTGTTGAAGCTGCAAGTCCGTATGATATCAACCTCGTTTTAAGTAGGACATGTTTAAGTTGCCACGTTATGGAGACAACACCACTTATAATCCTAAGTGTAACAGTGATGTCTCTGATTGGTGTAGCTCGCTGTTACAAAGGAAATGTGTACCGCACTGGCTGATGGGTGCACAGGCGCGCAAACGCTGTCCAGTTAAATTGTATCTTTAAATGAAATTCATACTGAGAGTATGACCCTATATCCCTATTCTCGCCCATCCTTAAATTTAACAGACCATTCAGAGAAAAAACAAAGCCAATATTGACCCACATGTATGTGGACAAGCAATGAAAAGTGAGTTTTTCATAAGTGGTGACCTTTAAAACAAATGTAGGTGTTTAGCTAAGAAAGAGTTCATGTATCAGTTTAGTTTTGGCGATGTTATGGTTTTCTTCAGCCTTCATGCAGATACCTTCCCACACCCGCATCTTCTGAAATGAGACATTACGGTAATATACTGATACTGGTGTTCATCTCTACTTTTAGATGTATGATGATGAAGAAACCTCCCCCCCTCGCCCCCTCTCGCCGCATCATGTTTTCCCCTATTAAAACGTAGAACTGCGGTAGATTTCATCGCAACTCTGGCCCAGCCGTGAAGTGGAGGAGCTCGACTTTTCATAAGACGCGCAACAACGAAACAACAACCACCGAAGACCGGGGAGGAAAAAAAACCCAAAAAAAACTCCCAAGCAGAAGGTCTTCGCCACGAGGCAAGAAAACACGACCGAAACTAAACCTGTGTGAAAAGAAGAGAGACAGAATGAGAAGCAGGGAGGGAGAAAAAGAGCAGAAGAAGAGAGGAAAATTAGCGACAAAGCATTATAATTTGTCACTGGTGCATAAATCTTGCTGACGTGCTCAGTCACTCTAATGGTCCCGTGGCTGCGCGACGGAAAGCTGTGCAAACTTGCGCAGTTGCAGAAAAACAGCAAAACTATATGTTCCGACATCACCTTATTTGCATAATTTACCAAAAGTCAATGAGGCAGCTCAAGGAGTGCGGGTGATAGTAATAAGTGTTTGGGAAAGGCAGAAAGATCACTAATGGCTCGCCTATGGGGATTTCACCACGCCATGGGGGAGGGAGATGAGGAATATTTTTCAAACAGCAGGGGTAAAGGTTTTAAAACCAGGAGCGCATGGGGAGATAAAGATGTCGCTGCCACGGGGCGCCGTGCGGGCGGGGCGGCGGAGGGGGAGGGAAGGGGGGCAGGGCGGGGGGCGCCGCGCGGCAAAGGATGACAAAAAGGAATTCCACGGCAATTTCGGCATTAAGAGGTAATAATCATGTTTCACCAATGATATTAAAAACGGTAACCCGCGACGCTGGGGTGAAATAGATAAATATATAAATAAATAAAGGCTGGAGATGGAGTAAGGGGAAGGGAGGGATGGAGATGGGGGGAGAGAGAGAGAGAAGGAGAAGGAGAAGAGAGTATTGCCCCATCAGGTAGGCGAGGTAATGAGGTGGGGGAGGAGGGGTGGCTGATGCTGGGGGGGAGTCGGTGTCTTACTCCCGTTAAAGTGCTCATCAGCGACTCTGTGTGAGAGTAAACAAAGTGTAAGCAGAGGAGAGGAGGGAAAAAAAATTTGCAAATCTCCCACCACAACCCCCCATACAGAGCAGAAGCTGTATACGACGTGATATTTATTAATTGTTATTTTTCTGCCCAACACAGCGGGAGAATCTACATTCCAACTGCATTTTTACTGAGCGCCCACTTCTCTCCCTGCCTTGAGTTTGCGATTTTGCCAATGGCGTTGAATCTACACTATCGCAGACCAGTCCGTCCAGACGTGAAGCTGAATGCTGATGCGTCGGGCGGTGTCCTCTGTGTAAGCGTTTCTTCTAAACAACTGTATATTAATTGTTAATTGTCGTTGGTTGAAACTTGGATGTTCTGCGGCAGTCAGAAACCACTCAGTCGGTCAATAAATTTCAAGACTCAAAACCAGTGGAAACATTTAAAGACAAAAGACAGCGATCACAGAAGCTGTCATTATGAGGGCGAGGTGAGTTGCGCCAACGGCCAGATGTTCTCCAAAACTTCCGTGCGGCCGTTAGGAAACGGGGGAGAGGGTCCGGGCAGAGACCCGCTCGAATGCCGGGGCAACTTACCCGCTGAAGAAGCGCGCGTGTGCGCGCGCTAAGCCGGGCTGGGTTGAAACAGTGAGCGCAGTACATTGTGATAATGACGTTTGGGAGCGGGATAGTGTTGCAAAGCTGTTAAGCTCTTTCATCGCACCAAGAAGATTAGTGGAGGAGATGGCGCTGAATGACAGCGAAGGTAGGCGCCACCGCAGCTGCCGCCGCGGCATCGCAGCCGCCATCGCGTCCGCCGTCGCAGCCGCCATCGCGTCCGCCGTCGCGGCCGCCATCGCGGCCGCCATCGCAGCCGCCACAGCCGCCGCAGCCGCCGCAGCCGCCGCAGCCGCCGCCGCCTGCCCCTAGCTCAGCCTCCGACTTGGCATGAACAGGCCTGTTTAAAAGCCAAGCACTCACTTTACACCAAGGACCAATTGTCCTTCACTCACAAAAACCCGCAATCACAACCCCCCTCCCCTCCCCTCCCCTCCCCTCCCGTCGCCCCCAACGCTCTGCCCCGACAAAGCAAGGGCGTTCGGCTGTTTGTACCACTTCAATTTGGACGCTCGTTGTCACTGCCGCATCGAGTCCGCCTCCTCCCGCTCATCTTCTACCTCCGCCTTGCCGTCGTTGCTCATCTGGGCCACTTTATGCCGGCGGCTTTGACTCCCGCTCCATCGACGAGTTTGTCTTTTTTGTCGTCCGGCTCGTCTGCGCCGGCGCGGAAGGGTTTTGCCCGTCCATTCCCCTGAAGGGAGGGTATTTAGTTTATCGGCCCCCGCCAACCCTCTTTCCCCCGCCTATCTCACCCGCGCGCCTCCCCTTCCCGGACCCCGAGCAGATCAGTCGCCCGCGTCAGGGCCTCGTTTGACCAGGCCAACGGAAGTTTTAAGTTGGAGCCTGCGGACGGCTCTGGGTTGGAGTTCCCTGGCGTGGCGGGAGCGGTCTGTCTCTGCGTTTCGTCGTGTTGTGTTCGCGGCGAATTTGGTCGTACTTGCCCTTTTACCCCATCAAATCAAAATCCCCCTCTCCGCCGCTTTCACCCGCGTCCTAAGCACATGTGTGCACGCCTGGGTTCTGCCCGCGTTGTTTCGTGTGTAATCTTCCGCTGCCATTTCTCTCCAGACTTACCGAGGACACTCTGTTTTGCCTCTCGATACTCCCCTCCCCTCCCCACCTCGTCCCCTCCCTCCCTCTCCTCCCACACAGGAGCCATCTATATTTTCTGTTTATTTATCCTTTTTACTTTTTTATTCGCCAGGAGGGTCGGGTCGGTAGGGTCGTTTTGTCATTTCCTAAGTGTCTGACAGTACGGATGAAGTCGAGCACACGAGGAGCAACGGGTCTCTGGGAGGAGAGAGGGAGAGAGGGAGAGAGAGAGAGAGAGAGAGAGAGAGAGACTTGAGAAAAGGGGGGTGAGGGAGAGACTGATGACGGATGAAAATGACAGTGTGAGTGCTGGTCACCGAAATGCCGCCGGTGCATTAACAAATTCTTGCTCGGCCTTGTGGGAACCCAGGTTCCCCAAGCCGGGGGAGGGGTGGATGGTGGAAGTGGTGGAGTAGGTGGTGGCGCGTGTTTTCGGGGAGGAAGGGAGAGGAAGGGGGGGGGGTTAGGTACGGAGGCGCTGCACCGATGACCCCGATCTCCCGCACCCGGTCCCAGGTGGTCGGGAGCCGCGGCGAGCAAACGCGGCGATGAAATGCAGGAAAAAATTGGCAGTGTGAGAAGCCACTCATCTCTGGGGGTGGGGGAGCGGCTTTCTGCACCGTCGGCCTCCGCCTGTCACCGCCGCCCCCCCCCACCCCCACCCCTACATCATCCCTAAACACCCCTCCTCTTCACATACATTGTACATGTACACACACACTCCAGCAACCCCCCGATCCATGCCGTCGATTTTGTCAAATAGCCGAAGAGACGCCGCCGCGGCTGCAAGATGGGGAATGTAGAGACACCGGAGCAACCAATGACATGACACATACAAAAATTGCAACCACCACTCCACACTCCCAAACCCCCCCCCACCCCCGAAAGAGGAAAAACAAACAGGCTCAAAAGCATCTCAGCGGGGAGGACAGATCGCCACGACAAGGAGCGAGGGTTTGGAGACAAAAGGACAAACGGCCGACAAACCGCAGAACAAACGAGCGACCTACGATGAAATCATAATTGCACGACGCAGCAGGAAGGCTCTATTGTGGTGGTGTGTGTGTGTGTGTGTGTGTGTGTGTGTGTGTGTGCGGTGGTGGCGGCGGCGGCGGCGGCGGTGGCAGGGTGTGTGTTTAACGAAGGAAAGCGTTGCATGTAGCGGTGCACGTCCGTGACTCTCCCGAGAGGTTCGACTCCGGCTGGAAGATGAATAGAATGCAGAGAGAATGGATGTTAATCACGCTCTTCTAATCCATGTGTTTTTAAACACTCACAAAAAAAAAAACCCTCCTACGTCAGATATCCTGTTTCCCCCGTGATGGATTGAAATACCCGTCGATGAAATACAGCGGTAAAACAGAGCCGAAATGGCTTTTTGGGTTGAGGAGTTGAGTCACGCTGCTCGTGTTTGAGCGTCCTGGCGTTTTTTTTTTTTTGTGTAGGAAAGAAAAAGGGGAAAGAGAACGTCATGAGGTAGGTCCAGGGGTAGGGAGGTGGATAGATGGATATAGAGAGATAAAATTACTTTATCTACGGGGGGAAACTGCAGAGTCAGCAACAGCTTATATACAAATGTAGGCAATAATGGGAATAATGCAATGTAATCAAAATTTTAAAAAGAACATGGCAATATATGGAAAATGTGTTAACATAACTGTACACAACATATGACAATATGCCCTAAATCTAAAGATAAATTACACATAATAACTTACAAATAAAAAATACAAATCAATAAAAAATAAAAATAGAAGTGACCAAAAAAATATATAAAACCGGAAAAAATTGGTCATATACAATAACTAATAAGAAAAGCCAGTGGTGAACCAGAAATCTCAACCCAAGACGAGAAAAAAATGGTAATGCACAAGAAAACGAATGACAAAACATGAAATATAAGCCCAAGATAATGGACAAAAGAAACAAAAGAAAAAAAACCAAAACTTTAATTCTTAAAAGGTCAACAAAATGGCAATGAACCCAAAAAAAGTCTCAAGTCTGAAGAGATGGATCTTAAGTGAAATAAAACAGCAAACAAGCAATAAAATAAATACATGCACGTGTGCACACACACACACACACACACACACACACACACACACACACACACACACACACACACACACACACACACACACACACACACACACACACACACTCACTCACCGCGGTGCAGACGCCCAGAGGAAGCGACGCTCTGGCCCCGGCAGTGACACCAACGCAGCCCTTCTCGGCGCTAATTTTCTGTGTGCTGTGTTTTTTTTTTAGTTTTTTGTTTTTTTTCTCCCCCCCCCCCCACCCCCCAAAAAAACGTGATGTTTATCCCCGCAAACAGATTCTGGGAGAGGCAGCGACAGCCGCGCTCAGCCTCGCCGGGCACAGCAGGTAGCCGTAACAAACACCTCGGCGAGCCTCTTATTTAAATGCCCCATCTGCTTTGACAGGTGCTGTTTGAAATCTAACCCCGCAGGGGACAACCTTGTAACTTTTTATGTGCCTCTTTGTAACCGCAGAAGAGAAACAACGAGAGCCCGGAGAGAGATCGCTCTATCTGCTCTGTTCTTCTTTTCCCTTCACTTTGAGGGAGACAAAAAAACGGCGCGCATGTGTGTGTGTGTGTGTGTGTGTGTGTGTGTGTCTGTGTGTGTGTGTGTGTGTGTGTGTGTGTGTTGAAAGCGATCTTCTTCTGCTTGTGTCTCCTTTTGAAAAAAAAAAAACAAAAAAAACCTCCCTCGACACCGTGGTAAACACACTCGCGCACACGTGCTGGGAAGATTGGCAACTCCGTGTTTATGTGTTTACGCCTTTGTGTTTGTGTGTACAGTAAAACCTTCGTTTTATTGTTTAGACGATAACTGACCTGCCCGTGTGTGTGTGTGTGTGTGTGTGTGTGTGTGTGTGTGTGCGTGCGTGCGTGCGTGCGTGTCTGCGAACGCCCTGCCGTGGGATTATTTCTAATAAACAGGGCCCCCGTACCTGGTTCCACCGCGTCGGGCCATGAAGATAGATTACCCCTTTAATAAGCAATGACAGGCGCTGCACAATGACAATTACCTGACTTATTTTTCATCTGGGCGCCGAAGACACCTTACGCCGTCACGGCCGGGCGAGCGCAAACTGCGGGGCTCTAAGCTTTAATTACCCTGTTGTTTTGTCCCTCGCTCCCCCTCGCTGTCCCACCCCCCTCCCTGCACTCAATCACACCCGACCCCCCCCCCCAACCTCCTCCACCTCGCCAGCCTCTCTCTCCAGTCCGCTGACCACGACACACACCAGCGCCCCACTCAGGAAAGACATTAAAAATGGATTATTAAACAGTGCTAATAACTCCTTTCTTTCGCCGTCTCCGTGGTGTTCTTCTTTCTTTCTTTCTTTTTTTTTTGTTGTCTCCGGGGCCAAACAACTTCTGAGTAACGGACGGGCGGGGGGACCTTTTTTTTCGTGTTTATCAGACCTCCACGTCTCCTCGCCCTCTCCTCGCCTCCGTCGGTGTGAGGGTACGCCGGGAATGCGGGGATTTTAATTGCTGATTGCGACGCCGCCACTGCTGGCTGTGGCGGCGTTTGGCGGCTGCCGTTAGGGCCCCGCTGAAGGATAATTGCTATCAGTGTAATGATCACGGAGCTTTTTCATGTATCACGCGCCTCTATCTCGGAGAGACGTCTGCCATTAAGAGCAAGGTTGTCTTTGTTGCTGCTCCTGCTTGGACATAGGCCAACCCCCCCCCCCCCCCCCACCACCACCACCACCGCCACCACCTCCTTCCCAGTGCAGGATTCCGCATTTGCCAAAATCATTCTCCCCACCTCACTCTCCCTCTCTCTGTCCTGTGGGAGCTTAAACAACCATTGCACCTCATTAGTGAAAACATGAGGCTGATGTTGTTTATCGGGTACCTGTGCCGATGTTGATGTGAGTTGAGGCTATGGAAGTTGAGGTTTTGGAAGCTGAGCTGATGGAAGTAGAGGTTACGGAAGTGGAGCTTATGGAGGTGGAGCTTGTGAAATTTGAGCTTATGGTTGTGGAGCTTACAGAAGTAGAGGTTACGGAAGTTTAGCTTATGGAAGTGGAGCTTTTAGAAGTTGAACTTAGGGAAGTTGAGGTTACGGATGTGGAACTTATGGAAGTTGAGCTTACAGAAGTAGAGGTTACGGAAGTGGAGGTTATGAAAGTCGAGCTTTTGGAAGTTGAACTTATGGAAGCGGAGCTGATGGAAGTTGAACTTATGGAAGTGGAGTTGATGTAAGTTGAACTTAGGGAAGTTGAGGTCACGGATGTGGAACTTATGGAAGTTGAGCTTACAGAAGTAGAGGTTACGGAAGTGGAGGTTATGAAAGTCGAGCTTTTGGAAGTTGAACTTATGGAAGCGGAGCTGATGGAAGTTGAACTTAGAAAAGTTGAGGTCACGGAAGTGGAACTTATAGAACTTGAGCTTATGGAAGTAGAGGTTACGGAAATGGAGCTTATGGAATTTGAGCTCATGGAAGTGGAGCTCATGGAAGTTGAGCTCATGGAAGTCGAGGTTATGGAAGCGGACGTTACAGAAGTTACGGAAGTTAAGGTTGCGTGAATCTGTCAAGGTTACCGAAATCCCTTAATTCCCAACTCAGGTATGAATAATTTAGCCCCCAATTGTTTTTTTTAATCCTCTCGTCGTCGCCGTTTCCTCGGAAAGAAAACCTACGACGCTAAGCCGGTGTGCCAAAATGAACTTTGCGTCGAGAGAGAGAGAGAGAGAGGGAGAGAAAGAGGGAGAGAGAGGGACTTGTAATTGAAATATTTCTCAGCATTAAGAATGCAAGAGCACTCGGCGCAAACAAAAGCAAAAAAGGGAGGGGGGGGGCGGGCGGGGGGGAGTGGGGGGGGGGGGAAGCACTATCCAGACATCTTGGCATCTGTTAGCATTAATTTACTGCTTACTGCTTTCAATGTGATTTCCTCCCATATGTTTGAGACGTGGCTCTGCCTTCGCCCCCCTTGAAAACAAACGGCTTCTCTCCTCTGAATTATTCACTCTGAAACACACGGTGGCTCGAAACACCCCATCTCACACACACACACACACGCACACACGCACACACGCACCCGCACACACACACACACACACACACACACACACACACACACACACACACACACACACAGACAGTCACTCGTAAAAGCACTATAAACAATTCATCCGTAGCTTTATCATTAAAAGATGTCACTGACTTTCAGCGCAGACACAACTTGGGTTTCAGTCCGCATGTCTCCTTCAGTCTAGGAAATAAACACACACACACACACACACACACACACACACACACACACGTACACACCCATATATAAAGACGACACCATCACCATGCAAGTGAATACACAATAAAAAATACATCGATCCGCGGTTGGATAGGAAGTACGGAGAATGGCGTGAAAAGCACTGAGAGCCCCCCCGCCCACACACACACACACACACACACACACACACACACACACACACACACACACACACACACACACACACACGCACACACACACACACACACACACACACACACACACAGGCGCGGCGTCAGGAGCGGGCCAGGCCGGGCTGTGCCTGGTGATTTGAACTCCTTGCATGCTGGCGGCTGGTCCACCCTCAAATTTTTAAATGTTATTAACAATTATATTTTAAGTAAAATATTTATAGCAAAGAACAAAATCACTCCTGCGGCCAGTTTCAAGATATAAGATATAATTGCTTATATTAAATAAGCAGAATTATTTTTTATTTGCGATTGATGTCACTTTCACTTTCACACAGCGTCGCATCATTTGAGTCGAGATTGTGGCCAAGTTCACTGCCTGTGATCCGTCTGCTGAGAGTAGCCTCATGTCAGTGAAATTTGTTTGTACAAACAAACAAAATTTGTTCAAGCAGGTCATTTGACGTGTCCAAAATCGCTCAATTACGCTGAGACGGGTTCCATGTTCTGTTAGTGCCCAGAGGCTTTAGCTGCGCACTGCGAGCCTTCTGAAGCAATGTTAGATACAGTAATACAGTCAAGGATCACTCAAAGTTAATAAAACATTTATTTGTTTAAACTTCAGCATTTAAAGGCAACACTCTGCCTATTGTGCATCTAGGCCGATAAAGTGAAAAATCCTAGCAGCCTGCGTGTCGTGGCTTCATGTGCAAAAGCGCAAATCAACATTTGAAGAACGGGGCGGGCCTACGACAGTGCTCTTGCATTATAACAAAACAATATCCAATAAAACATTAGAAGTGGGCCCACGCAAAAATAAAACATAAAAAAAATATAAATATAGCAAATAAAAATACCAAAATGAATACATAATCAAAGACAATATGCTTAGGTCGATTATAAATAAAACACAGCGGCCAGTCATAAATAAAACAGATCTCACCCTAATTAAAACAAAAAGACTTTAGCGCTGTGTGTTTATTAATTTACGATGGGTGTGTTCAGTGCTGTTGCTGTTGCGAACGTGTCTTAAACCATTAAAACGTTATGCAATGCATGTTTTCAGAAAGCAAACTTTAGGCCTACACATTTTCTAAATACAGGCCCATTCCCATTATGTTCTAAATGTAAGAAAAAAATGAAGATAAAAAGTTTTCCGGTCATTATATATCCCGGGAATTCACGGCGCGGCGATTTTGTGTGCCACCTCTCCAAAATCAAATGCCCTGTCAAGTGATATGCTCTGGCGCCGGGCTTGCACGCACGCGCTCGCGCACCTACGCACGCACGCACACACACACACACACACACAGACACACTGTGACATCACATTTTCTACACACTTCCTCCTTCCTGCAGCACTCAGACAGGATGGAGTGGGGGGGGTGAGCGGTGGGGTGGGGTGGGTCAAGCTCCGTCGGCTTCCCAATCTGATGGCGCTCAGGTGTGGCCCGCTAACATGTTTAGTCTGGAGCACGGACCCCGTAACGCGGCCCCCATTAGTGGAGGATCACAACAAGACAGAAAACACTCTCTTGCCACCCCGCAGCCGATAACAGTCGCCGCGGTAATGATCCCTCCCTATTGTGTCTCTGCCAGAGCACAATGGCCGTTTCAGCGGTGCCACCCGCGAGCGAGTGGCCGGGCTGAGGTCACGTCCAGCCGGAGCCGAAGCTTGCCTTTGATGTCCCTGCCGAAATGTGCCAAAATGATGGATAGCGCTGAGATCAAAACAAGCCAGGAAAAAAATGCACAGGAAGAGCATTGTCTCTGGAAATACCGCACACGGCACCTTTTAAGCCTCTATTTTGGACTTTCAATGGAGTCAATTTTGTCTGGGAAAGCCCTTTCAATTACGGGAAAATGTATGAAATCATTTTTCTTTTTTTATTCTTTCATTATTCTTTAATTACTGTCAAGAAATGAACTGGTAATACTAGTACTACTCTGTTACAGCAGAAAAGCTGTGATGAATTACATACTACGGCTTGATAACCCTGCTACTGTAGAGTGTATTGGTGAGGAAAGTGTAACAATTGCACTAATTAAGTGCAATAGTGATGCTATATTTTACTCAATCCCTAAAAATTATTATGTGATAATAATTAAAATATTATTAATAACAATTATAATAATAATTATAACTGTTATTATTATTATTATTATTATTATTATTATTATTATTATTATTATTATTATTATTATTATTATTATTATTATTATTATTATCACTATAATTATCATTATCATTATCATTATTATCAACATTATTTTCGTTATATGATTATACATATATTCATATTTTTATTATTATTATTATTATTATTATTATTATTATTATATAGATAATATTCATATTATATTATAATTATAGATGTATACATATTATACAGTACATATTGTAAACATATTATTATTATTATATATATTTTACATCTAATACTGAATATGTCATTGATACATTTCTATTGGGTGATTACCAGTTCATTACTACATTATAATTGGGTATTTTAATGCATTCAATTAATTTTCCATTGATATAACTCTATCTCAACTATATTTATTGCTGTATAATTAAGAGCCATCAATTTGAGGGGCATTTAAAATGCAATGTAAATATAAAGTCATTAATCTGCAAGTTGCAGAGTCTGGTATGACCATTCAAATTCAACAAATTGAATAAAGGTTTGAGCGGAAGAGGATATTAAAATAGAAATAGGACCGGAAAAGGCTCAGACAAACAACTGTTATCTTTTCAGATGAACCGCTTTTCTTTTAGATCATAAAACCAGAGAGGGGGAGAGAACCTCATAAATTAAACCCGCTGTTCCCAACCGCTGGCCTGCGGCCCCACAGCGGTCTGTCAAATATTGTCCACTGGGCTAGTATTATGCTGTTTGCCAGTTTAGAATCGGTCATTTAATGTTCATGTTTATCATACTCTGTTGCTTTCTCGGCTGGAATAGCTGAAAAGAAATGACTGAAAATATTGAAAGTTACATTTTAAAAGAGATTTGAGATCCATCGATCGAGAACCCTTGAGTACACAAAAATAACCATTATCCCAACAATGGCAAAGTGAAAGAAATTGCCCAAAAAGGAAAGAAGACCTGATTCTTGGCACCTGAAGACCTCACACCCTTCTTAAATGGCATTGCCTGAGAAGTATTGTTTGGTGAACGTCTTTAGACGCTCCTTTAGAATCCTAAAACTTTCCCCGAGCCGCTCGCTGTGCCTGGTGTGGAGGAGCCGTGCGTTCATCACAGACAGACCATCGTGGTGGAAAAGCAGATGCTTCTGACCACAGCCACGACAGCCAGAGACACATCTGGGGGCCAAATGATGTCATTTATGGAGAAGATTTACGTTCTGTCCGTCTGGAGAAGACCTGTGTCTTGGTCTTGTCAAGTTTTGTTTTTTTTCAGTTTTTTATTTTTTTCCCCCTCAATTTATTACATGTTTACCGTCAGACGGATGGAGACACACCACTTAAAGACCAAAAAAAAACAACAAAATAACCCTAATCTGTCTTGATTCAATCGCAAACAGAATATATTTGCTTTTTTGATGCTTCTTTTTCATGTGAATTTGATTTGTTTTTATTTTTTTGACAGGGGTGACTCATCGCCGCCGCCACCACTTCCTTGGGCTCTAGCCGGACAGAAATGGTAGAAATTATACGTCCGCTCCGGCACAAATACGATAAGCCGTTTTGACGTAATGGAGAACATGTTCATTTGTGAACGCCGAGCTTTTATCGTTGGCTTACATCTTGATAAAACTCCAGGAGAAAAGAGGATCAGTCTTCCCGACCCCCGAGGCGGCGTCCACTGTCTCTCCGCGACTTGGGCTCAAAGTGGTCTGATTTAGGGTCTGGCCTCTTCCATGCAAGACGTTTGGGATTGAGTTAGGAAATCAAGATCGGGGTTTTTGAGGGGGATGTTTCTTTTTAAATATTTGTCATATCTCGACAGATATTTCCCTCTTGAGCGTAATTGATATTGTTGCTCATTGGAGTTTGTCAGAAGTGGTTAGGCATTCCCTTTGATAAGAGAAGTTGGACAACAGCCCTGCGGCGGGGGACTGGCTTGGGTAGAGTATCGCTGTGAAGCACTTGTGCCGTGGCAGACCAAGGCGCTGTTTATGGCGGTAGTCCTCAATTTGATTCAACTTCACCAATGGTGTGGTACTGTATTTTTTAGTACTCTATGGGGTGGTTTTGCGTACACAGATTAGGCCTAATATAAGAGAAAATCACACTTTGAATCTGGACTAACTGAAACAGCCATCATGGTTTCAAATATTCCCCTGTACCACCGCACCAAAAACCCGGTAACACCCGTTAACATCCGGCATTTGTCAGTGGGAACAGTGAACAGTGGGAAAGGAAAAACCCGGGTTTCAGTCCGGGGTCAAATGACCCTGCAATAGACACTGGTTTTAGTCGGCTCCACCTCCGATCGGCTCTGATGTGAACTGGAGACCTGGGTCGACCCGCTAATTTTAGCCCCTTTACCAGCGCGATGCAACGTGCATTGGCGTTCCGGACATTGGCGCTTAAATAGACAGGAATATCCCTGTATCATTCCATCAATTCATATCTCATTTGGAATCCAAAATCCAAATCAGAAGTTAATGACTTTTTTTCCGCATTGGAGAGTATGAAATGTTTTGAGTGTGGGGATCGCACCGTGGTGGATCACAAACTCCTTCCACAATATTGAACGGATTTGGATGAAACTCGGACAACGCCATGTTGGGACTGCCCCGAATACAAATCTTATTGAGATTGTCTGTGGATTCGTCGAATCCATGACATCCATGCAACTCTGATGTCAGACCCCTCGGCACGTGCCGTCATCCTGGTGCAGACCCGGTTGTTAACCACCATCACTAGACGGCAATGCTATCGTATCACCTGTGCAAGGAGTCATTTGCGCATGCGCACGTGTTGGGGCGATGATAATAAGTACAGTTTTTTACTAAAGTATTCCACAATAATGGACCGATCTGGGTCAAACTCGGGTGACAGCATTTTGGGACTGCCCCCAATACATATTTTTTTCATCTTGTCTGTTAGTGCGGCTGATCTATGAGATCCATAGACTACTGGCATCAGTTTTTCATTAACAAAAGCACTGGGGCCCTCAAAAATATAGCTATAGTGAGCAATGCACAGGGTCGAGTTTAGTCCTGTTAGGTATGTATTTCAGTGCTGAAACATAGCACATGTTATAATTTTTCCTCTGGTTTCTTGTCTCAAACAAGCGTAAATTCTACACGGAGCTATCAGGTCTACTCCGCTCACCTCTCCGAAAGCGAATGACCACCCAGAGACGAAGCCTTACTTATATAACATCGGTTCGTGTTGTGATAAGGCGCCCTGATCCACAAACAAATCGAGAAACACCAACATTCTTCAAATTTGACTAATTCCTTCTCTAAATGTGCATCGATATTGATCAAATGTGAAGGATCAGGCTGAACCCCTAAATATAGTTGCAGGCAAATTTACACAGGGTTCAGGGTTGTCGCCCTGAGTTAAAGTGTAATTGTCGACAAAGCATTGGCTATCTAAAGTCATAGTTTTCAACACCAATACGTCCAGTAAATGGCTCAGCATATGTTAATGTAAATGTTGTAAATTTTTTTGGAAAGGTCTCATCTTGTAGGTAAAAATATGTAAGTGAGACATATTGAAAAATTTCAGCGGACCCTAGACTGAGATATTGAACTTTGAACCCGACCAGAGGTCCCATTTGAAGCCCTCCATCTCAGTAATTAAAAGTGATGACAAAATAAGCTCAACTCTTTTAGTCAGCTCTGGACATGTGCTTTTAGAGGGGTGGTAGTGTCAATTGGGGGCGTATAATTACAAATAATTCAGGGCTTTGCAAATGACATGTCAATTCTGACAATGTTGGTATATTCCCTGACCAAATTAACTCCAAGTAACACATGCCTGTCGTTTTTCATCCGTGAATTTGTTGCAATTGCATAAGCAAAGGGGCGTGGGTTTTGGAGCCGGGATCAGACCCGGCAACATGGACGCTTATTGCAACGGACTGGCCTTGTTACGGCGGCAGTGCGCACAGGCGCAGACGCTGCGGACTCTCCCTCTGTTTGCCAGCGAGCTTATGATTTTGCCTTTAGCCCAGTGGCCACTTTTCTGTTTTAATCTGCGTTGATAATAATAAATACATGCCAACTGGCACTGTTTTGCCTCCGCCTGCATCCCCTCGCTCATTCTGTGGCCCTGGGCCAAAACACACCTCCACACATGCGTAACAAAATGTGACCCACCACAGCGAACATTCTTGCGCATTTCGAAATTCTCCAAGAGCCTTTCTAAGAAGGAAAATTAAATTTTTCCAGAATTGTGTTCCTTTGTGTTTTTTTTTTTTTATCTCTAACATATATATATATATTATGTTAAACCGTTGAGTTTAATATTCCCGTTAGATTACATGTGGAAACACAGTTCACTTACTGGGACGCTGAATTGTGCCGATGGATTGTTTTCTTAAAACTGTGATGTGATGTGAAAAATGTGATGTGAAGTCACAACTGTGAAACTGTTTTGGTAGAGTT
Organism: Zeus faber; assembly: GCF_960531495.2. NCBI lineage: Eukaryota > Metazoa > Chordata > Actinopteri > Zeiformes > Zeidae > Zeus > Zeus faber. The sequence continues at coordinate 41,849,682 of NC_137189.1, forward strand.
CAACCTTTAAATCTTACTAGTTTTACACACACCTGGATACATTATTGTGTAGGGGGCGTAAGCTGCTAAGAAGATAAGCTGACATCACTTCCTCATTTAAACAGATGTTTAAAACGCAGGACGAGAAACCTTCGGTTTCACTTGTCTGTGAAAACTTTCACCTCCGTGTTGTTATGGATTACGAGAAGCAGGTGGCGGGAGCTCTATATCATATCGCGGACCTTAATCTGACCAGTGCGATCATTGGACATCATTTTCCGCGATGATAGTTGGTTCTCCGACAGCGACGCAGACAACGACAGTAATGCTAAATATGATATCGGCGCTATCCCGGACTTGGAGATTATTTCAAACAGCAAATTTCTACCTGAATGTGACAATGAAATGGAATATCTTCAAGAATCACTGGAGGAGACTAACGATACGCCATTGTTGTTACAGCAGAAGAGGTTGATGACGTGATGAAGTCCGTTGAGGTTGGTGATGCAGATTATGAACAAGTAGCAATGGACACGATTCTGAAGTTTACCTGCAAATGCGGCCAGGGCTGAAAAGAAAATGGCAGGCTTGACCAGGAATCATGTACAAAGAAGCTGGACCCTGATTTTATCTATAGATCATGCTACATGATAAGAGCCTTAACAATGCAGGAAACAGACATGTTTATCACTGGACAGCTATTCTGCAATGGGAGACGCAGCGAAATAAAGAGGCAGTGGATCCAGTACTCGGTGGATGGTGTACAAATATGCAAAGCTTAGTTTCTCTTCATTTATGGGTAATTATCATTTTATCACAACGGTGCCATCCTGTTATATGCCGTAAACCTAAATCTTTAAGCTAACATATTGATGTGCATATTTCCTTCAAAATGCGGTGTATTTTCACAATTTTATGAAGAGAATTGGCAATGACCGCCTCCGTGCGACCCCCTGACACGGGAAAGAGAATTGCATCATGGCTTGTGTAAGGAAGAGAGGTGCGCTGGCAAACAAGGGATTTCGACAAATAATAACTCCAAGAATTTTGAAGATATTTGGCATATGCACATTTATATATTAAATGACACACCGAGGTTGATATACAGAGACTAATATAATTGACAGACTGTACATTTTGTGGTGTTGTCCGCACTTTTAAACTCCCAAATAATTCCACTTTTATAAAACATGTATATTCTTACTGTTAAAAAAAAGCTTTTTTTTTTTAAACAAAGATGTTGTGTGTCGATGTTCAACATTCCCTATAAACACAAGAACAATGCAGAGATTGCCCCATTCAGCAGGGTGTCAAGTGGCCATGTGGCTTTGTTGGTCCTCCAAACCATTTGCATTCTGGTAGCTTGCTGAATGGGTCTAAGTGTTGGGGAAACATTGAGGGTTAATATCTCAGAAACACAGTTTGCCGCCCCCGCGTCATTAACATGTCATAGCTTCAAAAATAAATGCTTGATTCGCACAAGTGACACCTTCTCTTGAAGCTCTGATTCTTCACTTTAAAAAGACGTGAGAAAAAAGTCAAAACGTACCAAATGTACCCAAAATCCGCGGTGGGTGACAAATCGTGCAGAATTTTAATTGTTGCAGTTTCTAGGATTAGGGTTAATGTTAGGGTTTGAAATTTTTATAAATAATTGCGTGAATATTACAAAAAGTATATAATCATTTTTGTTTTTGTAGAAGCCACATGTCTGTATGATAATAATATTGTTTTAAGGAAAACATATTTATTTTCCATGTCATGGAGACTATAACATATGAGCATAATCCTAAATAACCATGACACCTTGACTCCTTGCTATTCAGGGAATAGGCAATGGAAAAGATCTCTAGACCGGTTCTCCGCGGCTGGGATATCGCCTTGACAAGGTAAAACGCTCTTGGGGGAATAGGCACTATGCGGGAATAGGCGACTTAATTGTTAACAAAGAGTATAACAAGGTTTATGTGATTCATTTGTTGCACTGCACTGTAACGTTCATGCATTCTATTTCCTTTTTGAATGTGTTGCTTTGCACTTTATCTCAATGCTTTTGATGTTTCATGTAAAGCACTTTGAATTGCCTTGTTGAAATGTGCTATATAAATAAACTTTGCCTGCCTTGCCCAAGTGTAACATCTCTGATTGGTGGAGCTTGTGGTTACCATGGAAATGTTTTCTGCACTGGCTGATGGGTACACCTGCGTGCAAATGATATTTATATCCAGTTAAATTGTATCGATGAATGAAATTTATACTGAAGGTGTGACCCTATATCCCTATTCTCGCCACTTTTATTTTGTGCTAGTCAGAACTAAATTTGAACCCGTGCATTTTAAATTGTAATACATCCATGGTCCCCCACCTTCCCGCAGTGGCATACTTTGGTCAGGTTTGTTTTACTTTTACTGAACATATCTGTGCCCGCCCCTCTTTCCCCATGCCCCCCTGCCTCTAAAGTCAAATAAAATCTCCCCATTCAAATAAATTGGTTTGAAATGGGTTTTTTGTAGCATGAAAAAGTAGGACAATCGTATCCGAGATACAATTCAATAGATACAGTTTTGTGACTATGGGACCTGGTAGTTCCAAAAGATTGTCATTTTCAGTTTGTTATTTTTTTATCTTAAGTCAAGAAAGACAACACTGTTGTCTGTCAGAGAGACTGTCACAAACAGACAACACTGTTTCAAGACTCCAAAATACCTTCTCAGTGTATAATAAGTATTTGTCGCCCGTTCCATCATCCTGATGACATTGGAAAAATTCCTCACATTACGATGCATTTCTCACTCTGATGTGAGGGCATTAGGAAGCAGAGATCTATACAGAGTGGATTCCAGCTTTTAAACACTCTGTATTGGAGGATGATAAGCCTGTTGCGATACCATGCTACTCTAATCCAGTCCTGATGTACAGTTCCTTCGAGAATATTGTGGTTCTCAATGGCAACGCAGGCACACATCCAACGTCATGCAGTAATAATGACTTGGGGAAAAAAAACCTCTCAACTCTTTAAACTATGAGTTGATGATGAATTAGATGTTAATGATTTGGAATCTAATTACAGAAACAATTTTACTGGCCAAGTACATTTACATAGAGACTGAACAAACTGAACTCTGTGGCATTGTGCACATGGAGCAAATTATGCACAGTGCCTAACACAAAGTACAGAAGTATACAAAATGTATATAAAAAAATGACACTATCAATGTTAACGGTGGGTGTCACCATATCCACTTTCAATAAATCTCTTTATTTATTACAGTTATTACATTTTTTTATTTATGTGCACTTTGCAAATACTATATGACGAACATTCTCCCATTTTCTCCGGCATTTTATTTTGAGGTGTCTTCTGAAACAGTCTAAAGCCTTAAAGGCATTAAGAGGCCGTGGAAGGCGCGCCCTTTCGGCCTTCTAGCTTTTCTTTCCCGCCGCCCCGTGGCAAGTCTGCTTTAGACGCATCCTCCATCACCTCTCGTCCCTTCCCGTGATGCATCACTGGGGTCAGCCGTGGCTCAGCTCAGTTCGGGGCGAGCAGGGCAAGCGGCCACGCCGATGACACCGACGCTACCACGGTCGTTCGGTTAGGGTGATCGTCGGGTCAGGGGGGTCTGTGGGTGACATAATTATGATACATAAACCCTGTGCATGCCCCGCGCACAGCGATGGTGCCGCCCCAAACGAAAAACCATCACAGTTGGTGGCGAAAAACGGTGGCGAGGACGGCGGCCATTTGGGTGTAATTTACATCTCGGAAATGTTTCTGCCCTCAGAGAACGGTGACGGCGCTATCCCAAATGACTGCATCCGCTGTAGGGTGGAAGGATGGATGGACGGACAGAGTGCACTGTGACTCTGACGGAGGTCAATACAATGTGACACACCAGGGTTTCCCCCTAAGATTGTGTAATTAGTTCAATATTGATGCACATTTGGAGCAAAAATTTGTGAAAAACCGTTGCAGTTCTACCGGAAATAGAAGAACGTCGGCGCAGCTTCATTCGTTTGAGGAGCCGCTTCCTCTGTGACATCATCAACCGAAGTTATACAAGTCCAAGCTTGGCCTCTCAGGAGTGCGACCTGTGCCCTGTGGCTTTTGTTAATGTTGTGGCTCTTTAAAGTGTAATTTGAAATTAAATAAAATATTTCTAAAAGAGTATTTCCATAAATTTTGTCTGAGACATGGTCTGCAGTTTTCAAAACTGAATTTCCCGAATTTACGGTACGACGGCTTCGCGAGGGAATGCATCTATAGAGATCTGTTTCCTGCTGGCGATCAATGATATGTTAACTGAGTGATCAATGGCTGATCACCTGGTTTCCACTGGCAATTTCATTATTAATTATTCCTGTTTAATCGTATTATCACCGTATCACCGAGACCACCAGTCCAAATCGGACTTCCACAAGCCCCACAACAGCCTCCATGCAATTAATAAACAGAAAAACAGCTTTTATATCAGTCCACTGTTTTTATTTAAGCCACTCAACTTAACTTAAGTGCGATATTCCAGAGATCACGGCATCTTCGGCTGCAGAGCATTAGAGTCGGCTTGTCACTTTGTCTACGTAACTTCTGTTACGTGAACTTCCGTCTGCCATCTATCGTTATCCCTGTGAATGCAGTGAATGCATTCCGTTTGCAGCGTGCGAGAAAATCCGTGGGACAGTGGGAAAAAAATCGTAGCAAGAAGCTGGTAATAAAAACATGGTAATAATATGGTAGTAGTAATAATAATACATTGCAATTATTGCCTACATCATGCTTTTCATTCCTTAACAAGATATTAAGAGTAGCCATATTTTAAAGTCCATAATGGTTTGATGGAGGAAAGGGATGTTTCCGAAATTTGGCTCTTGCGAAAATACTTAATGTTAATGTGGCTCCTGAGCTGGGAGAGGCTGAGTACCGCTGGCGTAGAAGGACGACCCGAGCCGATGCTGCGCTTAACGGAAACTCTGAAAGCTGTAACTCGTGCTGCATTTCACAAAACCCCCCGGAAACAATAATCGGTCACGGAAGGTGTTTTCGCACCGCAGGAAGAACCTATGCAGGAACTGTCCCTTTCTTTTGTGTCCGCACTGCATGAACCAGGAACGATCGTAATTGTTAAAAAGACCTTGAGGGACATCAGCGATGGAAGTGCACGATGATTTGTCAAACAAAAATGAGATGCTTGTTTGAAGTAAACAATTTATACACAATCTTTATTTATACACAATTTATTTCCAAATCATTAAATCGACGTTAAAAACCCACCCCCCCCAAAAAAACAGGGTGCCTCCGCTCCCATCTCGACGTGGACACCGCGGACTCGGCGCGACCCTCGACCTCGACTGGTTTTCTCAGTGTGACGGAAGCTCGGAAACCTGTAACACGCACCTAACCTGACGGAACTGGACCCCGTTTATTGCTGCCTGCAGCCTTAGCTAGGTTTTTTTTTATTTATGATTGTTATTGTTTGGCGGCCCAATTGTTATTGTTCGGGCGAAAAAATTCTCTGAAACGTCGGAGCCTCAAACTATCTGGGACGCAAACCTCGGCATAACACGCGAACGCGGCTGACGTCTTGTTTGAGCCGCGCTGTCACCAACGCCTCGTGGTGGAAGTGATCCGGGAAGCCGTAAAAACGCAGCCGACGCGACTAAGCCGGACCCCGTGCATGGCTGCCTGCAGCTATATTTGTATTTGTTATTGTGGCGAGTCAAAGTCGAGGAATAACGGCACGCACACGTAAACACACTGGGCGCTCCTGCATGTTTTCAAGGGGACAAAATTCGATCCAGTGGCCGGTTACCGTGCTGTTCATTTTTCTATTTGTCACTGAGATGGACCCAGCTCAGCCCCAGTGTACACACACACGCGCGCACACACACACCCACACACACACACACTCATTTCGGCAGAACAGCATATTCCTGGACAGGGATGAGCGGCCTGACATGTGCTCTACATGGATCCACTCTTGTGTTTACTGAAGCACGTTTAAGGTTTATCGTCGCATGCATACATGTGAAGTAGCTGCGTGTGTGTGTGTGTGTGTGTGTGTGTGTGTGTGTGTGTGTGTGCATTGCATGCGACACTACATGTTAGGGGAGTGATAAGAAAGTCATTTCACCTGGAAGGTAAAGGAGGCGCGGCTGTAATATTCTTCAAATCCGTCTTGTTGACTGAATACATTGGCATTTAAAGGGTCATTTTTTCACAGCTTAAATGTAATAGAAAATAACCAAATCAGAAATCCAGTACTGAATAAAATATATATATATGTATATATTTATTTATTTTTTATTCAGTACTGGATTTCTGATATATGATGTGCTGATGTGCTGATATATTTATATGATACTTGATGAGGCCACTAGTTTATATCGTAAACTAAACAAGGCTGT
>NC_137189.1:41861062-41866062 GCF_960531495.2 Zeus faber
TGTCTCTTGGCCCAAGCAAAGTCTCTTCTTTTTGGTCTTCTTCAGTCGTAGTTTCTTCGCAGCAATCAAGACCCTGAAGGCCTGGTTCACAGTTGATGTTGAGATATGCAGCGATCAGCCACAACATTAAAACCACCACCAATGACCACTAATATGGTGTAGCTCCCCCTCGCGCCGCCAAAACCGCTCTGACCCGTGGAGGCATGAACTCCACCAGACCTCTGAAGGTGTCCTGTGGTGTCTGGCGCCAGGACGTTGGCAGCAGATCCTTTAAGTCCTGGAAGTTGTGAAGTGGGGTCTCCATTGATCGGGCTTGTTGTTCCAGCACATCCCACAGATGCTCCGTCGGATTGGACCCTAACCCCGACCAACCACATGATGTAGAAGAAAACATGATTCATCAGCCCAGGCCACCTTCTTCCATTGCTCCATGGTCCAGTTCTGACGCTCATGTGTCCATTGTAGGAGCTCCCCACGTGCATCAGTGAGCTCACGGGCGCCCATGACCCTCTCAGCGGTTCACTGGTTGTCCTTCCTTGGACCACTTTTGGTAGGTACTAACCACTGCATACCCCACAACACCCCACAAGACATGTTGGTTTGGAGACGCTCTGACCCAGTCGTCTAGCCATCACTATTGGCCCCTGTCAAAGTGGCTCAGATCCTTACGCTTGCCCATTTTTCCTGCTTCCAACACATCAACTTCAAGAACTGACTGTTCACTTGTTCACCTAATACATCCCACCCCTTGACAGGTGCCATTGAATCCCCTTTCAGTGGTTTTAATGTTGTGGCTGATTGGTGTATCTGTTACTGGAACTCTGTGAAGCACTAGTTTGGGCCGTAATCTGAAGGGCAGTTAATTGTCGATTTTTTGAGGCTGGCAACTCCACTAATCTCATCCTAACCCTGGGTCTTCCTTTCCTGTGGCGACCTTCATGAGCGCCGGTCTCATCCTCACGGCGCTTGTCGGTTTTTGCGACTTCACTTGAAGAAACTTTCAAAATTCTCTTAAAAAAAACTTTCGGATCGACTGACCTTCATGTCTTGTAGTAATGATGTTGATCTGCTCCTGCAATAATATGGATGACTACAGTGCGGACAAAATAATGGTCTTTTACCAAATAGGCCGATTTACTGTCGACCAAACCTACCTTGTCACAACGCAACGGACTGCCTCAAAACACATCGAGAACGAAATAAATTCCACATTGGAACTTTCAGCCCAACACACTTGTTCATTGAAAAGTATTCCCGGCGACGACCTCGTGAGGCTTGTTGAGAAAATGCCAAGGCGGTGCAAAGCAGTCGTCGAGGCAGAGGGCGGCTACTCCGAGGGATCTGAGCTCTTAAAATAGTGTTCCGTGTCTGACCCGGCGCCAGTTTCAGTATCAGTGCAGTCCTAACAATTCAAAAAAGGGCAGAAAACGCGGCGCGGGGATGGCGGGCCTCGAAAGAGCATGAACATTCTTTGAGCGTTACGGTTTCAAATTAGCTGAGAAGGGCAGATAACGGAGGAATCATTAAGGTCCAGCGGTTTTGAGGAAGCGCCGGCCTGAATCGCCTCCGCCGCGATCCGCCCTCCCCGACGCCGGCTCGATTTGGACGCTCGCCGGGAAAGGGCATGACGAGATTTGGCCCAAATTAACGCCGGGGGCTCGCAAAATTAGACGGCGAGAGCTTCAGCTTTCCCAACGCTGAGGTCGCACTGGCAGCGACTCAGTCATCAGACAATGTCGAGGCGGCGGCAAAGCATGCGCTTAATTAGGAGAAGTTTTTTTTTTTTTTTTTAACGTGTCTTTGGTGTCACGGCCAAAGATACCCCCCCACCCCCCCCTCCAAAAATAATAGAAAGAAAGAAGAGAATTTGCAGGATAATTCCTGTTTAAACGTTGGCGGCACTTTGCAGGAATAAGAGCCAGTACATACTGTATAAACCCAGGTCAAATCCCATAATAATCCGAGTTTCTCTCCGTTGTATTATGTCTTATTTGGATTAACCGCTCGTCCGAACGCATTTTAGACCAATCTGCTTTCTTCATGTGAACTGCTATTTTCAAGTTTTGAGAATTTTTAATTATAGACTTCTCTTTGTCTGTGAGGTTCTGAGGACCTGAGGAATTAACGCAAAATGATCCTTGTCACCCTCCAAATGATATCAATTAAAAGGGTAAAATACTTTGATTTCGTATTCGGCACATCTTCGAATCTGTGGCTTTGCAATACTTTATTATAATGTATTATTATAGTGTTTGTTGTTGAACCGCAAGTATTTTTTTCTCAAGAAGCCTTGCTTTTTCGTGTATTTTTGTACCCGGTGGTGGAACGAAAAATAAGCTTTTTTTTTTTTTTTTTTTCATGCCTGTAGAACAGCACACCCGTAGAACAGTCGACCTGGACAGCCAAATAAACACACGCCTGGTAAGTGAGGACCCGTGTTCCTGGTGCACTTCTCAACCCCCCCGAAAAAAGGGTCTGTTCAGAGATCGGTCCTCACGAGTATAGTAAAACACACGCACGCACACCACACACACACACACACACACACACACACACACATTATTTTACTGGTATCAAAGTGACTTTACTGGTATCAAAGTATCAAAGTGAGGTCTGAGTTATTAAACCTGATAAGTGAGGACCCATGTTTCCAGTGCACTTCCAAACCAAGAAAATGAGTCAGCTTGCAGAGCGCTCCTCTCAAGTATAGTAAAATAAACACACATCCCCGCCCAAAACCACCACGACTAGGTTAGAGTTGCCGGTCATTCTGGAGCGTGACACATATCCCGTTCCTTTTCAAACTCCTGTTGAAAAACAGCTATAGAGGATCTGGCCTCCGCTCCGTGTTAACTGTAATACACTGTATAATGTGGACCGACATGAGCAATGTGTTTAATGGGGAATCAAGAGCATCTTCTTTTATTATTATTATTATTATTATTATTATCATTATTATTATCATTATTATTATTATTATTATTATTATTATCATTATTATTATTATTATTATTATTATTATTATTATTATTATTATTATTATTATTATCATCATCATCTCAGCAGGGGCCGTTTCAGCGGCAGCTTTGCTGTTTTTTTGGGTTTTTTTTTATCCAGCGATAAACACCCACCCTTCAAATTCCACCTCCACCTCCACAAACAGCCCTCCCAACCTCTGGGGGAGGGAGAGAGGGTGGCTTTTCTGGAGTGGCCCCGCCGCTAAATATAAACCCGGGGTGGAGGAGTTTGTGTGTCTCCTCAAAGGCGTGTTTCGCTCACCTGATAAAGCGCCCAGCGCCCCCGAGAGCGCAGCAGATAAAATGATTTTGAGTGGGAGCACAATGGCGGTGGAGGTGCTTATGTTAATCCCTGCACTTTGAGAACGGCGCCCAATAAGATAAACCCGCTGCCTCAAGGTAAACGGGTGAGGGGGGGGGAGGCTGCGGCGGAAACACACACACACACACACACACACACACACACACACACACACACACACAAACACACGCAAACACACGCACACACAAACACACACACACACACACACGTGCGGCTGAAGACGCGCGATTGGGCCAATTCCTCCGTCGAACCCCGTCCCTTCCCCGTGAGCCTCGGGAAACATTTGCATAATTTCACAGCTACCTACTGTGATCCCCGGCTACCCCTGCCTCCGCCAGCGCCCCCGTCATCGCCATCACCCCCACCAACTCCCCCAGCACCCAACAAACAACCACCTCCACCTCTGACTCGTCTCTACGGTAACAAACATCCCCGTCGGTGGAGGCTGGAAGCAGGAGGCCGCTCCCCCCCCCCCCGTGCCCTCACCTCCGCACTCCTGGGGGAGCGTCGGGGAGCGGGTGCTTTATATTTCACCATCCGTCGACCCGTTTCCTTTTGGGCGAGATTGTCTCCTCGTGGCTCCAGTCGAACGGTCTTCGCCTCGGTTCCTTCCTCGCGTTGCCCTCCGACAATAGCATTGTGTATTGTTTCGTGAAGTCAGATTTCTCGCAGTTCTTCCCGTTCTCCCTCTCTCCAGCCCCTCCTCGAGAAAAGTTTTTTTTGAATCCGCGCGTCAGTCAAAAACGGCTCCGTCTCGCCGCGGGCCCTCCCCGGTCCCGCTGATTAAAAAAGGAGGAGGCTTTTTTCCGAGCGTTTCCGCCGGCCTCTCAAACGCTCTGCCGGGCGAGCGTAATTAAACATGGTTGTTAACAATGGCGGCTAATGAGGAAGACAAGGGTACTAAACAATGGGAGCTGATTAGATGAGCGGGACGCACGGGCCGATAAAAGAGCGCGGGGGAGGGAAGGCTCCTCGCGCTACCTGAACACACCTGCCCGCTCGTCTCCGGCAGCGGGGATGGAAATGTGGGATTCTTTTTCCGAAAAAAAAATCTCCGTCGAGGCATCTGCTGTCACTCGCTTTCATACACTTGGCGAGGGGATTTCTGGGTTAAAGAAAAACAAAAAAAAAAAAAAAGAAATTCGCTCGCAGAGCAGATTTAATGGCAAGTTATTGTTTTCTGTTCAAGTGCGAAGCAAAACAACACGTATAAAAGGATTGTGATATTACGACATATGTGAGGACATTAATACTGGAATGGAATCAATGAATGAATGAATGAATGGATAACAATGGTCAACAGCATAATAAATACAATAATAATAAAATAATAATAAAAGCATTAGTCAACCGCACGGAAAGACATGGTAAAAAAAAGATAATAATTAAAATAGACAAAAAAAAGGTGAGGAACAGTGCACATAAAGGTGTGTAAGTGTGTTGTACAGTCGCTCATTTTTTTTGGAATCCATTTTAATATTCAGGATAAAATCTGTATTTAAGGCTATATAATGAGAGTACAACGGTCTTTTCTCATTAACATTATTGGATAAAATATAACAATGCAATCCCATTTTTTTGAATATTTTTTCTGATTTACATTATTTATTGTATAGCCTGTGTTAGTCTCAGTGAAATGAAGAATCTCTTTTACCAGAGAG
>NC_137189.1:41868562-41888562 GCF_960531495.2 Zeus faber
CACTGACAAGAGGAACGTGCTATCGGATGAAACTACCCGACCTCCAAAAACAACCTCAACTCAAATAGGTTAAAATGGACTAAAACGTGTGACGTGTGTGAGTGTGACCCTGAGGTGTAGAGTGAAAACTGATTGACGAGAAGAAGAAGATTTCATTTAAAATTTTCATTATTTGTTTTTATTTGACAAATATCAGACAGATAGAAGATCTTATGAATGTTTAGGGTCCCAGTTTGCCGCGGGGCTGGAACCCTAGTGTTATTGCTCGTATATATATATTTTTTTAATCTTCTTGGTTTTTCGGGCTAGAAGTATCTCGAGCGCGACAACCGCAGTACGCACAGACATAGTTGAGGCCTCGTTAGAACCTGGACATATCAGACGTATAGTCGTTCGAGTTTGATCACCATGGTGAATGTCGATACATTTGGAGCAGAAATAAGTGAAAGACTGACGTCATTTCACTGGAAGTAGAAGAACGTTGGTGCGATTTGATTAGTTCTAGGAGCGGGGCGCTTTATGACATCATCATCCTTGTCTCTCGGACGTTATTCACATCCAGCTACTTGCGCCCTGTGGACTGCATAGCGTTTGCCACATGTACTGAAGACAGACAACCAGAGCCAATGCTGCGTTTAAAGGAAACTCAGAGAACTGTAATTCATGCTGCATTTTACAAAACCCTGAAGACTGTAATCGCTCACAGGTGTTTTCACACCTCAGGAAGTTCTAAGAACCTTTGCAGAAACCGCCCCTGTCGAGCGACCCTCAATCAGGCAGGTTTTCCTCGGTGCGACCCGACCAGGTAACATCGCCAATCAGTAAAGAAGGAATGGACAGAACATCCGTCCTTAGAGGTGAGTCACACATGCGTCAAAGGAAAGACCAAACATATCTCAGAAAACCTTGAAAAAAGTTATGAAACAACGGGTGAAAAAGACTACTTACAATTACTGTAAACTGTAATTGTAACTCATGCTGTCTTTCACAGAACCCGGAAAACTGTAATACGTACCTAACACAACTAAACGGGACCCTGCAGCTATATTTTTTAAATTGTATTTATTTATTTTTTTCATTGTTTTTAAACGCTATTGAAAGATAAAATAAATAAATACATTAACTGCATGCGTTTGAGGATCAGAACAACATGAATGAAAAACATATACAAAAAAATATTTCTAAATATACCTATCTTAATGAAATCTCAGATATCTTTCAACCACCCCAGCTCCACGTGATTCTAACATTCGTGAACCTCTCGTGAACTTGCACGACAACATCTTTCACAGCCCAAGTTCTGAGGGCTCAATCTGAAAAAAGTCAGTTTGTCTGTCCGCAGAAAAAAATTGGACAGCAAGGCTTTGATTTCCAGCCTCACAAGTCTGTTCATCACTGTAATTGCGGAATGGCCACAGACTTTTAAATTGAGGTTAACCTCTATTGCTGTCACCTTCAACCAACCACCCTCCCACTCCCCCCACAGCGTATGGCACTCCTCTCCCTCTGCCAGCCGTCGGCTTCCTCTGCTCTCCGTTGCCCAAGTTGGGCCAAGTACATTCGCCGACAGATCAAAAGTTGTTTATTCTTCTGCTCGAGGCGTGTGAAAGGTGATAACATTGCATCTCCAGCCCTCCAGCCCCTCTCCAGAGCCCAAAACACAAATACCATATATGGTATTTGTGTTTTGGGCTCTGGAGATAAGTGAGTTCCATAGATGAGTGTCGTGTGTTCCTCCTTAAGCCTAAGCACCAGTGAGTTCTTTTTTCAACAGATAATTAAAAGGGAATAAATATTTCTCAGTGGTCACAGTCCAAACAAACAGACTGACAGCTCTCTCCTTTTTTCTTTTTTCTTTTCCCTCCCTCCATTCAGCCAAGGCCCACGGTTGATATTCCTCCCGTGGCTTCTGGCGTTCTTATTTATTTATTTCTTTTTATTTATTTATTTTTATTTTCCCAGAGCATTCTTTCTGAAGCTTCCTACTTGTCTGTCGTATTATCTTTGTCTCCAGCCCTGGCCCCCGTGTCCCCGTGCTGGCTCCGCTGGCACCGGGCCCTGGCCCCCTCCCTCTATCCCTCTGTTCTGCGATCAACTTTTTCCCTTTTTCCCCGGCACACATCAAAAGTGGCCCTACCCCCCGGCACCCGATGAGAGAGGGTCCGACCACGTGACCTGGACCGTACCTTTCGCTCCCAAACTTTCCTGACCTAATTAGCGGCAAATTAAATCCAAGAAAACACATTAATTATTAATTTACTGTGTGTGTGTATGTGTGTGTATAGGGGATCCTGAAATAGACATTGGAGAGGGGAAGCATTGAATGTTATAATTTGACGACTGTCCTCTCTCTCTGTCTCTCTGTCTCTCTCTCTCTGTCTCTCTCTCTCTCTCTCTGTCTCTCTCTCTCTGTCTCTCTCTTTCTGTCTCTCTTTGTACTTTTCTTGAGGTCCGCATCTCTCTCTCTCTCTCTCTCTCTCATTCTCTCTCTCTCTCTCCATCTCGATCTCCTCTGCTCTTAGTGTCTTACTGATCCTGAAAACATTTTGTTCATTTTTTATTATTGTTTTGATCAGATGCAGAGTATAATGATATAACTGAGGAGTCACCGAAATACCAATTATACAAAATTAATTCATATAAAACTTTATTATTCCCCTCTAAAAAGACGGCTTGAAAATATATACTATATAACAAAATAGAATGTGAACTATAATGAATATAATGGAAATTAATAATATAACGTCAAAACTCACAGTAAAGTATTTTACTTAGGGTTAAGTTTTTTATTTCTTATATTTTTTCTTAACATAAAAACTTTTAAAATGGGTGTGAATAGGCACTAATTGAGATAAAGGCCCTGCTCCTCCCGATACCAAAACAGATCCATGAGCCAGAGCCAAAATGCAAATCCAATGCTTTTACACTATTATTATTTTGGGATTTTGAAATTTGACTCTTGCTGCTTAGAGTGTAACATACTACTGCTAAAACATGGTTAAGATATTTTTTTGTTATTTTTCTGCAAATACCGGTACAGGTAGGGTGAATTACTAAAGTAACTGTGAGTAAAAGTATACTATGGAGGATAACAACAACAACAACAACAACAACAACAACCAAAAAAGAAAAAGAAAATCACATTGAGGTGGAATATTCCTTTTAGGCAGTGAACCGGGTGCATCCTGACTGACGCTCGACTCTTTGAGGGCCGCTCGGCTTTTTGACAGCGCAGGAGCCCTGTGGCCGGGGCCTGCCGCCGGGGCCTGCATGTGATCAGATCAGTGGTGGGCTGGTGGAGAAGAAGCGCTGGCGGGCTCCTCCTCTGAAGGGAGAGCTGTTTACTTCCCGAGTGGAGGGGATTCTCTGTGATCCTGGGAGGGGCATGGAGACTCGGCCCTGGGATTTGGACGCCGCTACAAAGGTGGAAAACAGTGGACGTGCACGCCGCAGATCAGAGTCCATCACAAGTTTGACACAAGGCGCTTCAGAAAGAACAGGGAAAAAAAAAAACAGACAGGGAAAAAATAAAAAAAAATAAAAAAAAGGGAACACAGTTTTGACTTAAGATCTGTGGCCAGAGTGTGAACCGTGTGTGTGGGGGGGCTTCCTGCTAAAAGAGCAGGTGCAACTTTTCAGGGAAATAAACGAGCAGCGGACGGCTGGTGTGTTGGGGGTGAATGGAGGGACTCCAGGGCCGCCCATTCCGAGGTCCTTTGGATTTGTGGACCTCTTCTTTGTCGGACGAAATAGCCAGGGCCTTCCGTCACAGGGGGCGGGTTCCAGATCCAGCAAAGACCTTCCAAGTATTAAAAAAGAAGCCAGCGTAGCTTTTGGCTTCGAGTGCGTCTGCGATACCCCGGAGTCCACCGTCTCATATTTGTGGGCATTTGGTTTTGTCTTCTCCCGCGTTAAAAAAAAAACAAAAAAACAACCTTCACTGAGATGTCAGGCCAGGCATCTCTTACTCATTTCCTCAATTCTCTTCACACTTTTTTGATAAGGCCATCGTTGGTGATTTCGCTTCAGGTTTCGGCCTGTGTCTTTGCGCTATGCAATCACTTCCATTTACCTTGCTGAAAACTCCAAAACGCCTATCATTAGTGGTTAATGGTCGGGACATTTCTCATCCTTGTACGGTGGCTATAGCAGATGACACTTTTGAGCTCCATTGTTCCCTTCTGGTTTAATTCAAATCTCCTTGTTTGTGTGGCGGTGACCTGTGTCGTCCTAAACAGGCACGTTGATCATCAGAGATTTAATGATTGTACATGTTCTCCAAAGTTCCAATTAGCCTGTATTTACGAAAGTCCTCACCTACCGTTTTGAAATGAGTAATAGCATTGCAAATACACAGTATGCGGTTCAACTGACAACATAACAATTACGCAAACGCGATCCTCGATGAAAACTAAATTCCCAAAAAAGACTGATAAGCAGTTGGACACAAAACCCACTCGATATATTTGCACAGAATCCAGGCCGCATGTATTTGCCACTTGTACAGGCTTGCGTTGGTCTGCCCTGAAATGCATTGTTAAAAAAAAAAAAAAATCAAGGCCTTAGATACAAATTGGGGGCGGCTGAAGTGTGCTGGAACGTGGAACTGTTTTTTTTTTTAAACGGGCGATCGGATCAAGGCGGCCGAGGTGTCGCGGAGACAAGGAGGTGAGAGCGCTGTCCAAAGTCTTCAAAAAGCACAGAATTGGATTCAAACAAAGTACACACTCTCCGAGCCGAGGCGCGGCGAGGGAGGGATGGAGGGAGAAAGCAAGAGAGCCAGAGCGAGGGATGGGAGGGAGAGAGAGAGAGAGAGAGAGAGAAGGCGCGATATGTAAAAGAGGAGAGATCAACCGTACAGTCATGTCATAGCCCAGGGCGAGGAGCTGCAAATGCAACAAAGCCGGGGTGTCAAGAGGCATGGGTAATGATAGCTTTGCATGTTGGGTGCGAGGCAGACATCAAGGCCGCGTGCAGCACAACGCAGGACTTTAAAGGGCCTCGGTGCGAGAGGACGGCCCCAACATGGCCCCTGGTGGCCCCCACACTGTCTCATCTCCGATGGCCGGGGCAGGTAACTAGGAACAAAGCACATTGGAGGGAGACGCCGAGCAACTGTCAGGGCTCGTCTCCCTGTATTGTAATACCAATCAGGGAGGGGGGTTGTTTTGTTTGAAAACTTTGTTTTTTATTTTTTTCCTTCATCGGACCCCTATCCTTGTGCCCTCCGTCACGGCAACCCGCCTCAGAGTGGACACGCCGAGGCCGCTTTTGTTTCCGCCGCCACGACCGGCGCATTGCATCGGGGCTGTCATCGCCCCCCCCCCAGAAAAAAAAAAACCCACACGACTGCAATTTGCTTTTTGTCCCTTTTGTTACGGGGAAATGGGGTTTTTCTGCGCTTGTTTGCTTGTCGAGTGACAGCGTATAATTAAAAGACAAAATAAGCATCGCGGTATTATTTGCCCCACAACAGATATCTTAATTTGCATTACGCGTCGAGTGCTCTCTCCGCTGATAATTAGTTCTCGATTTGGAAGGAAGGGGAGGGGCTCGTTGGAAGAAAGTTTAATTCCTCTGCGCCTGCGAGGGCAGCGGTGTTAAGCAGCCGCTCTGTTGGTCGTAAGAAATGAAATTTCTTTCCTAAATGCCTTTTTTTAAATGGGTAAAACGCAACCGTTTCTCCTCACGCCGGATTCCGTAACTAGTTTCGGAGAGAAGTTGGGAGGCTGACAGGCCTCGGTCGCCTTGTCGTTATCAGACATACTTCTGTGGGGTTTATTGAAGGTATCTGGAGGGTTGAGGGTCGAATTACTCGTCTTTTGGTCTCCGGCTTGACCCGGAGCTCCCTGTCGCTCGCCAACAATTGTGTCTGCGGACGTCAGGACTGTGCTGATAGACCCGTGAGGGGGGGAGAGTAGGAATTGGTTCGGGCAAGTACACAGCATGCCCCTTCGGTGTCTTTATTTTTTTGCGGAGGGTATGTTTAGTTTATATTGGTACAGAGTGCGGCTTTGGCGGGACTCTCTCTTAATAACAGTGCCAGATCTATTCCTGGAAGCCGTGAACTATTTTCTTTCTTTTTTTTTTTTTTCGACAGCCAGTTCCTTCAATACGAGTTATGAAAATAACTATCCAAACATGTAGTGTGTCCAATCCAATTAGGGACACAGAACTTTGATTGTTAATCGCACACTTGGGGTCTCGGTTGTCAAAGTGCAAACAATGCAGGCTTTTCATACATGTACAAACGGGAAGATATGAGGCGCGTGTGCTCCCTTGGATTGGCCTCCTCCACCAAAACAATTCAGCGCTGTGCTGGACTTCAGATCCATCTCCGTGGTGTGTAATTGCCAGCGAGGGCGAGCGCGTTCCCTTTGAGGAAAGGGTTCGTTGCCGCACGACAGGCCGGGGGGCAAGGGGGTTTCCTGATTTGGGGAGGCCCGGGGGGTCAAACTCCCCGACAAGGCTTTGGTGGAGGAAAGCACCTACTCCACTTTTGCAGACACACGCACCGCCCCCCCCCCCCCCCCCGCCCCCGCCCACCGGACCCCCAGCCACCAGGAGGGGGTCGTGCCTCCGCGCCCAGCAGGAGTTCCTGTTTGCCCGGGGGGGCCGGTGGTTGATCTGGCTGCAGACGGCTGCTGGGCCCGTGCCACGACCAGACAGGGACGTGATTGGCGACCGGGCTGAGGGGGACAGACTTCATACATGTGTTGTTCAAAGGTTAAGCACCCTATTAGACCGGCAAGCTGGTTTTTGGCGGCCGCAAGCTGCACCCGCCGCACGGCCCTTGATCGTCGGGTCGCGCATCAGGCTGCGGCTCTCATGAATCTTTCAGCGCTCGAAGGGGTTTCATCACCTAGTGGCGGCAACATGTTCTGAAGACGTTGGACAGTCAGTCAGCCAGTGCGTGGGACATGTATGTATGAATATATTACTCTGGGAAAGGCAGAGCGCACTAGGTGGGGCGGTCTCGCAATTGGAGGGCCTTTGGTTTGATCACCCAGTTCCTCCTGGCAAAAAGCGCCGAGGTGTCCTTGAGCAAGACAGCGACGGTTACTGCTCCAGATGCGCCGTTCCATTCCGCGAACCAAAAGCAACCAAGGGCCTGCCGATGACCTTTAAAGGGCTTTACCATTTGATGTTGTTTAAAAATTCCTCAGCTGTGTTGTTCTTGACCTTGAGAAGTTAAATTCAGACCCCGCCCCAATTCAGATTGCGTAGCTGTTGAACATTGCCTCCTGTTGACAAATTTGAAGGGTGCTCATAGGACACCAGGCCAATGTGTTAATTGTGTGACTCGACTCTACGGGGAGTTTATCCCCCTCGCTAAAATGGCGTCCAGCATTATATGTGCGCACTATGGGCCAACGCGCTTGAGTTAAAAAGAGTGATAGCTCCATGGACGTACTACGTCGTCATCGTCATAGCCTAGAAACCTCTGCCAGCGTCTCGCCCTCACAACGCAATGTGGGATGAGTTTGCCGGCGTTAGTGTACGGTGTTCGCACGGCACAGTATTTCAGCATGTCATCCGGGTACTTTACCCACACTATTTGAGTATGCTATAGTTTTATACATACTAAAGACACCACATGTCTCAACCTATAAGGTCTTTGGGGCGTGAGTGGGAGTGATTGGAGATACTTGGAGAGATCTGCATCTCAGTGGGGAATGTGTGGAAACTACGGTGTAGCCTCATTATTCCGTGCTGAGCGGAGCGACAGAGAGCTGGACGGGCCGGCAAAACTACGATGAATACATGGCAGCTTTAGATTCGAGGTTCCGAGAAGCTTGAAGCCCAAATTGATCATTGCCCTCTTAAAAAGGAGCAGTTTGCCATGTTTTGATTATGGTGTCCCCCGTTGACTTCAATACACTGCTCTCTGTGGCATTATAAAAAAAGTTATGCGCATTATGGTGTAAAATGTTCTTGGTCTATGGGGTAAATGCTTCCCTAAATCCAGCAAAACGGGTGGGGTGATGCTCCTCGTGTGGCTAGTTCCACTTCTCCTTTACCCCTTTTGAAACAGGAAATAGACAAACAGTCAGCTGTTGTGTCAAATTTGGCGCGTTTTAATTTATCTCCGTGTCGCAAAACCAGCTCTCGAATGTCCCTCCAACCTCGGCCCTGCAGTGTTTTCTTTCTTTATTATTACTATTATTATCATTACGGCATTTGTATTTCCCAGCGTGGCAGTTTAGCTGCCTGAACGTGACTACATTTGACTAAATAAGTTGTTGGAGGAGAATAATCAGCGCAGCGCGGCCTCGGTGCGCGTCTTCATTTCTCCACGTAATTCCCCGATTGATTCTTACCTTGCAGCGATGGCTAATCTTCTATTAGGGGAGTTAAGACCGGCCGCACAATGACATGAATTAGAAATGCGGGCCAAACGCACGAGCGCCTCTCCGCCCGAGGCGGGTGGGGGGTGCTGGGGTCGGTGGGTTGGGGGGAAAGGGGGAGGGGGGCAGTAATGATGTTGCAGCACCTTGAGCCGGGCAAAATGGATGCGCCGTCTGTCCGACGGAGAACTGAAAAACGCGACGCAATGGGCGGTAACACGTTTGTATTCTGTTTTCTGAATAATGTACGTACGTGTATGTATTTAAACCGCGGAAAATACTCCGTGAGATCTGCCTGTCCGTATACCAGTGACTACACACCGTTTCCGATGCATGAACTCTACTTATTTATACTCACAGACCCAAATATCACAGACATACTTGTGCAGTTATGATGTGCGTAGTGGCAGCCAATGATGTGTATCATTCTGTCTTTCTAGCTGCGTCACGTTTTAGGAATCAGTTAGTTGCTAGGTAGGAATTAGGTCAGCTGTTGTGTTCGGTTGAGTAACTATGGTGCGTAATGCCCGGGCGCGTTGCAAAGACATTTCACTGCTTATATACATGAAGGTATGTATGTGCATGTGACAAAAAAAAAACCTCCCTGATCTTGAATTCTGAAATGTGTTTCAAGAAAGAAGCGGAGAAAATGGACGTTGAATATACTGTGAATGATCTCTCAATGAGGCTGGAGACCTGTGCCGTACGCCGCATGGACCCCTGTAGTACGCGTCTCTGTGTGACAGCGCGGAGACAAAGGTTTCTCAGCGGGACCCTGGATTCAAGGGAGCCCCCTGCACCCGACCGTGAATGCAACACCCAAAGCAAATCCACGAGATTGAGATAAAACGCTTGCGCAATAAGGAATTTGGTGTAGCTCCGGGGCAAGCTCGGCTTCCCGCCGCCTGTCATTCACAAGCGTCCACAGCGAGAAACTTACCACTCTTCTGCAGCCTCTCGCTGTGCTTGAGCGCCGTCCCATCAGGCGAAACAGACCAGCAGCAACAAAACTTTCAGTCTTCTACCTGAAAACGAGAAGCTCATAATGTGGTCCGTCTTTTTATGATCAGAAATAAAAAAACAAAACAATCGGCTACATCCTAGACGAGCGACTAGAAACGGGAGGTTCCGCTTCCTGCAAACCCGCCGTAGCGAGCCTGACTCCTGGGGCGCACTGCAGCAATTGTAAAAAGCAGTTTGAAATCAAACGTGAAATTATCGATAAGATGTGCATGACTACGACGGGAGTTTCCGAAATTTAAGGGTTTCATTCCGCTGCGCCTCGTCGGGCCTCCGGCGCGACGCTGCAGCGGAGCGGTAAGTTTTTAATAAGGTCGGGACGGAAAAAACGGCAAACCTCTTGCTTGGCTCGCAGTTTAAACGGTCATTGGAAAACAAAGCAAAAAGGTTTGGCCCCAAGTTTGAGGGGTCTCCTCCCGGTGACACTGGCGGAGAAACCCCCGCGCCCCGGCTCCCGTCCCAGAACCCTTTGGCTGTCACCCCCACAGCAGCCTGAAAGAATGGAAAAAAGCCGGGCCTTGTTTATCAATTAGATTTTCTTTTTTTTTTTTTTTTTGCTTTTCTCCGGCAACGCCGTAAAAGATGAGACGCCGCGGCATCAAGCGAGAGGAGTTTGTTTTATCTCCCCTTTCAAAGCCTCACCCCTTCCTTTCCGCCCTTCTTCCCTTTTGTCCTCCCTCCCTCCGCTCTGGAGTGCGACGTGGGAAAAAAAAACGTAACATATGCGGAGCGTCGCGCCCTCGAAGAGCGCCTCTTGTTTCTCTGATTCTCCCCTTTTCATCCTGTCTCTCTCTCCTTTCTTTCTTTCTTTCTTTCTTTCGTTTCTTTTTTGTCTTTCGGTAAAGAAAAAAAAAAAATCCCCCCCGGGGAGGGGGGTGGGTGGGGGGGGAGGCTTGTGTACACACTGAATAAGCCCGTGTTTCGACAAAGCGAGGTGGAAAGCGACGTAACAAGCTCAGCTCGTGCCTTCTCCCTCTCCCCCTCCCTCTCCCTCTCTTCTCTATCCTTCTCTCGTTCTCTCTGTTTTACAGTCGTCCCCCCCCCCCGTCTTTCTTTTCTTTTCTTTTCTTTTCTTTTCTTTTCTTTCCTTTCTTTCTTCCGTGGCTGCTCTCCTGCCTTGACAGGGACAGCTCCCTGCCCATTTGATGTCTGCTCGACGGTCAAGGATAATGGTGCATCGTGGGACAGTTGTCATTCCTGTCGGGGGGGAGGGGGGGGGGGGGGTGGGGGGCTCGGCGAGGGAGGCGGGGCGGGTGGGGGTCTCGGAGGGTGGCGTAGGTGGTGGTGTAGGGGCGGATGTGTATCTATCTTTATGTGCATAGCCCCCCTCCCCGCTCGCGTCAGCTGTTACCTGCCTCCGTCTCCCGCATCGCGCCGTCGGCTCCAGGCTCAATATGTGCGACCGGAGACGAATATACCTCCCTGAGAAACACGCGTCTCCCCCTCTCTCACCTCCTTTTATCTCTTTATCTACCTTCGCTCTCCTGCCCGCTCCCGGCAGCTTCGCCGGCCTTGCCGTGAGACTCGACGTCCTCCCAATGTCAAGGCGGAAGCCTCAACGATAGAGGGGCAGCCACGGGGCTCAACGTGGTTTTTAAGTGCCTCCGCGGAATGACCCCTCTCCTAATTTTCCCTCTTTAAATGACGGGCTCCTCTCTCTCTCTCTCTCTCTCTCTCTCTCTCTCTCTCCCCCTGTCTTTGTTTTCTCTCATTTCACCGTCCTTGTAGATTCACTCCCTTTTTTCCACACTCATGTCATCTCAATGTCAAACAGAACCTTGAAAACTGCTCTTCTATATATATATATATATATATATATATATATATATATATATATATGAATACCTATATATTTATATATATATATATATTTTTTTGTTTGGGTTCAATCTAGCAAGGATCCCTTTCTCTTTGATGTAATTAAGCTCCTGAGGGTTGATCCGGCCGTCAGAGATAATTTTCTTTTTTTTTTGGTAGTTGCCGAGCATGGCGGGGAGCTATCACAAGGCTTCAAATGTCATCTTCTCTTTCAAGCTTCACAGCACTTTGCTCTTTCTGCCGCTTGCATACAAAGACGGGCGCTGGAAAACAAACGGGCCCCTCCCATCCCCCCCCCCCCAACCCCCCGCCCCCTCACCTCTGAACGCGCGCACACGCACACATGCACACACGCACACACACACACACACACACACACACACACACACACACACACACACACACACACACACACACACACACACACACACAGTCCCGTTAGTCTAATGGTGTTTCTTATCTTGACACTGGTCTCCCTCAGGCCCCTATTTATAGCCATCAAAATTGCCCACCTGTAGCCTGTAGGACCAGAGGGGGTGGGGGTCGGGGGGGTGGTGGGGGTTTGGGTGGGGTTGAAAGGGAACCGGTCTTCGTTAACCAGGTAACCTGCATCAACCCCCCCGACGACGTGTCCAGCAACGCCCGCAGCCTTCCTCGCGACGCTCCGGTGGGCGCGGCGGAGGAAGCGGGCCGCCGGGAGGCGTCCCCCCCCCCACCTCCCCCGGTCCAAAAGCAGCTCGGGATGCACACGCAGCCGGAACGGCGCGGCAATCAGGCCGAAGCAGCCGAGATGGAGCCGGGGTCGGAAGGGGGGGGGGTCACGGCGACTGGCCATTGTCCTCATCAAATGGAATCAAAGTTCAGGGTGTGGATTGGGCCGGGGCGCTTTTAAAAGGTTGGATTTTTTTTTTTTAAATAAGGGAAAGAGAAGGAACGGGCTGAGAGACAACAGCGGCGATCGGCCTTACGCGTCTCTCTCTCTCTCTCCCCCCCTGCCCTCCCCCCCCTTCCCTCATTCTCCATTCTCGCTGGCAGCCGAACCCCTGGGCTGACAGACACACTGCGTGCGTTCAAAGTGCAATCTTTAACCTCTAGGTAGGCCCTCCCGCCCTCCCGCTCGGGCTCGAAACAAAACCCCAAAATCTCCATAAAAGAGAGAGAGAGAGGGAGAGAGAGAGCGGGGGGGGGGGGGTGGGCGGGATGGTGAAATAAAGACACATTAGAGAGACAGTTTCTCCCTGCCGCTGAAACAATAAGCCCTATTTATCTCCGGGTTGGAAAGAAAGGGTCTGACGAGACGCTCAAACGGCGCGGGCTTTCATCTGGCGCGACATATTAAACTGTCACAGTGCTTAACTTTAAATTAAGGTGACACGCCACTGACTTGGGGATGTCACTAATAGTGCGATAGCGACCTGCTAATAGAAGTACAATGTGACACGTCTGCCTCAGCCCCCCCCCCCCCCCCGTCAGATTACGGGGGGGGTGACATCTTCAACTTTTTTCCTCGTACCACGACGCGACGCCGGCGACACTCGGAACAAATGCAATTTGGGCGGCGGGCGGGAAAGGAGGAGAAGGGGGACGCTAAAGGAACGCCGGCAAGCTCCGTGTGAGTCGTCCCGGGGCGTCGGCGGAGGCGGTTTACAGCGGGGATGACATTTTTGTCGGTGAATCGGGTGAAACGCGGCGAACTGCTCAGTGGGCGTGCGCCGTTTTGGGGGGGGAAATGCTGGGAACCCCCAGAGGTTTAGGGCGCGGAAAGGTGGGAGGTGGGAGGGAGGGGTGGAGGTGAAAATCTCTCCACTATTATCCCGTGGATGAGAGTAGCCTTGGAACATACAGTCGTGGAATTGTAGCAAAAACAATAATTTTATGATTAAATAAGCATATCATTATGTTATTTCTTTATGCTTTTGGCACTATTTTTTATTAAAAACATCGAAAAAAGATCTACAGTCATTTCTAAGGAAGAATAATAAATATAAATATAAATAATAATAATAATTATTATTATAATTATAATTGATATAAATAATTGATAATAAATACAGATAATAATTATTATGATGAATCGTAACATTTTCCAGCAAGTAAATGGCATCACATAAACCTTGGTAAGTCTTAAATTACATTTTCCAAAAAATAATAATTACACAATTATCATTAACGGAAATAAAAATAGTTCAATATTATTTTAGAGCCGGCAGACAAAACAAGTTGCATTGAACTTCATTTATTAAAACAACATTATGGGAAACATGAACCTGTGTTATATTTCAATATAAATGATTAAACTTTAAACTAGATAAAACTAGACTATTTTTGTTGTTTTCAATGAAAAATATATATTTTTTTCTGTTACGCCAGGATATGTTGTTCCCCTTTTTCTTTTTCTTTTTTTTTTTAGCCCCTGTAAGCTTTATGGCTCTAAAGATAACAATACAATACTGTTAAATGTATAATAAGTCATTGAATTAAATTAAAACATTATAATACAGGATGTTTTCAGTCATCAGCATCAACACTCATGAGGGGTATAACTTATAACCACTTTTAAAAATATTTTAGAGAACTCATCATAACTCGTAGAATAGCAGCTTCTCAAGAAAACCATTGTGGGAACTGTCGGCCCCATGCCATCGCTGGTTCGACCACCAAGACGTCTTGGCTCATTGGCTTTAAGGAACTCAAATTGTCCCCTAAACTGACTTGTGTGGCCCTCCAAGGCCCCTGGCCCCCGCTCATTATAGCTGCTTAGTTTTCTCAACCTCGGTGTGAGGGACGTGCCTCTGAATAGGGTCCCGCATCGCCAGAAGGCCACAATCAGCGTTTCCAATTAAACGAGGGAGTCCAGGGACGAGACGGGCCACAGCCCAGCCCTACACGCACCCACACCTACCGTACACACACACACACACACACACACACACACACACACACACACACACGCAAATACACAAAAATGCACATACACACACAGGAACACACAAAAACACCCGACTGACACGCAAGTCCACGCAAGAATGCATACAAACACACTCCCACGTCGGTCCAGATCCCACTCCTCCCCTCTGCGTACACACACAAGCATGCACACATGCCAGCGTGCACGCACACACACACATACACACAAACACACACACACACGTTCACTCAAACGCCCTATTTGCACACACACACAGGTCCACTTGAACACCCTTATTGCACGCACGCAAGCATTGCACACAAACTCACACACACTTACACACACAAACACAAGTCCACTTAAAAGCCTTATGTTCACACACACACACACACACACACACACACACACGCACACACACACAGATTAACCTACAGACACGCTGAAATTTACTATGCATGCACGCGCGCACACACACACACACATACTCACCCACATATATATAACAAAACCCAGCCACCGTCACACACTCTCTTGTGCAGACACACACACACACACACACACACACACACACACACACACACACACACACACACACATTGTGCTTTGACCGCGAAACCTTGGCGTGTTACTTCAACGGGGGCCCAAACAATCACAAGAGAGGAAGACACAAAGAGATTGAATTTATTCTAGAGGGAGCCCTTTCCAACCCCGGCGTTTCTGTCTCCATAACCAGGAAGCGTCCAGAAACAACACCGGTTCACATCGCTCCGCCGTAATCACGGCTCGCCCACCAACAATGGCCACTTTGTGAGGTGCTCCACTTCCAGGGGTAAAATATTTGATCCGAAGGGGGGGGGGGGGGGGGGGGGGGGGTCGGTACTTTAGTGCCAAGCCGGAGGTAGGGGTACTCGCGTCGGAAAAGAAAACCCCCCCACCCCCGAAAAAAATCCCTTCGGTCAAACGCGGTTTAGAGTGTTTAAACAGGTTTTGCCACGAGATGTGATAAATGATTTGCAGAGCGCTGCCATAGCCACTCAGACCACCGAGTACCTTCCGTGCGCCTCACGCTCACGCAGCCAGGGTAGCGTCGGGCGTGCAAGGCCACGACCGGCTCGCCTGGCTGCCGAGGCGCGAACCCGCCAGCCCTCCGGTCGCCGGACCACCACCGCCTCCCTCATCTCGGTAGCTACCTCCGCCGGTAAAGGCGTGTGAAAGAACCGAATACGAACGTAGGCATTAAAAAAAAAAAAAACTAAAAAAAAACGGATTGGAAAGCACACGGGATCGGGCCCGACGTGCTGTTGCCCTTGTTAATTCTCCTCCCCCCGCCGTGCCGGGAGACTTAAAGTAATAAATCGTGTACTTCAAAATGAGTCAAAATTTATACCTGAATACATACATGTTAGGGCCTGAGCTCGTTATGCTGTCTTCTTAGCGCCACAATTAATTGGCCAGAGGGGGGAGGTGTGATGGGGGGAGGGGGGAGGACACAGTAAAATCCCCTAATTCATGGATTATAATTTAACATATTCCAAAATGCTAATCAGGGAATTGCAACCAACAAAGGGATAATAAGATGGTCATCCAATTACTAGCGGTTTTCGCTCCTCCACCCTCCCCGCCTCTCTCTCTCTCTCTCTCTCTTCTCTCTCTCTCTCTCTCTCTCTCTCTCTCTCTCTCTCGCCCTCTCCCTCCTGTCGGAGGGGTGCGCAAGGCAGCGGCGCCCGCGTCCCGCCACGTCCCCTTTCCTTTTAACCCGGCGTCGGCAGCGAGGCTCTCTCAAGCTGCGAGCGGACGGATGAAGCTCGCCGCGTCTGCCTGTCTCACAAATATGTTAATTAGGGTCCAGATATTCACACACTTAATTAGCCGGGGCCTTGCTTGTTTCATTTGATTGCTGGGGAAATATATATATATATATATATATATATATATATATATATATATATATATATATAAAAGGGAGAGCGAGAAAGAGAGAAGGTTTATGTTTCAATGGGAAATTTAAATATGGCCTCAAGGTGATGAGGTATTGTTAAGAGCTGTACACGAATGAACCCCCACCCACCCACCCGCCCCCTCTCATTTGCACCGCGGCGGAGGAGAAATCCGGCTGCGGTCGAGATTAGGCCGCCATTTGCCGCCGAACGTTTTCCATTCGGCGCGTGAAGTGATTGCGCTAATTGAAGTGGCTTTCATTACATTAACATATGATACATCCAAAGTGAGGGCCGGGCCGTACCTACGCTCCTGGGGGGAGAGGGGAGATACCGGAACGTTCGCCGGCGCGCTGCCTCGCGAATCGGCTTTCAAAGAAATATCAAGCTCCGGAATAAGGCGCTATTAGACGTGAAATTCGATTTTTTTTCTTCTCTTTTTTTTTCTTCCCCGCAACGAAACGTCGCTCAGAGAACTGGAGGCGGCGGACACCGTTGTATAGCATACGGCCGCTCTTGCACCGTCCAGGTTCAAGCCCGTGGCCGGAGGATGCAGAGTGCATTTGGGCTTTTTTCAATTTTTTTGTTATCGTCATCGTAAGAGAAATGAGTAATGAGAACAGAATCGCAATTACGGGGGAGAAAAAGTTGCGTGACCGGGTTTTTCATGTCAAGGCCCCGCACCCCGGAGGGGGGCGGGTCGGTGCCTTTAATTTCTTGAAAATAAGACGTCATTGAAGCCAGACAAAAAAAATTTTGAATCAGACACAAACGCTTCCCCTTAAATCTCCGTTGCCGTAAAAAAAAAAAAAATCTGTTAAATTAATTTACCAACGACAACATTTTGTGCTTTCAATTTCCTCATTCTGCCTGAATGGGGCGACGAGTCCGTAATTCAATCTGTTTGAAAGGGAGCGTTCGCCGACGCCCGGGCGCGGCTCTCACTTTACACTAAAGAATATTTTATTTTCTCATGTAAATCTCTCCTTTCTTTCTTTAAAAGGAGCTTGGCATAGTTATTGGCAAATCATGCTGAGCCCCCCTCCCCTCCTTTAGCAAGATAACACCCCCCCACCCCCCCCACCCCACCCCTCAAAATACAATGACCCAAATATGTGGGGAGGGGTTGGGGTCTGGGGGTATAGTCTGGAGAAGAAGAACATCACCACAGCACCTTCCAGCGTCGCACGGCAGGGAGCACACTTATTTACTTTGTATAATTTGTCTGCTTGTGTTGGTTCCCTGTCTTCTAGTTGCAGTTCTAGGTTAGTGTCGACCGCCCTTTATTCTCGCTTCTTTTTTTTTTGTTGCTTTCTAGGTTCACGCCAGGTTATTGTCGTCGCCGATTTTATTCCGGTGTGGTTTGTCGCCGGTTTATATTCAGGCATATTTTGGCATTTCGGTATTTTCTTTTATTTTCTTTTATTTTTTTTCCTCCGGTCTCCGACAATCGTTCCGCCTGTCCACTGATCGGTCGGGCGATGATAAAAAGTACATCATGCGGACACTTGAGACACACCGAAAGAAAATGGGGCCAGAAAAAAACGTCGCCAGGCCTCGCGGGATATTTAAATAAACATTGATTAAAAATTTAATAATTTTTTTTGATATGAACTTGACTGAGCTGTTTTTTTTGCGGTGGATGCGGCCCCGTCGTCGGGCGCTCCCGGGACGAATGAGGTCCTTCTCCGAGAGTCCCGGGGCTGATTGAGAGGACGGCGCGGTCTTTAAACGTATTATCGGCACACCGATGCACGGATACGCTCTGTCCTCCCGGGCGCCGGCCGACCCGCTGGCAGACTTCCGGCCCTAATCGCGGAGCGGGAAACGCCGGGGGGCCCTCCTCCTTTTACCTAAAGATGGCCGCCGTACCGGAGCGGGAAGGAGGCCAAATGCGCCGAGGTAGCAGCAAAAGAACAAACTATACAAAAAAACCCCAAAAAACAAACGGAAGCCTCTCCCACTCCGGAGGTTCGCCGGCCCTCGGTGTGTCCTTTCAAAATGGACGCCGGCGTGGCGCACGGTGGTTTCTGTTAAATACAAAGTAATAATTGATACCTTATATATCGATAGAAATGGCACTTTCTGTTATTTTATTACATTATGTATTTTTATATATATATATATATTTTGGCTATTTCTGTATATTCCGCCATTTTTATTTTATTTTTAATTTTACTTTTGAAGCTTTTTGCGTTTTCCATTTTTATGTTGTTGTTTTTTTGGGCTGTACAGCAGTGCACCGATCCTCACCACGACACATGCCTTGCATATGAAAACGCAACCGTCGGCATGAACTGATCCCGATTCGGATGCGGCCGGTCGAGGCCCGGACGGCAGGCGCGGCCCGGCCCGGCGCGGGGCGACGACGCCAAAGAAAGGAAAGAAGAGAGACAACACAGCCACGGTCACAGAGACGCCGGGATCCGGCTCGGAGGGAAAAGAGGTTTATTTCTCCCCTCTTTAATTTCCCAAGGTGCCGGGGGAGCACGGACGCGGAAGGTTTTTTTTTTTCCCCCCGCCGCCAGGGCGACGCGATCGGGCGGGATTTGCGTCCGTCAGCCGCAGTCTGGCGTCCCCTCTCTCCCCCTGTCAAACTGCCAGAGCGGTTATACTTTGAGAGGGAGGAAGAAGAAGAAGAAGGAGAAGAAGAGGTGGTGGGGCGGGGCGGGGCGGGGTGGGGTGGGGGGCGGCAGGCAGACAGCGAGAGAGAGAGAGAGAGAGAGAGAGAGAGAAAAATCCCCTGTCAGCCATTCTTACATAAAATATCAGAATCCTCATTGTTACGAGGGCTCGCGCTGAGAAACACTTAAGCTTCTCGACTCCTCGAAATTTCTTAAAGTCGCCCCCCCCCCCCCCCCCCCCCCCCCAAAAGGAGTCTGTCTCTCTCTCCTCCCTGTCTGTCTTCCTCCCCCGTTCTTTGACCTTAATCTCAGATAGGTCCCGGAGACAGGTGGGTACGATAAGTGGACTAAAGTCACTTATTCGCGGTTGAAAGGAAGAGCGGCTAAGCCTCCCGCTCCTTCCAACCCGGGGGGGTGGAGGGGAGGATGGAGGGCGGGGGGGGGGGTTTGGGCGGCGGCGATGGCGGCTCTTATCGCGAGCGGCCGACAAACAGCTCCCGAAAAACTCCCAGGGTTCCGCGGGGGGGTGGGGTGGGGTGGTGGAGGAGTGGCTGGGCACCCAGGATGCCAGCTGGGCTAATGCATAGATTAGTTTACAAGTTTGGCGGCGAGTGCCAATTGGATTAGGCCCCATCAAGCTCGGGGAACAACGCCACATTGTCTGACGGCGTTGCGCTCGGTCAGTATCAGCCTCGCAGCGCTCCGCTGTGACAGACTTATGCTAAATCCGTCTTTTTTTTCTTTTCCGTATTTATCTAAACGCATTGTGACCGGCGTATTTGCGGGTGGGGGTGGGTGGGGTTGGGGGGGTTGCGGTAGTTTTTTATTTACGGATTGAGGATTGACGACGCGTTGTGTTTGCGGCTTTCATCGCCGGCACCTTCCGCTCCCCGAGCCAAAGCGGGGGGGAGGGGGGGGGGATAGGGTAACCTTTTAATTCCCAAGACAAGAAGACCCGTCTCTCTCTCGCTCGCTCTCGCTCGCCCCCGGGCATTGTCTTTTAATGCCGCCGCTCTCGGAGAGGGGAGCAGGGGGTGTTCGGATCAAAACCCGCCGGTGACAGGGAGCGTATCCGACGCCTCTTATCGCTTTGAACTTGGCTTATTTGACGAGGGCCGGCGAATCAAAGCCTCCATCGCCGTTCCCCGATCGTATTTACAAACCCCCCCCCCTCCACCGCCACCGCGGCTATCGAACGCATAGAAAGACAAAACAAAAAACAAAAAAAAAAACGCAAAACCCGAGCTCTCTCCGTCCTGTGAAAGTACCCCTCGTCCGTTTGGTGGAGAGTTTTGTTTATCTGCGGCGTGATCCGGGTAGAGGGTCAAGAGCAATTGTGGCCCTC
>NC_137189.1:41891062-41893562 GCF_960531495.2 Zeus faber
CTATAATGGATGGTGAAAGGGTGACTGTATCACCCCCCTGCACACACACCACACACACACACACACACACACACACACACACACACACACACACACACACATTCTTCTACCAGCAGTCCAAGGTACCAGGCCGGTGCCTTGGACTCCGGTGCCTCCCTCCAGCCACCTGGGCCGCGGGGCCCCTGCGCCCCGACACCAGGCCGAACCCGCTCCGTGCGCAGGTGCGTCCCCATCCCCTCAGACACCATTAGGGCGGTGAAACAGGAGGGACGTCTCGCGAACGCATATTATCTCATTTGTCTGACGGCTTTAAAAAAACGTTTATCGAGGGCCGCGGCCCTAATTCCCCGAAGCAGGTGTAAGCTTCCGTGGAGGTGTGAATTATATCCCATCCAAGCAGGTTCCACTCTGAGGATGACGCCGCGACGCGGGGAACATCGGCTAAGCTCCTCCAGGTGGAAATTGAATAAATCACGGTTTTCCGGGCATAATCCGTCGGTGCATTGTTGGAAGACAAACAGGAGCGATCCCCGTCTCCCCGGCTCCGGTTCTCCCACGTTTTGCACGGAGGCACTTCAGCGCCGAACCGCGCGCGCCCCCGGCGACCCATCGGTGCCTCGTAATCACAATTCACCCCAATTCACCTCAGCGGCCTTTAAGTCGGCGACAACGTTGGGGAAGAGCGTCGTCGGATAGCGACCAACAGATTGTTTTGATTCAGCTCCGAGCTCCGAGTGCGTACGATTAGGGCATGGCTGACTTGGGCCGGAGCTGCGACGCGGCGAAAAAAACCCCCACAAAACCCCAAACACATGGGAGGGCGGTCGTCTCCGGCGCCCTGGGGGTCACAGAGCGGCAGACCGACGCTGGATGGACAATGTTCACTGGGGCAATAAACGCAAATGGTTATTTGCTTGCCGAAAGACTCGTAATTCGCCACCTGGTTCGAGTTAGGAAGTGTGACCGCGGGAGGATAAAGGCGCGGGAATTAAAATAATAATAATTATCCGATGAAGCAGCTCACTTATCAAGGTAATTTATACCGTTTCGGGCGCTGAGTCGGTGAAAAAAACCCCCAAAAAAACGGGTCCCTCGAGGATGAGCGCGGTTGAGATGCGTCCGTTGGTTTCTAAGAGGTATTCGGCCGTTATTTAGCATTTTCTGATCCGTCATCCCAGGATTTTTCGGGGAAACAGAGAGATTCAAACTCCCTATACGGGACAAAGAGTTGGACAAACACACAAAAATAACTTGTTCCAAAGGTGGAGCTGGAGTGCCTTCGCTCAAAGGCAACCGGCTTGCCGGCGTATGAGGGGGTGGGGTCCGGCGGTACGCTCTGAAGGAAAGGACGCGTTTCAGCGCCGGCTGTCGGTGCGGCCAGTCACAAGCGCGTTCACAAGGCGGGAACTTTGAACCGGGGGGGGGCGGTGAATCCAAAACACCTCCTTTGCGCCCGGCTCAGTTTGGTCGCAAGCGCACGCTGACGTCGGCAAAGCAGGATCGATGATTACGGAGCCCGTTGAGGCGGCGTAACCTTTTTTTATTACACTCCGCTGGAGTAATTGAAAGGTTGTTTACGCCATTCCCTGGGAAAATAATTTTTCTCGGCCTAATGCTCTAAATTTGAGACGTTTCAGACGCCCCCCCCCCCCCCCAACCCGAAACAAGCTGCCGTTGTGCGGCAGCTCACAAAAGCCGCCTTTTTTTTCCTAAATAAGGAGGAGGTTTCATCGGCCCCGGGGAACAGTCGTCTTTATTTAAGAGCGCGGTACCGCCACTTGTGACTGCGGAACAAAACGTCTGATTTGAAGCCGGTCTCTCCGGGGGCGGTGGCGGAGGAGCGGCCTCCACTACTATGTCGCCGTTGTGATCAAAACAACCCCGGCAACAAAAACAAAAAAAAAAAAAACACACACACACACACACACACACACGCGTGATCCTGTGACCAGAAGTAATGCACCCCGTGACCCATTTGTACGACGGTAATTAGTCATTCCACAGCCACGGGGCGCTGACCCCGGCGATGCCAAGAAAAGGGGGACTTTTTTAGTTTCGTTGGTCTTTTTGAAGCCACACTCGCGCGGACGCGTGTTGTCCGTGCGGCGCTCACCTGCGTCCCCACCCCTCACCCCGAAGACACCTCTGTGACGCGGGCGGACGACGGGGGGGACGGGACGCGGCACAAAGGCGTCTCTGTCGGCGGCGGTGGCGGCGGCCCCCGCAGGCGCCTGTACGATCTCAGGGCCTCGTCAGATTGGATTTCGTGACACTCCCCGCACGGCCAAACGACATAAGGACGTTTGTTCCACGTTTTTGGTTTCCGACGCGGCTTTAAGGCTTGGGGCGGTGCTTAATTTGCGGCGTTTTGAAAGACTTTTTTTTTTTTTTTGCGATGGGGGTTGGGGCGAACACATTTCCACCGGGGGGGGGGGGGTTTCTCTGTTTTGCCGTCGGTGAATGACAGCGAACGTAACCTCATTAAATATGAGGCCGCCGG
>NC_137189.1:41898562-41908562 GCF_960531495.2 Zeus faber
TGCATTAAAAACTAATTTTTGAATAATGATGAAAGGAACGGTGGAAATTGTGGGAGTATTAATTTTTTTATTTATCTCTGGCTTTTTTTTTGCACTGAGAGGAGGGGTGGTGGTGGTGGTGGAGGTGGTGGTGGGGGTGGGGGTCCTCGCTCACTCCCCACTCTACTCCGCCGCCCCTCGCCCGCCTACAGTCGTGGCTGTGTCGTGGGTGACAAGAAGAGTGAAGCGGGGGCGTCGGTGGGATGAGGGAGCGGGGGCGGGGTGGGGGTTGGGTGGGGGTTTGACTGAACAGACCACCCTAATTAAACATATCGGGCCCCATCGGCGGCTGCGGGAGAGCGAGACGCCCCGGCGTCCCACGAGGGCCCTTATCATGTACGTACAATGCCCCCTCCAATCCCGAGAGAGTGAAAGAGAGGAGAGGCGGTTTGCCTTTTGAAGATAAGGCGGAAGTTAAGTAGCGGCGCGCGTAGTTCAACCGGGCACAGGAAGTTGCGGTCGGCGCGGGGGTTGTTAAATGGATGGCGAAACGGCAGTGCGTCTCATCATGGCAATATGAATTCCCGATTTTATTTTATACCCATCGTTTCAGTTTACCTCGCAGGGAGTCAGATAGACAGGTGCCGTGCCGGCAGATTGGTGCCGTCTCGGGCTGACGGCAACACAGTCTGAGCTGAGCTCTGATACTAAAAGGATAAGCTAGGTGCTGCACCTGCAAGCCCCCGGTGGCTGAGGATCAAAAACCAAATTGAATTAGAATATGACTTTGTGGAATCTCATTTAGGCTGGAGAGTGCAGCGCGGTGGAAGGCAGGCTGAAGGTAAAGAGGGGAGGAAGAGAGCGAGCGGGAGGAGGAGGAGGAGGAGAGATAGCGCCGGCTTATACAGTCCTAAGGAGGAGGAGGTAAAGCACATGATGTATGAAATGAGTACGTAAAAGAGAGGTGGCTCGGCCCCCGGGGGCACCGAGCGGGGCAAAGATCCCCCCCCCGGGGAGAGCCTCCATCCACTCTCTAATGCCTCGGCTCGGCCTTCACCTGCGGCGACGATGCGGTTCCTGACCCACTTCACAGGTACGGACACGGAAAGAAATCGGAAGCCATCTGTGTCCGGGCTTTGGCAGCGCCGGGTTTGCAGGCGTTTCAAGTTTCACGGGGCTTAAAGCTCAACGGGGCTGTGTAAAGTTGTCGAGGTTTCGGGGCGATGTCAAATGTCGGTCAGGAGAACGTTTCTCTCGAATCACCCGAGCTGCGTGCTTTTCTGACCTGACGGTGGCGAGACGCGCCGGCAGCGGCAGGGTGCGAGTCACTGGATTTACCGCCCCACCGACAGAATATTTATAGGGCTTAGAGAGAGGACGGAGCTCACTAGAATAACTTGAAAAACAGGGAGAGATAGTGTCCTGCCTCCACAGGCGACGGGGCCAGAAAAGTATTTGATATTCTTATTCATGATTTTGTTGGATTTTATTTTTATTTTTTTTTGGGTTAGGGGTAATACACTGTTTCTCACAGGAAAAAAACACACACCGCAGTCAGCCGCGGTGACTCGCTCTCACAGGACTAAATAAAAACACCGGGGGAAATACACCATTTCTCACGGGACGGTGTGTTTATTACCTGATCCAAGTCATACACCGGGGGAAGTATGCTCTTTCTCACGGGAAAAAAAACAAAAACGCGCCTGACTACATAGCGGGGCTGCACTGCGGACAGAAGTGACTCAGTCAGAGCCCTGGAGCCCCGCCCCGCTGCTGCACAGAGCTAAGCTGAGCGGCAGAGCCCTGGAGCCCCCGCAGCGGTGAGTGGCTCGCTGTTCGCGTGTTCATCCAAAGTTTATTAATATTGCGCGTGTCACTCGTCCAAATGGTGTCCAATCATAAAGCTGACCATTCTTCACCAGATAAAGCCTTAGAAACCTAATCAACGGTGCATTTACGCGGTCAACCAAGTATTTTGACATTTCACTGCATATACAGTATGTATGACCGTATGTATATGTGACAAATAACCTCTTGAATCTCGAATCTTGAATTTTGTCGAAAGTGAAGCTTACAACTAAATACCAAATTAGAACTTGAACTAGTTGGTTAGTTCCATCCAGTTCCAGCACACTTTCTCATTCCGAATAGAAACAATAATAATAATAATTATAATAATAATACTGATTGTGCAGCAGGGTTCGAGCGTGAGCGGGAGCCGTCTTTAATATGGCTGCAGGATACGTGATTCCGTCCTCACACGCACACACTAATCGCTGCCCCTCCAACTCAGGAAATCCGTCTGAGCGTGTGTGCACCCACACCGTATCTGCTCATGCAGGGTGAAGCCATCTCTGGCTGTAGGCCTCGCCGCCCCCCCCCCCCGCCCCCGCCCACCGCCCTCCTGCCCCTGCCCCTCGCCGTCTCGCTGCCACCTGGGTCCCTCCCCGCTGGCTCCCAGGCAAAGATGTTCAAGACGAGGGCAGGCTGCGTGCGAGTGCCGGCGTCCGTTTGTTTTTTCCCTCCGCTGTGGGCGTGAGCCGTATTTATGTCGAACGCGAGGAAAGAGAAGAAAGTGTTAAGTGGAGAAAATGTACAGCGCAGCCCGTCCTACCCTTCCTCCGTAGTGTCGTATGTGTGTGTGTGTCAAGTTAAGTCTCATTTATTTGTAAGGGCCAGGGGCTGTTCAACGGCATTCCGTTAGGGGCCCGATTTTCTCCCTGTTACCAGTTTAGGGGTCCTGACAAATCCAACAAGCTAATGCTCTGGTTGAGATTGTAGCCATATTCTTCAAGTTTTATATATCAAAAATATTAAATGTATTAAATGCACACTACTTCCGCATAGTAATATGGTTGGTGGTACTTTGAGCCCTACAGGTATTGCTGAAAATAACCCAAGTACGCTTAATTTTTAACCTTCAAATTTACTCGAAGGGCCAGATTTGGCCCGCAGACCGCCGGTTGAATCGGCGTAAAATAGACCTTTATCACATTTGCATTCTCAAAGGTTGTTCAAGTCCCTCCATCAAACAACTGTTTCTGTGTGTGTGTGTAGGCATGAGTGAAAAAAGATAAACCATTGACTCTTTGTGAGGTTAAAATAGACAACAAAAAAATAAAAAAGGTCGAGGAGTGAACCATCAAGGGTTCCAGTTGTTTTTAGTTGTCTTTTCACCGCGGCCTCTCCCAGTGCGTCACGGGCCTTAGCGTAATCTCTTTCGCGCTCCGTGAGAAAGTCTCCGTTTTCACCCCGGTGTCAAGGTTTTTAGCGGGGATCCACAGATCCTCATCGGAGCTCTAGGTGTAATTGACTGACGAGTAAGTTAATCCCGCGCCATTGTGTTCTTTTAAGCACACTTTGAATAAATTCAAGAGGAGTCACGGTGAGGGAGGGTGGATTTGGGCCCGGGTGCGGCTGGTAGGGATGGGTGGGTTTTTGAGGGGATTTGGTGGGTGGTGTCGGTCACGGGGTCATGGGCAGGGCGGCGTAAGGCGCTTGGAGCCGACGAGATTTTCCGTCGTATGCGTCCAGGGTCACATTTTGCAGCGGCCCTTCTCCCCAAAATGAAAAAAATAAATAACTCATAACGGAACAAAAGATAATCTAATAAAAGTGAATAAAAAATAAATGAAATATATATACACATATATAAACAGAAGTCAACCGGGAGCAGCACTGCAGCACACTATGTGCAGGTGGCAGGTACATTTCAGTAATACTGCTAATACCAATAATAATAGGATAAAAGTACGAGTACAATTGCTAACCATACTAATTAGACAGACAATTACCACAATTATGACTTCCACTATGGTGGAATGAATATGAAAATCCAAAGCGTCCTTTAAAGCTAAATGGAAGCTGATCCCTTGAAACACCGCCCTCGGTCCAAAGCAGACGAATGGACAAACGAATGGAGAGGCGCGGTCGTCTGGCGGCGGGAACCGGCTTCAGCTCGGGTAACGGGGTATCCCGCAGACGGGGCCTGGGTCGACCCCGCTTTGTAGGTCAGCGGTCGCGGGCGCGGGAACATGAGCCGACGGAGATGAGCCGACGGAGATTTCCTCTGCGGTGGATATTGAAGAGCCGCAGACTGGGGGCAGATGTTAGCGGCCGGTGCACCGGGGGGGCGGGAGGTCACGTGACCCGGTACTTCATACTCGCCGTCTTAGGTGGCCGCCGCAAAGCTGTTGGAGAAACTAGCCCATGACAGACACGGACACGGACACGGACACACACGCAAACACACACACACACACACGCATCCATATGTTCCCACTGCACACAGTACTTATGCCTACATACACATGTAGAAACAAGCATGACTATGTGAAGATATCTCCACAAACACAGATGGAGGATTGCACAGATGCACTTTGATGCGACACACACACACACACACACACACACACACACACACACACACACACACACACACACACACACACACACACACACACACACACACACACACACACAATCTATCATTTTGTCACTAGTTCCTCCTCACAGAAGATTCCATTGATTAAAGGAATCCACACATTGTGGTTTTTCCATCACATCCCAGCACACAAAGGGAAATAAATTGTGAACTTTTGGGGGGGAAAATTGTCTGTTGGCAT
Organism: Zeus faber; assembly: GCF_960531495.2. Classification (NCBI taxonomy): domain Eukaryota; kingdom Metazoa; phylum Chordata; class Actinopteri; order Zeiformes; family Zeidae; genus Zeus; species Zeus faber. The sequence goes on from NC_137189.1 coordinate 41,903,167, forward strand.
AAAGGAAATGATAGAAAACATAGTTATAATGTTTTGATGTGGGGTGGGCGACTGGAGCCAAATCAGTGACGAGGCCGAGCACAAGGAGGCGCCCGGCAAAAGAAGAAAAAAAAAAAAAAAAAAGAGAGAAAACCGGTGGTCTCTTAGCAACAGCAAATCCCCCCCCCCCCCCCCCCCCCCGCGCCCCATGCCACCACCCACACACCTCACCCCACCCCGCCCCACCCACTCTCACCCCCATCCCCCAATACCACATGTCAGAAACCTTTGGCCCCCTCTGGCTTGTGGAGGGCCCCCAGGTGTCTGCTATACCAGAGCTGCAGTCTGATTGGCGGAGAGGCTTCTCCTGTCTGTCAACCACCTTCCTTGAGGGAACCTGGCGGATCCAGAGAGCGAGAGAGAGAGAGAGAGAGAGAAAAATATATATGACCTGGCTATAAAAAAAGAAAGCGAGAAAGAAAGAAAGAAAAAAAAAAAAAATCAATTTTAAGCTCACATGCCCCACTGGGCGCCAGAGCCACTCCGGGGATTCTGAGGGAAGCTGGAGTTGACAGGATTTGACTTCCAGAGGTAGAGAGGTGACAAACTCTATCACGGGTGGAGGGCGGCGCCGGGGCCCCGCGGGGCCCTGCAGGGGCCAACCTGTTCTCAGGGATGGCTGACCTGCTGCTGTATTGGACCTCTCTCTCTCTGCCTCTCTCTCTCTCTCTCTCTCTCTCTCTCTCTCTCTCTCTCTCTCTTCTCACCCTCTCTGGCTGTCGCCGACACCGCTGGCACCAAAGGGGGGAGTGGATGGGCGGCTTGACAGTGGAAAGAGTGTCGTGAAAAGAAAAAGCAAAAGAAGTTGTTAGTGGAAAAGAGAAAGAAGGGGTGGAACGGAGGGAAGGCAGAAGAAGGGGGGAGGGGGGGGGGGGGGCTTGGCAGGATTCCGAGGTATAAATGATGAATTACTTTTCATCAAGTGAAGGGAAACATACTCCGGAACGATTGGGAAAACGGAGCAGAGAGACTCTGACCCCTTTGCTTGGGAGCAGCCAATATCTTCATTCAAGAAGACAACCATGAAATTACACAGAAAATGGGATTGTCATGAACAGGGAGGGACCCCCCCCCCCAACCCCCCCGAAAAGCTCGGTGTACAGTCATTACGGGCGGCGGGCGGCGGGCGGGGGAAAGGACCCTTCAGCCGCCGCGCGTCAGAGAGAGAGAGTGAGAGAGGGAGAGGCCTTGACGTTTAAGGTTCCTTTATCGTCAGTAAAGTCATGTCACAGAAACTCGATGACGAGGGAACCAAAAAGCAACAAAAATATTGACAAGCCACAGGAAAACCACAGATCAGTACAGAACACAGGCAATCCCTCTTCAGAGATAACTAGGTGCGCAGGGATCTGTCGACGTCTTCACCAGGTTTGAGACAGCTGTTCACTATAAGGACGGCTCCCTCTGTAGCCCAGACGTCCTCCTTTGCACAGTCGACCTCCTCTCCTTTGTGTTTGTGTGCGTATTTCCGGGGGTCCTGCACATCGTGGAAAAAAACAAAACAAAGAAACAACAGGGTTGGAGACCAGACGTGCAAGCGGCTACTTCGTGGAACGGAATGGCGCTCACCTAATGAGCAATCACATAAGAAATAGAAAACGCAAAGTGTAAATGCTAATTATTGAGGTTTCAGTGCCGCATTGCTCAAAATCACACGTGCGCGCGTGTGTGTGTGTGTGCGCGCGCTCGCACCCCGTGGACTCTGGTGAACGTCGACAATCTCCCAAAAAAAATGCGGGACGGAGAGAACGCCAGGGTACGCGTACGTTTTTCGGCGTGACGCGCCCGTGCGCACACGCGGGCGCCGAGACGCAGATAATTGACTTTTCATTTATTCCGTGGGAGTGTGAAACATCGCCAACTAAGTCGCTAATCCCATCATTTACGCAGGTACGTCTCCTTGAGATTTGCATTTCAAGGCGGCCCCCCGTCCCCCCCAAAAAAGGTGTATTTATCGCCCGTGGCAGAACAGATTACACAATGTACATGCATAATAGGAGTTTAATGAGGATTACGCGGCGTTATAATACCTGCGTACAACAGATTAATGGTAGCTTTGACAAATAATTACGATATACGGTTCGTCTCTGCAGCCTCCATAGGAGGCGGCGTGCGCTGGTGTTTACTGTGCTCGTGTGTGTTCCCCGCACTCGCGTGTGCTCCCTAACCCTCGTGCGCACCGGGACACGCGCGGCACACGCCGCGGTGCAGACAGAGTGCGGCGCTGAGACCCCAAGTGAAGTTTGGAAGCCTCGGAAGAAAAAAACATCCTTTTTCCACGAACGCCTCGGCAGTGATGCTGTTCTTTTTCCTTCTTCTTCTAAGAACAGAGTTAACTAGGGGCTGTGTGTGCGTGCGCGTGCGCGCGTGCGTGCGTGCGCGCGCGCGCAACGTGCCCGCGGAAAGTATTTTTGAAGGATCTGTAATTTTCAAAGTGCTCTGCATTTAAATGTCCCTTTTATTCCTAAACAGCCCTAAGACACTTCTCAAACTGCTCGCTCCACATAATTAGATGGGGCCGACAGATGACTCTCTGTGCGCCGCGCCGCCATTAGAAAAGGGGTCATTCTCTCCCCCCCCGCCCCCCCCCCCCCCCCGAATGGCGGCCGTTTCCCGCTTGTCATTAATCTGCCACTTCAAAGCGGACCGGGATCATGTGACGCCGGCGACAAATGAAACAAGTTACGCTTATCCAGAAAACGGCCGCCATTCCAGCCGCCAACTTTTCAGCTCCGCCGCCGCTTCTTTAAGTGTCTCTTTCCGCGGCGCGTTTATTGTTCTTCAATTAAGGGCGCCGCGTGGCGGAGGGAGGCGGGGGAGCGGGAGGAAAAAGTTGCGCCGGAGCGAGTTTGGGAAGCCGGGCCTCCTTCCGCGCTGGATGGGGGCGTGCGAGCGTCTCTAGAGGACGTTGACACGCACCGGGAATTTTGCTTTGTTTCTTCACGGGCAATGAGTGTAAAGAAAAAGGAAAAAGAGGGAAAAAACGATAGTGAAATAAAATGCAATTGATTATAATAAAATAAAATATAATTTTAATTAAATAAAAATAAATATATATACTGTAAAATATACTCAAAATACAAAAAAACTGAAATGAACAAATATGCATAAAAATATACGGAATATACAAAATGTGATTCTAGGCTCATTTGGTTTTAGTTTCCTTTAGTTTCCAGTCTTACAACAGTTCCCTCTGCCGAGGCACCTCGCTGTTTCCGTTGTTTTCAGACCCACCTTTCAACCGAGCCAAGGCTTTTTTTTAAATTTTTTTTTTTGGGGGGGGTTGTTTTTTTTTATATCCCGCTCCCTGTTCTCTTTGAAATGTTCAGGGGGGAAAAAAGGAAAAAAAAAAAATAGGGGTTGGCGTCCGCCTCAAAGAGATGCTTTTTAAGGAGTTCCTTACCTTTTGGCATCATCCCTCCTTCCTTTCCTCTCTCTCTCTCTCTCTCTCTCTCCCTCCCTCTCCCCGTGTCGATCTGGCAGCGCTTTGGCAGGCCGTGGAGGTAAACGAGTGTGAAATGAGACATGTGTTTTCCATCCTTTGCCCTTTTGTGGCACGTGTCCCCCTCCGTGTTTAACATTCCACCTTTTCCAGGTCCCTCTCTCTCTCTCTCTCTCTCTCTCTCTCTCTCTCTCTCTCTCTCTCTCTCTCGCCCTCCCTCTCTCTCTTTGCCCTGGCTTCGCACAGGTGCTGCTTGCCAAAACACACCAGTGCAAATTGCAGACCTTTCAGAGTCGGCTCTTGATGTCCATCTGAAAGCCATTGGGCCTATCAGGAGCCTTTCGCGCCGGAGATCGAAGCGGCCCCGGGGCATTTATATTTCCCTTGGAAGACCCTCCGATGGAACGTTTATTGTTCCATCGTCGAAAAAAGGTGGGAACCATTTGAGCCGCTTCTCAAAAACACGGATGAGTCACGCGTGCCAACCGCGTCCTCCCCCCCTTCCCGTTCCCACCCCCGCCCCACCCCCCCGTCTTTGTTCCCCCGCGAAAGCGTCGGCGGCGCCCCCCCCCCCCACCCCCCCTGCGGGACGCCGCCGTCTCACCGAGGACGCCGAGGTCGCCGGGCAGGAAAAGAGACACGGGCGGAGGAAATGTCTTCGGGTCGGATCACTCCGGTCGCACGGATTCCAAAAGGAGAAGCCCAGTTCCTTTGTTTCCATCCAGGAAAAAAAAAAATATAGAGATTTTTTTTTTAAATTTATACATTTTTTTTCCGGCGCCAAATTCTGGCAGCAGGACGGGCGCCTGGGCCGCTCGAGATCTCCCTCATTGTCGCCTTGGAAGGGCTGTTTCGTCTTAATTCCCGCCCGCCGTCTGAGAAATTGCCGTCGTCGGAGGTGTTTGTCCAAAGCCAGGGTGCTGGTGCCACCGTTTCCAACCCCGTTCCCCTCCCAGATGAAGCCGGGCGGGGAAAACAAAGTCTTTGGCCGGATTCCTTTCGGTGGGACGCGGGGGAACGCCAAACGGGGGAAGGGCACCTAAAGGGTGGCGGTCGGAAGGGTCGCTACAATTCCCTCGCGGCGGTGTTCCGACGGTCGGTTTGTCCCCCCCCTCGACGCACAGCCTTTTGGAGCGGATTTAATCTCCGCAAAAAAAAACTAAAAACCTCTCTAAAGTTGTCTGCTAACCGGGAAAACACACCATCCGCCGCTTTAATGGCGTTGTCGGTTCGCATCAGTCGACCGATGACTTACGCCTTATTTCCTGCGGCGCACGTCGTTCATTTTGGGAGCGGCGTCTCTTCATTTTTAATTTTTTTGGGCCCCTCCAAATACTCCCCCCGTTTTTTTTGGAACGCCGCTCCTGACGCGTCCTTGAGAAAGGGATCCGCCGCCGCCGCTGCCGCAGTTCATTATTTCCAATCACGGGCGCGGCGCTCGGACGCCAGACGCCCTAATCCCGCGTCCCCGGGAGCGCACCTCTTTGCGTTTTTTTTTTTTTGTATTTTGTTTTTTAAATCCCTGCACCTTGGCACGGCCGTCCCGGCATATGGCCGAGCTAAGTGCCGATTATCAGCCCATCTCATACATCACACGCATATGTGATAAAGTCTGATATTTATCACTGCCATGGCGCTTGTTTTTTTTTTTGGTGTTGTTTTTGAACGCGGGGCGCTAAAGGAGGCGCTGATGGAGGCGCTGATGGAGGGCCTACCTTGCGGCTCCGCTGATCCAGAAACGTCAAATGCAATTCGGGCGGCCGTGCCAGCAGTCGCTCGTCCCCTTTGTCATTGAGGCGCTCGTGTTTACACGTCGGCCGCGCCGGCGGTGCTTGATGCGATTAGATGTGTTCTGCTCTAGATTTTATCCTCCAGATTTGAGGAGCACCTTGTTTTTGGAATTAGTTTCCGTCGT
>NC_137189.1:41913562-41931062 GCF_960531495.2 Zeus faber
ATTGGCCAGGCCATTTGTCCGTATATTATTGTTTATGAATACCGGGGTTGGGTGGTCGGGCAGGGGGGGCTTTATGGGCTGGTGTTGGACGGACAGCTGCTGTGTTTGGCTGCTGACCAGGGCGCTAATAACTACAGCGTGAGGGGCACATTACCTGTGAGCAGCTGCACTTCCCCGACGATAACGGGGCAAAATGCGAATGGGGCTGTTTGTAATGATCTCGGCCGTTTGGGAGGCGGCGAGCGGGGTGCGCGGGGGCCAGCGTCACCCCCGGTGGTGAGATCGGCCCTTGATAGATGGATGGATTGTTTGTTTCTCCACCCGCGCACGCGTTTCAGATTCGACAAAACACAGCATGTCGCTAGCTAGCCCGCCGTCAGCCTGGCGGCCGCGCGCCGCGTAGATTGTCGCAGTTTTCCGCTTCTCCCTGCGACCTTTGTGAGTCCTCCGAGAGAGACGGTGTGGAAAACAAATCCACAATTTTTTTTTTTTTTTAAGATCCCGAACCCCCCCCCCCCCCCCCCCCCCCCCTGCCGATCGGATCTAACGACCTGTGTGCCCCGGTCTGTCGCGCGGAAGAACAAACCAGAAGGACAAACTCTCCATGAGGAAACGTCCTTTCACAGCGAACTTGGTACCGGTCGTTGGTCCTCCGGTCGCTCGCGGCTTAGGGTCACCGAGCTCCACCCGGTGGCACCAGAGAGCCGCACGCATCCGCCGCAGCGTCATTCATTCAGCTTCCCTTCCCATCCGCGTCAGTGTCCAAGATCCAAAACGACGTCGACGAGGTCCGTCGAAAAAACGCAGGCAAATCCAACAAACGCAGCCAAGATGTCGACGGGGTAGAGGAGTGTCCGGCGTCAAGGAAAGTTCCAATTGTTTTATTTTTTGTTCTTTCTTTCTTCCGTTCCTTTCTTCCTTTCTTTCTTTCTCGGGATACAACACTGGGATACAATCTCCCCTTTGCTGACAGTGTCAACTAAGAGCATTTTTTTCCTTTAACTTTTGGCAGAAAAACCCTCCTCTGCTTTTGTTTCCTGGTCCTCCTCTCGTCTACAAACAATCCTTTTCTTTTTGTTGTTGTCGTTGTTGTTGTTTATTTCCCCCCTCCTCTCCTGCCAGTTGTGTCAGGCGTTTCGACGGATCGGTTCATCCCTTTGTTCCTGATCTCTCATCTTTACGCGGCGAGTCGATCGCAGCAGTTTTTTATTTTTTCCCCCCCTCCCTCCCTCCCTTCCTTTCCCGCGGCCGCGTCCTGCGAGCGAGACAGCTGTGAAAACAGTGTGGAATCCGCGCGGCTGACGGAGGGAGCGCGGCCCCCGTTTGCCGCCTCTTCCAGTTTTAACCAGATTTTCCAGGGATATTAGAGGAAACAAAAGACTTGACACTCCTCCGCTTTCAAAGCCCCCCGTGTTAACTTTGATGGGGGGGGGGGGGGGATCTCTCAAGAATAAAGACGCGGCAGCGTTTTGGACGCCTTCCTCTCATCTGGAGTCGAAAAACGACGACAGAGCGGGTCGCGTATTACCATCCCGTCACTGCCATCTTTAACATACATTATGGGATAGACCGTTTCATGTACAGTATTTACGCATATATATATATATATATACATACCATTTAAACAGCAGTGCGCTTGTGTGCGATGTGGTTCATCCTTGATCGAAAGAAAACTTTTTGCACACTCAACTTTATCGACTCAATTCGATCTCCTCCACCGTGTCCATAGTACGCAGTACAGAAGCTTGATACTGCGTACGTATAATGCAACGGGCAAAGCAAGTAAAAGCCATTTGAGAAAACAATAAAATAAAATAATAAAGAATAAATAAAAATAAGAATAATGGAAGGAAAGTACAATTTATTCGGTCCATTAATTACTTGCAGTTACTTTTTATACATACATTGTAATATACATAAACATTATATACATTATATACAGAATACAGTCAGAAATACCTTCCAGTGTTTTATTTTCACTCATGGAGTGCCTCTCATCCAATCAAATGACTCCCCTGGAATTACGACGTCATCCTTTTCCCAAATATCCAAGTACATTCAATTCAATACTATACTGTATTTGTACATAATATTAGTGTTCCATATGATACGTTAAAGGTATAATGTGTAGAATTTACAGTACGGACTTGTCAGAAATGTTATAAAATATTCCTAAGTATGTCTTAATTAGTGTGTAATCCCGTGAAAATATGAAGTTCTGTTGGCTGCGTGTGCGACCTCACCGCTAGATGCCACTCAATTCTACACACTGCACCTTTAAAGCTTTCCCTATTTAACTATATTTTCTTCAAAAAATTTCAGAGCATCTTTTGGCGCTGGATTCCTCTCTGTTAAGCCCGGCATATGGAATATTATGTATAACGTTGCGGCGATAGGTAAGCGTTAGTGATGCCTGCGAGCTCCATTTGCATGCCTTTTGAATAAAACCACCCACCAATTGTCGTGTTAATTCAGGCCATTTCGCAAATCCACGGTGCATGATTCCACCGTATTTATACGTTCTTTTCGTGTATAATTCACTAAATGGACAAGTGCATTACACTGATAGTTTGTCATCACTCACTCCCGTGCTAATGTCACCCAGACGGCTTCCTGTAAAAACCCATTGTCGGCGGCGGTGTAAGCTAATTGTGTTTGCCGTTTAACGGCACCAAAGCCGGGGGAGAGAGGAAAAAAAAAAAAAAAACAACCTGCGCGGAAATAAGAAATGAGATTTGATCCTAAATCAGCGAGAGAGTGAAAGCGCGGGGATCTGTGTTTGTTTCCGAATATTTACACCGGCGCCGGGCTCGTTTTTATTTCCGCGCCGTGTATAAAACACAATCAGGGAGCAGGTTTGACTGATTTTCCCCTATCCAAACAGGCAGGCCCTCCCTCCCTCCCTCCCTCCCTCCCACCTTCTCCCTCTCTCTCACTCCTTTTTTTTTTTTCACCCCCTTCTCTCCTTTTGCTCATAAGTTGCAAATGGCTTCATTAAAACAAAAGCACGACCGTAGGGAGCGCATAAAGCAGGCTGCCGCTCCCTAATATGGTATTTATGACCATGGGGCTAAATGCAGAGTGAATTAAACTTTAAAGGATGGCAGTCAGGTAGGCTCGCCGTGCCTGTGGAGGAATGTCCATTAACAAGATGAAAGGGGGTTCGGGGCCCTCGGGGGGTGGGGGCGGCGCGGGGGGAGGCGGCGGCCGGGAAGCCCTCTTGCGGACGCCGCGGAAACGGCGGCCGGACGGCGGCCGCCTTCACCGGCGTGGCTTCCTTGTCCCGCGCCCGGCGGGAATAATTCGAACGCCGTCGTCCGAGGCGACTTCTCCTCCGTCTCCTGGCCCTCCCCTCTCCCCCGCTTCCACCCCCCTCGCCCGCTCGCTCACGCCGGGGCTTCGTCTGCTGGCGGAGAGTCGAACCGATTAGCGGCCGAGGCGGAGGAGAGGAGGGATGTTGTTTTTATATTTTTTTCTTTATTTCTTTTTTTGCACGCCGGGGCCCGGACCGGGCGGAGCACAGGTTCGGCCGCGAGGACCATCCCGCGTAGCGCTCGGACGCCATCGGGCTTTCGTCGGCTGATGAATTACCCCCCAACGGGGAGCCACGGCGGAGGGGGCAGAGCTTGGGCCCCTTTTCGGAGAGAGAGAGAGGGGGGGGGGGGGAGGCTTTTGACCTGACTCCCATTCGGACGGGCGGGGGAGACGGGCGGAGCCGACTGTTTGGAACAACACAGCTCCCCCCCGCGCCCTGCTGGACGACACGGGGCCCATCCGTGTGATAGGAAACCATCATGCCGCTGAGCACTTGATAAAAAGTTCTTATTTTAAGTCAAGAGTCATTCAATTCGTACCTTGTTGTATCCGCCCCATCCCCAAGCGAATGTGTCCTTTTGGGGATTTTGTTTTGGTTTTCCAATAAGTATTTTTTTTTTTTCAACTTGTCGCGATATGCTCACATTGTTTTGTAATAGTATTTTTTTTTTTTACCTTTTAGAACCAGAATCACAATCTGTTTTTCTTCCGCCAGTGCATTTTCATATACAGTACAAGTAGTTGGACCTGGTTGGGATTGGTGCATTGCCGTACAGACTATAAGCATTAGGAAACATTTGAAGTTAAAGAAAATAGCCACACATACAAAAATGGTCCAAAAAAATGCAGAACAGAAATAGCCAAATATCAAAAAATACACAGAATATATGAGGCGCGAGTCTATGCACTTGACAGGTACATTTTTGGTTTATAAAGTACAAGCTTACAATGGTAAACAGTGAAATCAGTGTTTAATTTCCAATGTTGAAATAGCTAAATATGCAAAATTAGCCCAAAAAAAATACAGGACAGAAAGAGCGAAATCTGTAGTACGAGATAAAAAGACTCTATGCACTTGAAAGGTGATTTATAGGTATATCATGTAAAAATAGTAAATTGTGAAATCAGGGTTTAATTTTCAATGTAAAACTGCTGGAACTAATGCACGGAAGGGAAATCCTTCTCCGTCGACTCCCATGCCTATACATTACCTATGCAAGGGGGCGGAGCCTCCACCAGGACGACGCCGAGGCTTTGGAATATAACGGATGGTGTTCTACATTACAGGATGACACAGCTCGGCGTCAGCCCCCCGGCACCAGTCAAAGACATTATGTTTAATAGATGGAGCCGGACCCAAATCTCCTTTGATTTGCCATTCGGCGTACACAGGTAACACCGTAAATATTTGAAATGTCCTCGGGCAACGCACGTCTCGGCGCGCCATCTGATATGCATGAGTGTAATGGCTTCCCTCCTCTCTCTCCCTCTCCCGCTCTCTCTCTCTCTCTCTCTCTCTCTCTCTCTCCCTCCCTCGCTCTCTCAATGTTTCTTTTATCCCCTGTTCCCGCGAGGCTCACCCACCTTTTTAACGTTTTAGCTCACAGATGGGCCAGAAAGGTTTTTTTTGTTTTTTTTCCATTCTGGGGTCCCCCGCCCCCGCCCCCCCCCTCTACTTTTCGCGTGACCTCCGTTGGATGTAAAAAACTGTGACACAAAGTGGCACGGTTTCATATTTGTTTAGCAACGACCGCCTCCCCCCACCGCGCCGGGATGATAATGGACCCCGGCTACGGTGAGTGGGAGATCACCAGAGGCGGCACGTCAGGGGACGACCTGCGATCGCTGCGCTGCTGCCTTATGCATGAGCCATGTGCTGGCTGCCCGCGACAGACGGGGAGGGGAGGGGAGGGTGGAGGAGGGAGGGAATGGAGGACGGAGAGATCGCGGGGGGTCAGCGTTAACCGAGACGAGATCATCCCGGCCGACGCTTGTGAAAAACAAGCGGGGCACGGGGCCCGCTTGAATCCAGGGCTGTTTGGCGGCACAGGTCAGGTTTCTAGAAATGCGGCCGACGCATTAAAAAGGCTTCCACCGCGCGAGTGTGACGGCGGCCCGCTTCACACCGGATACGACAAACGACGGGGTCGCAAAAAAACGTCACTCCCTGCAGAAGGTCGGATTCCACCCGCGAAAAAGCGATATTTAAATAGTGCCGCGAGTACATGTCCAGCTGAGCGAGCTGCTCTCTGTTGTAGCGGAAAAAAAGGAGCCCTCCCATTTTCCCTGACATATTTTGCGATGCATTTAAATGCAATTACGCATTTGGTGTGAATCAGGCGTAATAGTACTCCCTTTCAGCGACCCAGCAAATATTTCACTTTTGGGAACCATGTAAGTTTTTATCCATTATTTTTCGATAAGCAACGGGTGGAAACTGTGGAAAATGGTTCCCAAAGTAGAAATGGAAACAGGGAAACAGCAGGGAAAGAACTCGAACTCCCGAATCAAAGTTTCAATCAAACATTTTTTTCTTTTGTTTTTTTTTTACAAATATTATACTGGTGTGTGGGTACTGGTCATGATTCATTCACATTATGGAATGTGTATTCATGGGGCCTTTGACTAGGTTCGCCTCTTTTTTTTCTGCTGGAAATGTGTACAACCATATGATTCACGATATTGTACAGTACGTAGAAAAATAACACATTTTAGCTCCCGATGACCATAGACACAGTACTGGCTGTCTTGACCTTTCACCCCCTCGCTGCGTGTCATTTATAATGGGGCGTTCCAGGTCATCTTATTCTACCGACGAACTCAACGGGGAAGGTGAGAACGCGCTAAGAGGGCGAGGTTAACGCCCGACGACAGCGGAAACAGCAACAGCGAGAGGCGTCGCTATTTCGTATTTTCCCGACCTTCCCGGCAGCGGAGGGACGTCCCCTCGGTGGCCACGAGGTATCTCCATTCTATATTTATAAGCCCATCCATCCGACGCCTCCCCGACATACACACAGTGACATGTCGACGGCACAAACAGATTGCCGAGCACTCGGTAGTTTCCGTGGCGATCCAGAGGCGCTCCGAGACCCGTTCTAATGTATGGAAATGTTTTTTTTTTTTGTTTGTTTTTTTTTGTTTGTTTTTTTTTAAAGGGGGACAACAATTCCCACATCACATCAGGTCACGGTCTGGCGGTCGCAAGCACTCCCCGGCCTCTTCTGGGTCGGATCCCGGTGAAAGTGACATCTAAATCAGTGGTTCTCAACGTGTGGTCCAGAAACCCCGCCCCCACCCAGGGGTCCTTCAAGAGGTTCCAAGGGGTGGTCAGAAAAATGTGTTGGCTATTCGCCATTAATATCATTTATGTCCCTAAACTAGAGTACAAATCAGTGTTTTTCAACCCTTGCATACAAATGTGCCAATTCCACTTAGGATAAATAATGGAAACCCGCATGTGTTGCAAGATCAAATCTGCACGGCTGCACCCATGCGTCAGTTCGTCAGCCGCGATGAAGGTGTTTGAGAGTCGAGAACGTGTTTTGAAAGTCCGGTCGCCCGGTAAAAGAAAACAAAAAAACGGTCGTTCGGTTTTTCGGATTCTTGGATTCGCCTGGGTCGTGAAGCGCCGTGAGCGAGGGCGGGCTTCCTGTGAATCATGACGTTAGCCAGCCGGGCCCTGAGTTGCGAGTGGAATTCTCCCCCAAAAACATGTATTTATTCAATTAAACAGCGTGCCCCGGCAGGGAAACGGTCGGGAAACACCAGTACAAACAGGTGCGGAAGTCGTGACGAAAATCATCCGCTCGGATTGGGGTCCCAGAGGCAAAACCTTATCGAATGGGGTCCGCGGGCCACCGTGGGTCTCAAGGGCCGTTGCTATGAAAACCGTCGCGAGTCACCGGTCGAAATAAACGTCGATAAACATTATTGCACCGCCATCTGAGTGACGACCCTTATCCTTGTTATTTGTCCCGAAATGTTTTCACTTGGTCCTGAACGTTGTTTTTTGAATTTTTTTGTTTGTTTTTTGAGGAATCAGGAGCTACGCCCATCGCGGCGCATTATACAAGCGCGGCATATGCCCGCGAAAACGCCGCCACCTTGAGCGTTCGTCTCCCCCCCCCCCCCCCTTTGTGTGAGGGATGTTTTTTTCCCTCCGCCTGACAATGCCCTCCTTAAGCGCGGCCGCGCATCCATTTTTGAATTTTGCCACCGGCTGCCTAGGTAAAGACGAGGATTTGTAGTGACAAGGGAGGGCACGGGTACGACAGAGGCACCTAAGGAAAGAGACAACCTCTGCCTGCTAAGGCAAATGAGCCTTGTCAGACAGCAGTTGGTGCAGTAATTATAAAAAGCCGAGCTGAATTTCCCTGGGATTTCAGGAGAATGGCATAATGGAGGGAGCACTTAGAATTTTATAATCCAGCCTGGGAGGGGGAAAAAGGGAGAGGAAAAAAATAATATGTATATATATATATATATATAGACCACATGGCCTTCCTCTGTGTAGGGAACAACAGTGTAAAAACAACGCGGTGAATCACAAAGCAAAATTTGCAATTGTTTAATGCGAGTCTAATCCCCAACCTAGGAAAAAAAATCAGGTCAGAAATGGAAATCCCGAGTAGTGTTTGTGTTTCTCCTTCTCTCCCGCTACGACCACTGGGATGATAACACCCCCATGTGACCCCCCCTCCAGCTTCTTTCACGTCGGACGCGGCGTGGAGCGCAGGTGCAGAGCCGGGGCGTTCACATAGGACGCGGCGTGCGCAGGGCTCAGTGCGGCGCATGCACACGTGCTTTCGGGACCGCTGACGTTACTTTGACAACAGGGATATTGTCACTGGTATTATTATTTTAAGTTCAGTTGGTTTGCGTGAAATACATTCATCATATCACATTATTATATTACAATATTATATACTGTATATATATATATATTAATCTTATTTTAATGAGAGGGAATAGTCATGATCATGTCTTGTCGGAAATATTTACTGGCCATGGGTCATATATCGCTAATCTCCGCTGCATTTAACACACACCTTTTGTGAACACACACTTTTGTGAACACACACCTTTTGTGAACACACACCTTTTGCGTGTGGTCGTGGACCTCCATGCACCATTTTGCTCGGCACAGATCCTACGCGGAGCAACTAATACACACCAATGGAGTTAGGGTGCAGTGTGCACGTGTTAAAGCCCCTTTATACCTAAACCGCAGATAATAATAATAATAATAATAATAATAATAATAATAATAATAATAATTATAATAATAATAAGTGAACAGCCCTTTTTCTACAATGGAAACATATTTTTAATTCATGGGGAAGTGCTATTTTCACATTCTTGGCTTTACATTATTTGTGTTTTTTAAACAGTGTTTTAAAAATATTCTGACGCAGGGATGTGTCAAAATCAGCATCGTTCTCATACATAGTCATATACACAGTACGTGTGATATCTGGTATGTGTGAATAATATTGAATAGGCGTACATTTTGCATAAAGACGACATCATATTGGCATGATCTTCCATATGTTCAAATGTATATTTTATTGCGTTACAGTCTCTTTTTCAGTACACGGCAGTGTATGTCGGTTATACAGGGACCCCTGGGGACCTAGGGACCCCTCCACCTCACTCAGGTGCAGATCACCACAGCCGAGTCGACTCACGCTCCACTGGAGCCGCTTCCTCGTCCCGAGTACCTTTTCACTCCTCGTCCCGTCCGCCCCAAAGCTCATTGGCCTCCCTGACCCGTCCCCCACGCCGACGCCCCCCGTTCGTCTGACGTAAAAACCTTTTTTTCCCCTAATTTATTTACTTATCCATCTATTTCTTTTTTCCTCCCCCTCTGAACGTCCCGGGGCCGTCCGGTCGCTCGGCCCGCCGGGCCGCCGCCGTCCTCAGCCGCGCCCGCCCTGATTCCACGCGACATCGCAGTCAGTCCTCAGTCAGGCCGATCGCATCAAGGACTCGTCTGAGACGAATTGATGGCTGATGTCCTATTTATACCGGTCACCTGATCCCCCACCCCGCGCTCCCCCCGTCCCCGTCCCCTTCCCCCCCGAGGCTCGGGAATATTGAATTGACAGCAGCATATTCTGAAAATGTGTGACTCCCCTCCAGGCTCTGCTTATCTTAGGATTTATTTTTAACCGGTGTAGTAAAACAGACGCCGTTCCCCGGTGCCCGACGGAGGCTCGCGGGGGGGGCCGCCGAGGCGGATGGGGGTCAGAGGTTCCCCTCCGCTTAAATACGCACGCTCGAGTTGGATATTATGGGAAGACAGCCTACCGTCGAATATCCTTCTTGTCTGACCGGTCGGTCGCCGGTCGGTGGAGATAAACCGCAAAAGCTTGCCCTGTTACCCTAATTTCTTCGCCTTCAGCTTCATTTCATTTCCGGTCAGGGAAAATTTTTTTGGGTGAAAACGGGGGCCAGTCCGAGGGGTTTCCACCAAGGGGCGGCAAACGCGTCCCAAAAAAAATTGGCAACAGGTGAGGAAAACCACGGCGACGGAGATCAGTGAATCTGCTCTGTTTACACTTAATAACCGCGACGCGCCGTGCCCAGACGAGCCCGAGCACACGTTGTTACTCGGGCACCCCCTTCGATTGGTCTCGTTTCCCTAAACCCCCTCTCACTCTGTCGGAAAAGCGCCGGCGTTAAATACGGGGATGGCCGCGGCGCGTCCGTCCGCCGGCTGGAATCCTCCCGACAAGTCGCCCTCGGCAGCCGACTAGCCGCCGGCCGAGGTGTTACGCCGCGGCACTTAATAAATAAACGTCCGGACGTAAAGCCCCCGGCGCGGGGGCGGCGTGCGGATCAAAGGCGGCGCGGCCCTGGACCAATTTACCACAAGAGGAGCCGCACTTCAAATATTTATTAAAACATAATCCCGACCGCGGTATCCATTCCAAACGTCGGCGGCCGCCCCGTCGCCGGGCGTTTCTTTCCATCGGCCCCTACGTCGTTGGGGTTTTTTTGGGGTTTTTTTTTCTGCGCTCGGACGCGGCCACATGTGGAGGTGTTTAGGTGCGGGGAGCCCCCGTGTTTACGCGGGGCCCAGATGTCGGCTGTTTAACATGGCTCGCGTTTTGACGTCTCCGAAAAAAAAAATAATAATAATAAAAAAATAAAAGAGTCGGGCCCCGTCTGTCGGCGGACGGGCGAATGTCAAACATGCAGATAAGGAGAAGGTCCGGGGGCGGCGGGGGGACCGGGGGCGATGGCTGGTGCCTCTCTCAACGCCACCCGGGGAACTCTGCCCAACGTCGATCAGCACAGGGGGCTGTGTTTAGAGAGAGGGAGAGGGCGAGAGAGAGAGCGACCATCCCCCGTAAATGGGAGACTTCCTGTAAAGCCGCGCGCATGTACGACGTACGGGAACACATCACACGGGTGGAGCGATAGGTGGGCGTGGGAATGGACGTATGGGTAAATAAATGGGCAGCGCCGCGGACGGGGAGTCGTACGGGATTCATTAGCGGCGGTTGAGCGAGTTGGAGCCGGGGGATAACCAAACAATCGGAGGGATGACAACTGTTAGCAGGCGTGAAAACATTTTTTTTCCGCGTGAACATTTGTTTGGGGGGCCGTCCAACGGATGGGTTCAGTATTTTTTTTCCGTGGCGGCGCTCCGTCAGCGCGGCTTCGCCGGACGCTCTTCCCCGTTTCGGAAAAGGAGATTCGAGAGGTTTTTTTTTTTGACGTTCGCCCCATTGGGCCGCATTGAGAGGCCGCAGCAGAGCGGTACGTTTCGACGGCGAAGAGTGAAGAGTAATCCACCACGGGAACCAGCGTTTCCGTAAGACCTGCGTTGAAAAACAGCCGGTTTATTCTTCAGTTTAGTCGTTTGGCCACTGCCATCATGACACGCTTCTGGCGACGGACAATTCCTGGCGGTTGGAGGAGTCAAAACACGTGCATTTCCGCCCATTCAAAGCACCGTTTCGATGCTTTTGTCGTACTTTCATCATGAATTCTCACCTTCTCCCTCCTTCCCCCGTGAGCAGAGTCGGGAAAGTTCACAACTTGTCTCCGCTCTACCTGACGGAACCCGCTGTCTGGCGTCTCCGCCGGTTCCTCCGTCTCTGCTCCTCCGGTCCTCTCTCCCATCGCGCCTTTTTTATTTATTTATTATTTTTTTCTTCTTCTCCTTCCCCTCCACGGCAGATGTTCGCGATACGCAGATCAATGAGGGGAACATCTCCAGCGCCTTTGTTCCCTTCTGTTCCCTGTGCAGCGCGCGTGGCACCCGGCGTAATTTCACAAAGTAACACAAATGGCGCGTACGCAGCCATGTGGCACGCCGGGAGACAGGGGCAGAGAGAGGGGGGGGGGGGGGGGTAGTGCGGGAGAGAGAGAGAGAAAGACAAAGGTTTTTTTTGGGTGGAGTTCTCGGCGTCCAGATTTGGTCCACACTTTTCGGTGTAGGCTACAGAACAGGGCATATGAAAGTACATTTCTAAGATTTTTGACTCAAAATATTAAAGTTTTTTTTTGTTTGTTTTTTCCTCCACATTCCGAATGACGTGCTAATTCAAGTCCTTCTTAGGTAGACGGATGGATGGATAAGTGTTATCAACCGGACAATTTGCGCAGAAATTGGCAATATACAAACAGGCAAACCTAAAGATTCACTAGAAGATAGGACATTTTAAAATATACAGCAAATCTAAAACCATCCCAACAATCAAAATGAACCTACAAACAAACAATAAACTTAAAAATAAACAATTGACAGTAAAAATTTGCCAATAAAACATTACCGAAGGATAAAAATTGACAAAAAAGCGGTCAAGTAAGCAAAAAAAACAAAAAAACAAATAAAATAAAATCCCCCCCAAAAAACAAGAAAAGAGACAAGACAAATAAAAATAGCAATAATAAAATAGCAAGAATAAAATACACAAGGAAAAATCCACAGGGAATATTTCAACCTGCTTTGATCCAGCCCACCAGGCACCACCTGCATAAAAATAAATAAATACATAAAAATAAAAGACAAATAAAGTAAAAGGGCGGTACAGTGTACATTTTGGATGTGTACACTACATCCATAATGTATGTAGTGTAAAGTATTTCGGTCTGACGGCGGCGCTGCTCGCCGCGGTGCTGTAGTTCCCGTCAGTCCGAGCGGGAAGGGAGACAAGGAGACGAAAGGTTCTTTGGGCGGAGATCGCGGATCAGTCGGCGCGGGGTTTGTCGGCTGGCGGTGTGCCCCTCCACCCCCCCTCCAACCCAAACCCCAACCCGACCAGATTCTCCCAAGGACTGACATCGCGCAAACGGGTTCGCCTCTCCCCCGTTTTCGCCCACTTCTCCGTCATGGTGCAACCTTGAGATCCCCCGGTGGCGTTTTTTGGGGAGAACGTCGGAATGAACCCGTCACCTTTTCTTGATGTGATTGAAGGTCACGCGCTTGAGACAAACGGGGCGTTATCTCCGTGCCTCGCACCGCCGCCCCCCACGTTGGCCGAACCCTATCCATCATCCCCCGACGACATCACACTGCCGAGGGCCCGCCCCCCCCCCCCCGTCCGTCCGTTCCGCTCGCGCCGGGGGGCCCCGCTTGGAGGTCACTCCGTTAAATGAGATTCGGGAGATTCCTGACCTGTACT
This sequence comes from Zeus faber, assembly GCF_960531495.2. Lineage (NCBI taxonomy): Eukaryota > Metazoa > Chordata > Actinopteri > Zeiformes > Zeidae > Zeus > Zeus faber. The sequence goes on from NC_137189.1 coordinate 41,926,519, forward strand.
TCGCCCGGCTCACCTTCATTTGGCGAAGAGAAGGGGAATGAACTTTGACCCCCCCCCCCCCCCCACACCCAGATATCCGTGACCCAACCGGGCGACTGCTGGCTGAACCAGGAAGATGGGAGGGGAGGCGGGGGGGGGGGGGGGGGGGGGGGGGGGGGTATCGCATGACGTAGGGAGGAAAATTTTGGAACATTTATAAAAACACTATTAATATTAGGGTACGTCTACAAAGAGTAGGGATTTTCTTTTTATTAAATATTTAAATATATCAAATGGTCAATTATTCATTACAACAGGACATCTAGCAGTACACACTGACATAAATGGTACATTCCTTTCAAATATCTACAGTATATCTTAGCATAACCAAAGAGAGTTAGCCTGGAGTGTTCTGCGGGGAAAATTCATGCATATTTATATACGTATACTGTATGTACACATAACACATGTATTCACGAAACATCACCTCATTGATTTATCTTTTTATAAGTCATTGGTCAGATAGATAGATATAAATTCGTTTTACATTTTCTTTGATCCCGTGGCGTGAATTGGGGAATTTCAGCTGTTAAAAGATAAGATAAGGTCGGACACGAGGAGAAATAACAATCATAAACAATTAAGTATACGTGTCGAGATATTTTACATTACGTTATCACTACGAACAGTCTTTAGATAATATATTTCTTTAAGAATATCTGTTTGTGAAAATGTGGCTTTATAGAGCTTATACACTAAATTTGCATATAGTGTATATGCATAATTTTTAAATAAGAAATAAGTAATTATTACAGTTTCGCCTGCCACACGCCACCCAAGGGGCATTTTCAGCAACCTCCGTCACAGAGACACAGCCGACGGAGTTTCAGACACACAGTTTATTGTAGAGAGTGGGCGAGGTGAAATTAGCTCTGGAGCAGATGGACATGTGTCATGACAAGGCTCCTCTCCTCAGTGAGTGCGGGGATGGGGGTTTTCCCTGTTGCCCGTTAGACCAACCAACGAGCCACAGGTATGCAGCCACAAAAAATAAAATAAGTAATAGATGGCTCAAGAATATACAGCTCAACAATATACAGCTCAACAATATACAGTCTAGCCATATATGTGGGCCAATGTGAAAATATCAAGTTAACTGTACACAAAATAAATATGGCAATATAGACTAATCCTAAATATAAACAACAAATGTATCCTTAAAAAATAAAAATAAAAACATTCAACAAATGAACCAGAAGAATTTAACTAAATACCGTGTAAGAAAGAAATGATCATGTCCAATGACAAAATAGAATAGAATATGGAAACGATGAGAAAGGAATCAGCAAAAAAAATTAAAAATACATTTATTTCTACGGTCCACGGGGTTGGATGTACGGAGGCCGGAGAGCTGAAGCATCATGGGAGCATCTCCTGGGAGAGCAGCTGCACACTCAGAGACGATGTACACAGCTCACTCTAATGCATATATATAGTTGAATATGTTTGTGTGTGTGTGTGTGTGTGTGTGTGTGTGTGTGTGTGTGTGTGTGTGTGTGTGTGTGTGTGTGTGTGTGTGTGTGTGTGTCATAAATTGAGTCTCCAGCTCCCTTTAGTGGTTAGTGTTATACGTATGCACTAGCCATTGAGTTGGGGGTGGGAGTTGGTGTGTGTGTGTGTGTGTGTGTGTGTGTGTGTGTGTGTGTGTGTGTGTGTGTGCGCGCGTTTGTGTGTGTGTGTGGGTGTGTGGGTACGTGCGTGCGTGCGTGTGTGTGTCAGAATGCGCTCTTCACTCATGAGCATGGATTGCCTGATGATTACTCTTGATCAATGTCAAGCGAAAACTGCCTTGACGGGAGCTTTGAAAAGGGGAATAATATTGTGTACTCGGGCATTTTCAGACCCTTAGCCGAGTCTCTCTCTCTCTCTCTCACCGGCTCACGGTAATTTATCCAATTCGGAAAAGTACACGTGTAGCGGCGGAGGAGGCGATAGCCGCGGTCTCACCCATTCACCCTCATCGTTTGAGACAGTAACGAAAAACCTACTTCAACAAGACGTACAGTTGTTCAGGTTTCGTATTCCAAGTTCAAGGTCGCTCAAATTCCTGCCCTCCTGTAAATCACATCTGTTTTGCTGGCTTTGTTTCTTTGTTTGGCTGTTTCTTTGTTTATTTGTTAATTTGTCCATTTTATTTAGTGAAAGCAATTCATGCGTGCAGATAAACACTTCGGTTAATACGTCACATACTTCAGCTTCGGCAGAGTTCACCATAGAAACCAGAACATGACACGGTTAGTAATAAAAAATCAAGTGTGTTAATATGATAAGATAACACTTTTCTCCCAGGAGGAATGTGCAGGTGTTTGAGCAGCGGAAGTTGACAGAACAGTGCAAATCCAAAAAGACACATTATAAAAAATAAGCTCAAATTGAATACTGTCTATGTACGCTTTAAACAACGTCCGTCCGTCCGTCCATTTTATCCAACCATCCATCCAGTCATGGTGATGTTATTCACCTTGTCTTTTTTTTAAGACACTGTTACCGGGCGGTTAAGCACAGCATCAGCCTTCCTCACCACACGTTTTTACGGAAAGTTCCCCTCCGTTTTTTTCCCGGCTCTAGTTGGACACACACCTGTACAAATTCAATACTCTGAGATGCTCGGAGTTGATGTTTCCCTATTTCTTCCCCCCCCCCCCCCCCACTGTTTTTGTGTCTTCCAGGAGCACCCCGAGGTGAGCGGCCAGTGAGCTGGACAAGCCCCGGCGGAGGGGGAGCGTGCCCCGCCAAGCGCTGAGGTCAGTGGTGTGGAATCTTCCGGTGGTTTGGCGTCCTGTGGAGAACCGTTGTTGCGGTTGGGTTTTTTTTTCCCGGACGAAATGGAACGAGAGAGGAGGGCGGGAGGGAGGGAGGGGAGAGAACGAGGGGGTGAGAGAGACAGAGAGAGAGGTAGTTTGTGAGCATAGGGAGGGGATGAGTGGGAAATGAGGGTAAAGTGCTTGATATAATATTGCATTTTTGTTTTAACATTTTTTAGATAAAACTGCATTGAAGATAGTGTATTTGTTAAAATAATATATTTAATAATATATAATATATTCAATATATTTTAAATATATATTTGTTATATGTTTTAACACCTTTAACAAGCAGGTTAAAGGTATTAAGACACAAGAAATAAATACACTCAAACAATCAATTTTTACGTTTATATTTTTCATATTTATACATTTTTCAACCGTCATTTTACGCCTGATTTTCCCAAATTTTAGCGGAGAAAACGGCAAAACTATATATAAAGGTGTCAATCTAAGCTATCGACGACACAAACCCAGACAGATCTTCAGATAAGCAACCAGGATACCAAAGTGCTACAGTGGAATTGAATGAGTTAATACCTTTGAGCAATCATCAGGGCAGTGGCCAGGGTCAGGGAAGCTGTATTGCTTCAGTGTCTTTTTTCTCTTGGTCTCATATGTATCTTTGGGTGGAAACGAGTTCACCGAGCCCTACATTGCCCATAATATGATGTTCACGGTGAGACGTTTCAGTTGATGTTTTCACTTATATCCGCCCCTCTCGCTTGTAGTTGAGGCAGCTTAACATGGGGCTCTTAGCTGAAAAATAACCGTTCAGGCTCCTTTTACCTCGTCAGGATTTCGAGTAGTGAGCACTGTTATCTGGGAGCGGAGGAGGTGGGGCTGGGGGCGGTCGCGGTGTTAGATTGGCCTTTATTAGTTTGTCGGCAGGCTCCCGGGTAATGCGGCGCTGATGGCTCCGGGCGGGTTTTCCCGTCCGTTCGTTCGGGAGGGGGCGGGGGCCGATGCGTCGGAGCTGGGGTCGGAGGCGGGGCGGTGGCGGACCTCGTCGTTGCAAACCCGCTTTCCCAGGCGCCGGATTGGCGGCGGCAGCGTTGTGTTCCGCCCCGCCTGGGACGCTCGGACGCCCGCCGGGTTGCCGCGGTTTGTCCCGGCTGACGGCCTCTCCAAGCGCAGCTGGCTCCGTTCGGAGGAGCTGGGCGCCTCCGTCGCACGTCTTTGCCACTTTGGCTCCGCACCGAGCGAGCGGGGGGCGGAGGGGGCGCTTCATCACAAGCGCACCACAATAAGCTGGCGGCTCAGGTGTTCGGAGCAAGGGCCATGAAATCAGCCGGACGGCCTCACTCCGCCCTGGGATGGGTGGGGGTGAAGGTCCGGGCGCCGGTCGACGGGGGCCCCGGTAGCCGCTTCCGGACTGACTGTTTGTGAAAGGCAATTCTCCAAGCTTGTAATTACACGTCTTTAATTGATAAGGCGGAAAAGCTGCATTGATCCGCTGTCGGGCGAGTGAGGCGCGCCGCACCGACCCTCTAATTGCTTTTCTGTTCTGCTACGTCAGCTTCGCCTCGCCGCGGCGGACGCGCTTCACCTCGCGGTCACACCTGCCCAGCCTGCGTCCCCGCTCCTTCTGGACGGGCGGATGGACGGGCAGATAGATACATATGGATATTCTCGATAGTATTATGTAAGTACTCATTCATCATCCTGACCTCATGGAAGGAGAACATTCCAGTCTTAATG
>NC_137189.1:41941062-41952535 GCF_960531495.2 Zeus faber
GGCAGACCTCCGAGCTCTGTGTTCATCACAGCGGGATCAGGTTTTCACGCCGGGCAGGGAGGACCGCCGGTCGCCACGAACGGATCCACTCGTTTTTTTGTTCTTGTTTTTTTTGAGATTCGGTTCTTGACGACTTCACTCGGTACAGAGCAGAGAGTTGTTCGGTTTTCAAAGAAGAGATTTGTTCATTGGAAACGAATCGTCGCGCGTCGCTATTAGAGCGCCCTTATTAATGAGCACAGCTGTATGTGTTTGAGGCGTTTTTAGTGGTTAACAGGACGCTGGTGGAGTGCACTATGCACTGGACGAATCTAAATAACAAAAAAGGCTCAAAGGGCTAAGCGGCAGTAAGGATGCAGTATTCAGTGGGTATGAATATACATAATATCGTAGGATTTGATCGGTGAAAATAATCCCAATATGTATACAACAATTTAGACACGGCTAATAAAGGGGTGGGTTAGTCCAACTTACAGTGTTAATACAACATATTGCAGTTTTAGAATTAGAATTAGAATGCGTTTAATCCTCCAGGTGCATTGACATGTAAGGGGAATTTGTCACGGTGGGGATTGGTGCGTTACAGCTGATTACCATAAAAAAAAAAAAAGAAGCTCAAATAAAAGCAAAAAAAAAAAAAAAAATCAAAGACAATTTGTGAAGCAATACACAATTATTCACAAGTGTATCACGCAGAATGAAGTAAACAATGACAGTCAAAATGCACGATGCCTACACCGGGACCCTCAAGACGTTTTAACCCTAGGAAAGCGTCTCGTAAACTCTTGTCTGTGAAATTTTTCCCTCAAATTCTCTCTTCTCTCGTGAGAAAAACAAGATTTCAAGACGCGACACCCCGGTAAATCTGTTAGTGTGTAATTTTTTGGCAGTGTGTAATACATTCTCGACTGAGGCTTCACGTTGCGGCTCTCGACATACATAATTATGCGAGAGAGAGAGAGAGCGAGAGAGAGAAAGGGAGGGCGAGAGAGAGAGGGAGAGGGAGAGGGAGAGAGAGAGACCTCTTGTTCTGAGGAGTGTGGGTAGCAAAGGATGCATGTAACCTCATTCCACATCAGACACCCAGTGACAAATACATAGTTTGGGGCAAATTTCCATTTCATGTTTGACTACACCGCACATTTCAAATTAAGAGCGCAGCATTATCATCGACAAGGAAATACGTCGTCTTAATTTCCCCCCACCTCTTCACAGTTGCCAAAGAATTAGTTGGATTTGCGCATAAATTCAGCGGCGGCACACTTAAAACGAGGGGGGGTTCCTTTTTTTTTTTTTTCCCCCCTCAAGGCCACGATCCGGAAGCGAGGCGGGGCGTGCCGGGGCTTAATGCGCCATTTGTTTTGATGTCTGCGTCTTCAAGAGAGCGTCTCCGCGACGCTGAAAAGAGCCATTACCTGGAGATCATTACGCTCCACGGCAGTAGGAGATGGCGAGAGAGAGCGAGAGGAGAGAGAGAGAGAGAGAGAGAGAGAGAGAGAGAGAGAGAGAGAGAGAGAGGGTGGGAGACCTAGACCTGGCAACCGCCAGTGTAGCCCGAGCCTTCCCCGTGACTTTGTGGGCGCTGTGTAACCACACCTCCGTGTGGAGCCGACGGAGGTGTGCAAAGGGTGGCGACGTCGTGGGCTGTCGTCATGCTTCGGACCAATCAAATTGTGCGACGGGGGGGGGGGTGGGTGGCAGGCACTAGGGGGTGGAGCCTGGCGCTGGCACTCACCTGTGTGTTGTCCCGCTGGAAACAACCAATTTGCCCCATGCTACTTGCAGTATCGCGGACTGACGAGATGACGACGACAAGAACTCCAAGAAATTATATTTTAATACATGTCCTAAGTCGGGAGCGTACTTCTGGCGAAACGGAAGCAAGTCTTATGTCGTGCCATTTTTTTCGTCCATCGAGCTAAACTTAAAAAAAAGAAGGAAAAAAGGGGGAAACTTGTTGCGCTGCGTGTGCTTTTCCAAACTCAGCGCCAACGGAGCGGCTGCCTCTGGCTCTGCGAGGTCTGGTTAATCAACATTTTATGAAGAGAAGCTCTTCACACCATGACCTCCGCGAGGTTGACACGGAGGTGCGGCGCCACGAGATTAGTGAGTCACCAACTGGCAACCTGGCCGCTAAAGAGGCCGTTAGAGGCGCTGGTACATCACACACACACACACACACACACACACACACACACACACACACACACACACACGTACGTGTGTGTGTGTGTGTGTGTGTGTGTGTGTGTGTGTGCGCGCGCGGGCTCTCAAGCGGCCCACTGTTGCTTTCACAGAAAGTCAAAATAATAACTTGAAAATGAAAGCGGGCGCGATGTGGAAGCCCAAGCTTTCACAGAACAGGTTTCTTTGTAGGTGCTGAATGATCTACAAAGTTTTAGCATTTTTTTTTTTCTTTTACTACAAGATGTAACATTTTAAAAAGATGAAAACTGTTTGGCTTAAACAGGATGTTGCCCATATTCCTTTTTGTTTTCTCACGGCCTTGATTTTACATATGTAAACAAAGTTAAAGTCTAATCTTTGCCTTATGTTGGAGCACATAATTCCAGGCCTCGAAACAATTACAAAGAACCAGAGCGCTACACAAAGACCACATGTAATATGAATATAAAATGCAATAAATAATAATGTAATAATAATAATAACAATACAAAAATAAAATCAATTATTATTATTATTATTATTATTATTATTATTATTATTATTATTATTATTATTATTATTATTATTATTATTATTATAACAACAACACACAAATACATAAATAAATAAAACAAATTATGTAATTCCCAATTTCTTGGGGAATTAAAATAATTTAAAATAATTATCAAATAATTATTTAAAAATAAAATCAAATAAAAATCCTGCATATGCAGTCAGTGAGTGCATTTCCACAGTGTCTCACTATGAATTTTTAGGTGTAGTGGGGGTCTAGGGGTTGGGGTGGGGTGGGTTTCAGGTATTTGATTGTGTGTGTGTGTATTTGTGTGCGTGTGCGCGTGCGTGTGCGTGTGTTAAAATGATTGATTGTGATTGTCACCTCTCGGTGGCCGCGGCCCGGCGAAGGACGTCTACTCCGTCAGGGAATCGGCGCTCGTCCGCATTTTCATGCAAATAAAAGGCGGTGGCAATTTTCCTGGGCGGCGCGTCGCTAATAGCTTCTTACAAATGATGTGCCATTACAAGGAGGTTTATTTAAACAAATTTAATACGTCTTTAATCAAGCCGGAGCCGGAGTGCCTCTCGAAAGGGCACATGCCACATCAGGACACACACACACACACACACACACACACACGCACACACACACACACACACAAACCACCCAATCCAGTACCAGGATCTCTATTTACATTTTTATTCAGTTATTGAATTTTATCTCATCAACCCCCACCGCACCTCCTCCCCCTTCACCTCTGTTTACACGTGCACGCGTTCATTTGCTTATGCGCTCGTCTCATCTTAGATACGAGCTTGTGAAGCTATAATGTGTACGTGTGTGAGACAGGACGCCGCCCTTGGTCTTTTGTACGTGTGTGTGTGTGTGAGGGAGGGAGAGATAGAGAGAGAGAGAGAGAGAGAGAGAGAGGGAGAGAGAGAGAAGGAGGGAACCTACGCAGAGCTGTGGCTCTAATAGCACTTGTACTAATAGTCGACGACGGAGCGACAAAGTGAAATGGAACGAGGCCCTTCCAGTGTTCTCTCTCCCTTTGAAGATACTTCCTGATGTGCGATCTCACTGTGAGCCTCTCGGAGTCGTCAGTTTGAATCGCTCTATTTCCACATTGGTGATGTTCCAATTCTCATAATTCAGTGGTAAATTAGGTTCAAATTTTCTGTGAAGGTGAAACTAATGGAATTTATTAATTTATTTATGTATTTATGTATTTATTTATATATTTATATATCTAACCCATATTTATTTATTTATTCATTTATTTTTTTTATTTTTTTTATTTGTTTGTTTATTTGTTTGTCTATTTATCTACTTATTTATTTATTTATTTGTTTATTTGTTTGTTTGTTTGTTTGTTTATGTTATTTTCCATCCATTATTTATATTTTATTGTATTTTATTTGTTTATTCATCTATCTATCTATCTATCTATCTATCTATCTATCTATCTATCTATCTATCTATCTATCTATCTCTCTATTTATTTCGTTGTTTATTTTAAAATCCATCCCTTTAATGGTTCTCTCTGTTCAGCCCGATACAACCAAACCGCTCAACTTCCTCCGGGGGCCTCCGCGTCGCTCCTTTCTGCAGCCGTTCGGCCGCGTTGTACGTTGTACGTTGTACGTTGTACGTTGTACGTGGTTGTTTGGCAAACTCCCCGCGCTTTTGTCGCCACGGTGAGACATCCATCAAGGTAAATGGATAAGCCCTGTTTTGTTTCAATATATGTATATATATACGGTATATATATAAATTTATTTATTCACAGCACAACAATCCAGGGGCCAATCCCACAGGCTTGAAGGATTTCAATATCTGCGATTCGGGAAGCGGTACAGTTTTTTTTTTAACCTTTAACGGCTGCCTGTTCTGTAGATCTCTCATGCCCAGGGCCCGATTGGTAGCGCCCAAACTCCGCCCCCGCATACGTACGCTCTGAGGGCTTGGAGGCTCGGTTTTCCGTGTGTTATTGTCACCTACGCAACAGCGTTTCAGTCAATATCATAAAAAAAAAAAAATTGTAAATACATAAATAAATTAATATGCGTATGAAATAAATCCTGAAATACTTTTATTTCAAAAGGCCACATTTTTTTATTTCACAGCATTTATATTTCATAATTACGCGTTTCCATTTCTTCAACGCAAATGAATGGGGCGTGGTTGTCTTACCGTTTCGGAGCCGTTGGCGCTCTCCTCAACAGTAGTCGGAGTGATTGCTCAGAGCTGATCCTCAGCTCCTGATACCTCCTCAGTTGGAGCCAGGGGCCCTTAAGGAGCGAGTCGGTCACGGTGGAGGGCCACCACCCGGTTCCCGCTTGACCAGCCGCACCCTGTGCCACGACCGAAGGCTGTTCCAGCACCGGGCAAGGGCCGGCCCACGGGCTCAACAGCTTGGGGCAGAGGCCCTTCTTTCTTTCAGGGTAGCTGAAGTCCGTTCCCTGGGCAGCGGGGGTCGTAGGCCCGGCTCTGTTGGGACCCGGTGTTCGTTAAGGTTTGCCTGGTCAACCCATGCACAGCCCTTCAAGGAGGTTTTTGGAGGCAGCCCAGGACGGGCTCCCCCCACAGCTACGGCTCCGGGGGGGCGGCCCGAACACCAAGTCGACTGGGCCACTGAGTTTAAACACATGAGCCGCGGGAGTGCAGAGAGTAACACCGGGTCCGGACACAACCGGGCCGACCACTACCGCTGCCCAGGGAACAGACTTTGCACCGGGGACCCAGTGCGGGTCCACTATCCTGAGAGAAAGAAGGGCCTCTACCCCAAGCTATCGGGCTGGCCCTGGCACTGTGCTGGAACAGCTGTCGGACGTGGTGTACAGGGCGCGGCTGGTCAAGCGGTACCGGGTGGTGGCCCTCCACCGTTACCGGCTCCCTCTCTACCCGCCCCTGGCTCCAACCGAGGAGGTATCAGGAGCTGAGGACCCGCCACCGCTGTTGCGTAGCAGAGCGCCAACGGCAGCGCCGGTGTCACCTGGCTCTGAATCTGTGAGATAACCAAGCCCCGTTCATTTTCATTTAAGGAATTGAAATGTGGCGTTATGAAATACAAGTGCCCTTAAATAAATAAATGTGGAATTATGAAATAAAAGTCCCCTGAAATTTATAGAAAATTGTCTCTTGAAAAACATCCTTTAAAATGTTTTATTTATTTATTTATTTAACTATATTTACTGACTTATATATTTATATTTACATTTATTAATATATAGTTATATATTCGTTGCTTCATTTATTTATTTCAGGGTTTATTCAATCTGCATATTTATTTATTTATTTATTTATTTATGTATTTATTCATTTATTTAATATTTACTAAAATGGCGTTCCATAGTCACCTGTTCCTCATTACCTGACTCATCAATGGTCATTATTTCATAGCTCTTTGTGTTATTTATGGTTATTTCTATTTCTTTGTGTTTGCATAGGAGCCTGTTGGTGTTAATATGGCAGAACCTCCACCTTCAAACCAATTAAAGCCCGGGGGGTATATAGTTATCTGGCAGCTCCCATGTGCGCTCTTATGTTTCTTTTTTTTGTTTTGTTTTTTTATTTATTTTTTTTATTTTAGGTTAACCCTTTCTGCGCCAATGCCCCCTTTTCACTGGGGGTGGCATTTACACAAAATGAATTGCTTGCTTAGACACAGCTAACTAAATAAAAGACAGCGGCGGCTCATGGTATGAAAAATGGATTTTCATTACTGTTTCATTGATTCTGGTAAATAAGGAGCCCAGGGCCCGAGTCGCAAAAAAAAAAAATGGCGGGGAAATGGTAATAATTTAATTTAAGGTGACGCGGAAATGTATGTGGGCAAAAAAAAAAAATCACCCCTGAATATTAAACGACGGCCCCAAGACAAGAGCGCGGAGAGAGAGGGCAGCGCGTTTTCGGGGACATTTAAATGTATGCAGATTGCCGTCCCAGCTATTTAAAAACAAGAATTAGGTATTCCCGTCATAAATCACGGCGGGCGGCGCGGACACGCCTTGTTATGTCGGTGTTTAACGCAAACCTGAAAGGTTAGAATACGCCATGCATTAAATTGTACAAGGATAATTAATACTTTTCTCCTGGCTATTTATAAAATATGGAAAATGGAGGCAGGTCGACTGTGACAACGCTGTCATCTGAGGAGGAAATGTACACACACGCACACACACACACACACACACACACACACACAGATAGACAGACACACGTTTGTACATAAACAATAGTTCAGCTCTGTTTTTCGTTCATTGTCTCTTCTTGGGAAACCCACATTACATTAGTCTCGATGTTATACACACAAGAAAGGACACAGTACACAAACACACATGCACATTATATTTGGACACACATACACAAACACTGCCGTTCCCGTTAATCCAAATTTTGTTGATTTTCTCTGCTTGCTGTTTTTCATTTCTGTAAATATTCATTAAATTTGTATATTTTCCATTTTATTCCATTTATACTTGAGTCATTTCAACTTCTTTGACATTTTTAGGTGCTGTTATTTCCTAACTGTTGAGCACTGGCTCAAAGCAGAAGCATTTGGGTTCCGATGTGACACTTAATAAAACTTTGAAACCCTCCAAACGCACGTAATCAACTCCAATATCTCACAAAATCGTTTGCCGCTGTTCACAGAAAAGGGAATCGTATCAGTTTTGAGGGCATTGCGATGTGCTGAACTCCAGCAGCTATAGCTGGAGTAGGTGACGCAACATGACATATATATAAAATATATATGTCACGTTTATATATAATAATATAAATATAATATATATTTATATTATTATTATTATTATTATTATTATTATTATTATTATTTAAAATTGTATTATTATTATTAATAATATTATTGTTGTTATTATTATTATTATTATTATAATTATTATTATTTATAATTTTATTATTATTATTATTATTATTATTATTATTATTATTATTATTATTAGGGATCCTTGATGTTGATAGGCACTTGACCCCTGAGGCCGACAACAACCACCACTAAATAATATCTACTTCCTTCTGTACTGCGGCACTTTCCTCCAGCTAGAGAGATCCCAGTCGGTGGGGATGTTTAAGTGTGTGTGTGTGTGTGTGTGTGTGTGTGTGTGTGTGTCTGTGTGTGTGTGTGTGTGTCTGTCTGTGTGTGTGTGTGTGTGTGTGTGTGTGCGTGCATGTGCGTGCGCGCATATGTGTGTGAGTTTGTGTTTTTGCGCGCGCCACTGTCACTAATTAGTGCCTGTTGGCGGCGAACCAGTGAGAACTCCTTAATTTGACAGGTCTATTCCAGGGGTGTTGACCTCTCACTTGCTCCGCCAGCAACTCCGTCAAAAATGGCACCTTCACGAGAGAGAGAGGGAGAGAGAGAGAGAGACAGACTACCTGGCTCTCTCACACCTTTCCCGACACGCTGTCTAGGTTCGTCTTTGGGCCTCTCTCCCATGTTGTGTCGTATTAAGTGTTGTTGACTTCCGTGGTGCGAGCCGACACCGACCGCGCTAACCGTCACATGGGTACAAACGCGAGGCGGAGGCGAGCTGACAGGTGTCCGGGGCCGTTACGCAGCGTTGGCCTCTCTGGCCGCACGGGCTGCCTTTATTTTGAGCTTTTTTTTTTCCTTTCAACCTGAGGCCGAGGTCCCGTGGTGGTGCGGTGGGATCGGTGACGTCCGGGGCGCTCTGATCTGCGCCCGGTGTCCCCCTCTGTCCGGAAACACCAGGCGCAACGGCCCGCCTGTTTCAGGTGCCGGTAAATAATCATTTGGTCTGATGTATATTGCGAGATGTTTGATTGTTCTTTGTCTATTGTTGGGTTTGGTTTTTTGGGGGGTTTGTTCTACATTTTGGGGTCCGTGAGATGAGACAAGATTGCACATTAGTGAGCCGAGTGTATTCACTGAATTTGTGAATACATTCATTCAAAATATAAATAGGTGATAAACACCTCAACAGAATAAAAAAAAAAAGCAATAAAGTAAAAGCTATAATATATGATATGATATAATGAGCGCTGTGCAAAGTAGCAGATGGAAATACTGTATGTACTGTAATATCTATGAGTTATTGTCTATCTATCTATCTATCTGTCTGCCTGCCTGCCTGTCTGTCTGTTTGTCTGTCTGTCTATCTATCTGTCTGTCTGCCTGTCTGTCTGTCTATCTATCTATCTATCTATCTATCTATCTGTCTTTCTGTCTGTCTGTCAACGTATCTATCTGTCTGTCTGTCTGTCTGTCTGTCTGTCTGTCTGTCTATCTATCTGTCTGTCTTCCTGTCTATCTATCTATCTATCTATCTATCTATCCATCAATCTATCCGTCTGTCTGTCTGTCTGTCTGTCTGTCTGTCCGTCTGTCTGTCTGTCTGTCTGTCTGTCTATCTGGCTGTCTGTCTATCTATCTATCCATCAATCTATCTGTCTGTCTGTCTGTCCTTCTGTCTGTCTGTCCACAAACAGCATATTTTTTCGTCTCATCTGGTGTCTACATTTAGCACTTGTTCGCTGGGCGACCTCCCAGCCAAGCCCTGTTCATTAGACCGTCCGGGGGAGAGAGAGAGAGAGAGAGAGAGAGAGAGAGAGAGAGAGAGAGAGAGGAGCAGTTAAGCTGATGATGGCATCGCCGTCTGAGCAATGTTTCAGTGAACCGTCAAAGCTGTTCCGATTTTGCTCCGTCCCTGTCGCCCCCACCCCCTTGTTACGCGGCCGAGAGTGACCTTTTCAACGTCCGCCAACGCCCCGACCGCCACCCCCATCCCAGTCACCCCCATCCCAGTCACCCCCATCCCAGAGCACTTGGTTCAGGGAGGAGGACGTGCCGATACGCCCCATGGGGAACACATGCAATAATCTAAAAAAAAAACCCAGTACTATAAGGAAAGGTGGTGTCTTTACTGTGATTTTAAGATGACTCTCAGGTGGTGTTCTTGATATGATTTTAATGATACTTTAAGATGGTGTCTTTACGGTGATTTTAATGATACTTTAAGGTGGTGGCTTTACGGTGATTTTAATGATACTTTAAGTTGGTGTCTTTACAGTGATTTTAAGATGACTTTCAGGTGGTTTTTTTGATGTGATTTTAATGATACTTTAAGGTGGTGTCTTTACTGTGATTTTAATGATACTTTAAGGTGGTGTCTTTACTGTGATTTTAATGATACTTTGAGGTGGTGTCTTTACGGTGATTTTAATGATACTTTAAGGTGGTGTCTTTACTGTGATTTTAATGATACTTTAAGGTGGTGTCTTTACAGTGATTTTAAGATGACTCTCAGGTGGTGTTCTTGATATGATTTTAATGATACTTTAAGGTGGTGTCTTTACTGTGATTGTAATGATACTTTTAGGTGGTGTCTTTACTGTGATTTTAATGATACTCTAAGTTGGTGTCTTTATTGTGATTTTGAGATTACTTTCAGGTGGTGTTTTTGATGTGATTTTAATGATACTTTAAGGTGGTGTCTTCACTGGGATTTTATTGATACTTTAAGTTGGTGTCTTTACTGTGTTTTAAGATAACTTTCAGCTGGTGTTTTTGATGTGATTTTAATGATACTTTAAGGTGGTGTCTTTACTGTGATTTTAAGATTACTTTAAGGTGGTGTCTTTACTGGGATTTTAATGATACTTTAAGGTGGTGTCTTTACTGTGATTTTAGGATGACTTTAAGGTGGTGTTTTTGATGTGCTTTTAAGATGACTTTAAGGTGGTGTCTTTACTGTGATTTTGAGATTACTTTCAGGTGGTGTTTTTGATGTGATTTTAATTATACTTTAGGTGGTGTCTTAACTGTGATTTTAAGATGACCTATAGGTGGTGTTTTGATGTGCTTTTAAGATGACTTTAAGGTGGTGTCTTTACTGTGATTTTGAGATTACTTTCAGGTGGATTTTTTTATGTGATTTTAATGATACTTTAAGGTGGTGTCTTTGCTGTGATTTTAATGATACTTTAAGTTGGTGTTTTTAATGTGCTTCTAAGATGACTTTAAGGTGGTGTCTTTACTGTGATTTTAAGATTACTTTAAGGTGATGTTTTTGATGTGATTTTTAAGTTGACTTTAAGGTGATGCCTTTGATGTGAATTTAAGATTACTCTAAGGTAATGTTGTTTTATGTGATTTATAAGGTGACTTTAAGGTGGTGTCTTCAATGTGATTCAAGGATCGACAGATAAACAATCAACAGTAACTTTTTTTTGAGGTTTGTACCTGTGATTGCTCGGTAATATACTGTAATTTGATGTATATGATTAGTGTGCCTTTATTGTTGTACATTTGAAGGGCTTTAATTTGAGTTTTGACCATAGGTGACTTTCAGGGGATTTTAAGGTGGTTTTAAGATGACTTTAGGTGACTTAAAGGGAATTTTAAGATGACTTTAGATGACTTTAAGGTGACTTTAAGCTGACTTTCAGGTGATTTTAAGGGGATTTTAAGGTGGTTTTCAGATGACTTTTGGTGACTTTAATGGGATTTTAAGGTGGCTTTAAGATCAAGTTCAAGTTCAAGTTCAAGTTCAAGAGAATATTTGTCACATACATATACATACAGTCATACATATATGCAGCGAAATGTCATGACACCCGGTGATTACGCACAATAAGCTCTATAAGCTCTAAAAATACTAAAATACCTTGGCGATAGTGGCGCCACCCCCTCCGGTGGACCTTTGCACATTTTAATATTTTTTTCTGTTTTTATCATAAAGTACGCAAAAAAAGCATCGGCAGTTACCTCATATGACCGCGATGCACTCATGGATATAAAAATTT
>NC_137189.1:41952735-41970235 GCF_960531495.2 Zeus faber
GGATTTTAAGGTGTGTATTTCAGATGACTTTTGGTGACTTTTAATGGGATTTTAAGGTGGCTATAAGAACAAGTTTCAAGTTCAAGTTCAAGTTCAAGAGAATATTTGTCACATACATATACATACAGTCATACATATATGCAAGCGAAATGTCATGACAACCCGGTGATTACGCACAATAAGCTCTAAAAGCTCTAAAAATAATAAAATACCTTCGGCGATAGTGGCGCCACCCCCTCCGGTGGACCTTTAGCACATTTTAATATTTTTTTTCTGTTTTTATCATAAAGTACGCAAAAAAAGCATCGGCAGTTACCTCATATGACCGCGATGCACTCATGGATATAAAAATTTCCCTAAATCGAACAACTTTGGGACTTTATATCCGTGGAAGCAGAGTGGCCGGCGGAAATCCTACCGGGAACATTTCTAAACAACAACACAAAATGGAGCTGCTGTTCGGACGAGCGGGCCCCACGGAGGAAGCACCGAGGTAAACAAGGTGTGCATTCAGGTCAGAATGAGGACGCAACCTTACCGTCCACCTCTGCCAAGCATCCGTCTTGCCAACGTCCAAGTCCCTGGAGAACAAGATGGATGAACTTCGAGCGAGGGTTAAATTCCCAACGAGAAACAAGGAACTGTTGCGTCCTCTGCCTGACGGAAACATTGTTGAACCCACTGGTGCCGGATGAAGCCATTCGTCCAGCCGAGACCTTCTCCGTGTTCCGTGAGACAGAACGGGGAGTCGGGGAAATCCAAAGGTGGAGGCGTCTGCCTAATGGTAACAACCGCTGGTGTAACCCCAACAACACCAAGTCTCTCTCCCGCTCATGCTCGCCGAACCTGGAACAGCTGACCATCCCATGCCGTCCATTTTATCTCCCCCGGGAATTTAGCACGGTGATCATCACAGCCGTTTATATCCCACTGCAAGCGGACACCGACACAGCACTGTCGGACCTGTATGATGTGTTGTGCGGATTTCAAAACAAACATCCCGACGCGGCTGTGGTGGTGACTGGAGACTGTAACATGGCAAACCTTAAAAAAGGTTCTGCCTAATTTCCACCAACACATCACGTGTGCCACCAGGGGAGATAGAACTTTGGACCATTGCTACACTCCGTACAAGAACGGATACAAGACTGTCTCACTCCCTACTTTCAGGAAATCTGACCATGCCACGATCTCGCTGCTTCCTGTTTACAGGCCTCTGATCGTGCGAGAACTGGTGGTGACGAGAGAAGTGAAGCGGTGGACGGATCAATCGGAGGCTGCGCTTCAGGACACTCTGACAGATGTAGACTGGGACATGTTCTAATCAAGTTCAAGTGATGTCAGCGAGTTTACGGAGGTGGCAGTGAGCTTTGTAGCTGCAATAGCAGCCAACATCGTTCCCACGGTGAAAGTTCGGATATTTCCAAACCAGAAGCCGTGGGTTGATAAATCCATCCGCTGCGTTATGAATGCTCGCACGGCCGCTTACAACGATGGTCTTGTATCCGTTAATATGGACAATTACTAAGCGGCGTCGTACAATCTGCGGAGGGCGGTGAGGGACGCTAAACGGACGTACAGAGAGACCGTGGAGCTGCAGATGGAGCGGGGGGACAGAAGAGGGGCTGCGGACAATAACAAACTAAAAGAGCAGCTCCTCCCCAGCCACGCGTTTGGACGCCTCCCTAGCCGACGAACTGAACTCCTTTTATGCGCGGTTCGAGTCTGGCAACAGCACCGCTAGCTTGCCGGCTAATTGGAGTTACACTGCTGGGGATGAGCGCGCATTCTCAGTGTCCGTGCGCGAGGTCAGGAGGGCTCTGATGCGGGTGAACACCAGGAAAGCTGGGGGCCCAGATGGCATATCTGGGCGAGTACTAGCCTGTGCTAACCAGCTAACATTCAACATTCAACATCTCCCTGGCTGAATCAGTGGTCCCGTCCTGCTTCAAGAGCTCCACCGTCGTTCCTGTCCCGAAGATGGCCTCTCCTGCCTGCCTGAATGACTACCGTCCGGTGGCCCTCACCTCGGTGGTAATGTGTTTCGAGAGGCTGATCAAGGATTATATCTGCGCCTCCCTCCCCCGCACCTTGGACCCGTTTCAGTTCGCGTACCGGCAGAACAGATCCACGGATGACGCGGTTTCCCAGATACTGCACACCACGCTCATGCATCTGGATGGCCAGAAGGGGGCCTATGTGAGAATGTTGTTCATCAATTACAGTTCAGCTTTCAACACCATAGTCCCCACCAGACTGGCTGTCAAGCTGAAGGAGCTAGGACTGACACTCCGCTGTGCGTCTGGATCCTGGACTTCCTCACAGCCCGCCCCCAGGTGGTCAGGGTAGGGAAGCACATGTCAAGCTCCCTCACCCTGAATACAGGATCCCCCCAGGGTTGCGTCCTCATCCCCCTGACTGTACTCCCTGTACACACATAACTGTGTGGCCAGGTCCAGCTCCAACACCATCATCAACTTTGCTGACGACACCGTTGTCGTGGGCCTGATCACCGACTGCAACGAGAAGGCCTACCGCGAGGAGGTGGCTGACCTGTCACTCTGGTGCCAGGACAACAGCCTCCACCTGAAGGTCAGCAAAACTAAGGAGCTGATTGTGGAGGCGAGGATCACAATCGAGGATGCACACGCCCTTGGTGATTAATTGGACTTCTGTCGACAGGGTGAGCAGCTTCAAGTACCTGGGAGTCCACATCACAGAGGATTTAACATGGACTTTACAAACAGACACTCAGAAAGGTGAGGCAGCGTCTTTACCACCTCAGGCAGCTGAGGAAATTCTGGGTCTCGGTGAGGATCCTCAAGTCCTTCTACTCTGGAGCAGTGGAGAGCATCCTGACTGGCAACATCACTGCCTGGTTTGGGGCAACTGTACTTCTCAGGACAGGCGGGCTCTGCAGAGGGTGGTGCGTTGAGCTGAACGTACCACTGGAGCTACCCTCCCCCCCTTGCAGGAGTTATACACCAGGAGGTGTAGTAGCAGAGCCAGCAGGATCATGAAAGATCCGCATCACCCCAACAACGGACTGTTCCAGCTGCTGCGGTCAGGCAAGCGCCTCCGCAGTCACGCAGCGAGAACAGAGAGACTGAGACAGAGTTTTTTCCCGCAAGCCATTAGAACTGTCAATGCTGACCTCACCAGGGGTCCTAACTGAGCCACACACATAGGCTCCACTACCTACTGTACTATTTGTAGCATACTGTACCGCATACTGTGTCACTGCTCAGGGTTGTTCGTGATGCTGTATTGCTGCGCTGTATAGTATATTGTTGTATACTATGCTGTATTATCCCAAACACTACCTCACTTTATTCACATGACACTTTAATGCACATATCTGTATATAGATAAATAGCCTATTCCATCTACATAAGCATATTCCCTCTATCCCATTTTATTTCATTTTATTTTATTGTATTTTATTTTATTCTATATATTTTTATTCTATTCTAAAAGTATTCGACTTACTTTATTATGTTTTAGGAGTCAGTTAGTTGGTCTATTAGAAAGAAATTTTTCCTAGGACATATTGTGTGTTATCACCGGGTGCGTTGCATTACATTTCACTGCATATATGTATGAAAGTATGTATATATATGTGACGAATAAATCTCTTGAATCTTGAATCTTGAATCTTGAAATGACTTATTTTGTAATCATATACATATATAATATATATTTAACATTATTTTATATATATATACATACTGTATATACACACACACACACACATACACACGCACGTGCACACATGCACGCACATGCACACACACACACACACACACACACACACACACACACACACACACACACACACACACACACACACACACACACACAGTATATATGTGATTAATAAAGTGTTATCCATCTTATCTTCCTTTATATCTAATGCCACTTTCCCATGGTTCAGAGCAGCCAGCACTTACCAAGTTTTGGGGTTGGTCTCACTAGTGAGAACCACTGAAGTGAACATTTTGGTTTCCCTCTTCCTGGGAGTGTAGCCCAGTTTACAGGGACTCACCTTGTGAGGACGCTCTAGCTGAGGACGTTCACAGCTTATGTCTCTGTTGAAAAAACACTTTGGATTCAGGTTACACCTTCTGCGGGGACAGTGCGTTCCCATCCTAATGAAATATTTGCCAATGACAATTAGCAAAAGATAAACACGAGCTGAATTGTTCCTGTTTCCACTAATAGAGCTTGCCCCCCGGCCACGCTGTAATTATTCCTATTAGCAAATAAAGTCGTTCCCTCGCCTTCCTTCTCCTGTTTTGCATCAGGCGCTGGAAATGACTTTGTAGGTCTTAAAACAGAACAGAAAGCCATAGTTGATTTGCCTGTTTAAGCGGCTGGGAGTCAGCATTGGCTAATAAAGGGAGACGCACTTCATCACGAGCTGCCCATGGCTGCTCCGTTTCAGCGCCGCCGAGGACAGAGTCATATCTATGCAAATGGAATGGACTCCAGGATGCCGGTCGTATGCGGTTTGATTCCCGAAATGGGGTGTGATCGTTGTTGCAATGAAGTAGCGAACAATCAAATAAACACGGAAAAAAGTTTGCCGATGCTCATCAGTTCATCGAACAAACCAAAAACATCGAAATATCTGAAATGTGTCCTGAATGGCCTCCAAATATGACATTAAAAATGTTCACAGTTGTTTCGAAAAATGTACGGCCCATCTATCTCACGCTCAAGTGCTGTCTGCAGGTAGTGCACAGCCGGTGCTGTGCCACGCCTACAACAGCCGGACAAAGGTATATCAAAGGGTTCCCATAATTTCAATAAAAAGTCATATTGTTGTAGCATATGTCATTTAGCAGATCGTAACCCTTACAGTAAGTACATTTCGGTAGTAGTCAGTGTGAATGTAAATCACAGTCACAGCTTCTCTGGGAAAAAATGGCATTAGCGCAGTTACACTTTTAGTGAAGGTGGATACAGACACAGACAGAGTTTGGAACATGCCTGGTGATCAATGTTCAGCGGACGGCCTTGTGGCGAAGTACCGGCATCTTATATTTGATCCAGAATGTCTTCAACGCGCGGTGTGATGTGAGCGTTTGGGTCAGTTTTTTGGGGGGCGTTCTACTGCCTGTGTTGAGATGCAGTATCAGTGTGAAGGTGTTAGAGCCACAGCCCAACCTCTACCAGCTCAAAGAAAACAGTCGATCGTGGCTTTCAGACTTGATATTACACTCCCTCTATCTATCTCTCGCTCTATTTTGTGAAGCTGATTCACACCTATGATGATTTTTTTTCTACCTTTTACCACAATATGGATGCCATTTGTCTAACTGCACAGTACAGTGTAACATTGGTCACGTACTGTAGGTATCGCTGCAAACCTTAAGTTTCATACTTGCGTACAAGATCGTAAGAACACAGGTGGATTGGTGTGTGTGTGTGTGTCTGTATGTGTGTGTGTGAGATTAATGTGTGTGTGGGTTTGGGTTTTGCTGGTGGGGGGGGGGGGGGGGCAGGGCATGATTGCGGTTTGATTGTGCAAGGAAGCAGACCCCAGGTATCCTCTTATGACACAACTGCTGCGACCACAAGGCTCTAGGTTACACAACCTCAGAGCGTACGTGGCCGCACATTCACCTTCCTGCAAAACGGTCGCCCTCCATGCAAAAAAAGGGCCCACGGTGGCTTTGAGTGAAATATATATTCAGCGTTCTCGTTTTCTCTATCGGTCATGCAAAATAAAAACCAAAGAGGAGGCTATTTTCACGCCGTGCAACTTCCTTTTCTTTTAAACACCGCTAAACTTCTGCATTCATATGTCTTTTCACCTAGCCTATAATGGGTCTCAAAAACTCAAGAATCTAGCTTGAGATTAAATTTTTTCTATTTTGTAAGTATGTTTTACGCTCGGAAGCTCTTTGTGATGAAGCCACATTTTAGATATTGCAACACAAATCCACCTGAGATGAAAAAAGTCGAGAAAGTGACCACGTACTGTTAACTGTTAACATAATGTAGTTTAATTCTGCCTTCATTAGCTCGGTTTCGCCCTATATGTAAATTAGCTGAGTTTTTAGCGGAATATTCTCTAAAATCAAATAAAATAAAATCTTAAAAAAAGCTATTACTGGTAGACGTTGAAGCTGAAATAAAATCAAACCCCATTCAGCAGCTTTAAGATAGACTGATTCCTGTGTTTAAACCAAACAGTGTTTTTTCCAAATAGTAGTTATGGAAAGGTCACATCAAGACTATTATAAAAGAAGCAACAATGATCTCTACTCACAATGTGTCCGACTGTCGCTCTCTTATTTCGAAGGATCAGACATGTTTTTTTGGAACAAAGATATATAACAGATTTAAGAAGAAGAAGAAGAAGAAGAAGAAGAATCTTTAAAAAGCTGAGATGTATAACAGGCCTCTTGAGTGGGAACAGCCCTTTAAAATCCAAGTCATGGGATTATTCTCGAGATGTGGCACAACATGAGGCACATGCAATATGTGTTGAATGTGTAAAATCTGATAACATGCGTTTTCAAGGGAGTTCTAGGGACTGTGTTTTCATTCAGATCAATGCAAACCACCCAATATGAGTGGCCGAACCCTGAAAAATGTATCTGTAATTAAGACAAACTAATAATTGACTGTTTGTGTTCTTCAAAATGCATGAAACATCCAAAATTTAAATAGATTTTTATAGCAGCCACCTGGTTCTGGGATTGAATTCCTCGCCTTCAAAGCATTTCCTGGTTCTTTTGTGGCGTCAGCTCTTCTTTTACCAGTCTGGGATGTCAGGCACATTTTAATTTGGGACGCATCTCTGTGCAAACTGCTGTGCAAGTTGAAGTAGTACAGTAAAATTACGGTTTTCACACTGCGTCGCACTGTATATTTATAACTTCAACAATGTCAATATGAATGTCGTAATATGGATGAACATTCATATTTCAATATGAATGGCTCATTTTCCTCTAGGATATTGTGGATGTTTTAATGTCTATATGTTTTCCATTTGTGTGTTGTTGTTCTTGGCCGGAGCTCTTTTGGAACATATTATAACATAAAGAACAATAACAACATAATACAACAACCTAGGTAAAATAAACTTGATATTATATATTGTACAATTATATTCAATTAAAATGCATTTATATATTATTATATATCATATTTATGGCATAAATGTTTTTGCTGAATTTAAATAAATAAATAAATAAACAAACAAACAAACAAACAAACAAACAAATAAATAACTAAATAAACAAACAAACAAATAAATAAATAAATAAATAAATAAATAAATAAATAAATCTAATAATTTCTTGTTAACCGTTACTTCCTTAAGCAACATCTTCCCCTCTTCCAGATTCCTTCTGATATTTCCCTTTCCCTTTTCACCTCGTATACGATTCCACCTTATGTTAAAGTACAATGACAGCGTTTTGCAATACAACTGCATGAAAGGGAAATAAATGGTTCTCCAAAAATGGCTCAGCTTCCACATTAGTAATTCCTGTGAACTGATGGATTGTGTGTTTGGCGACGCGTGCAGTGTGTCGGGAAGACACCTGTGTGACGGATGCCGACCATTTAGCTGCGCCAGCGAACAAGCGCGCCTCGGATCCGAGAAAACGATCAGCTGCACCTTAAACTGGACAGCTGTGGGTGGCCAGAGGGCGAACGGGAGAGAGGGATGGAGAAAGAGAGAGAGAGAGAGAGAGCACGAGGGACCCACACATCTGTTCCACATTAGACTCCTTGCCCTCTCCCTGGTAATCGCTCCACCTGACAAAACTCGCGGCGTACAACTCGCTGTGGCTACAGATGGGGTTGAGGAGCGCAGGTTGGGGGGGCGGGTAAAGTGCGGCTCTGACGTCCGACTGCAAAAGCAACACGGCGAAGTAAAAACAATAGCTGTAAAACTATGGGGAGAGGAGAAGAAGGCAGTGTTTCGACTCGCCACAAGGGATCCCTTTGAGCCGATGCCCTGTGGAATTTTCTTGGGAAAAGTTCACGCCCGTCTGCTACCAGGTTCAAGGGAGCCGCTCCGCCGGCGACTCTGACCTCCGCCGTGGAATGGAACCGTTCTCCAACAGCACAAATGTTTTGTTTTTTTTTTGCGGTAAGATATAACAGCAAATGAAATGATTAGGGTTGCAGAAACTCGCCACCAGGTTGAGGGTAACGTCCTCGTCCAGCTGAGTGACGTGTCACGTGGTCCCAAACACTTTATGACGCAGTGATAACTTCAATAACTGTAGCCTGCTCGTGTCAGAGTCCACTGAGACGCTTTTAACGGCGAGCCTTAACGTTTCAGTACGCATTCGACCACAGACAATCGGCATATTATGTTACTCTTTGCATTGCTTGCTAAAGACAGATGTAGCTTGCAGGTAATGGGACAAAAATAATGATGCGGTGGTATGAGACCAGATATCATCTGGGATTTTGGTCACCGTATTACTGTGATATAGTTAAATGTTGTCTTTAAGGTTGCGTTACAATTAAGTACTTAAATGTTCTTAGTCTAGCCTCTTATGGTTATTCTGTTCGACACCTTTACCTGCTTGGTCATAATATCCACATGACAGTTGTTTTGTGTCTCTTGTGTGTAAATGTGCGTGTGCGTGTGTTAAGTCCAACTGAACCAAAAATTACACATGCATGAATAGTCTAGAAAAACAAAACAAAGAAAAAACATCGTCAGTTGCATCCCTGCGCCGCGCATGCCAATGAAGTCTCAAGGACTGACGGAGCCTGTGAAGGGTCGCCGGCACTCAATCAGGCCAAGTGACACCGGGGCCCGGGCCGGCGACGAGTGGCCCTCGGGTGCCAGACGAAGCACTCCTCCGCTCTAGAAGGTCAGGGTCTCATTGTGCTTAGTCAAGTGCTCTTTCTCGTTCGCTCTTCTCTGTCCTTTTTAATCACCGAGGCACTCCGTTACAAACGGCGTCCGACTCGGAGAGACACGTCCAAGTCTTGCTTTGACCCTGAAAAGGATTGGAGGGAATTTGAAGTTGTTTTGTTTTGGTCATTGCAATGCCTAAATTGGACTTATACTAGGGGTGAATTAAACTTAATGGGTTGCTTGTTATCATGTTCACCCCAGAGCCGCCAAAAGATAAGAACATCAGCTCCATGCCAAACATTCTCTGTTAGTCTCTGTTATTGTGAGTGGGTAACAGGAAAAATGCCCTCACATTGCACAGCCCGTCTATCTCATGCACAAGTGCATACCACACTTAAGGGCATGAAGACACCCCAAAAAGTGTTTCACTATTTGAGATGATTGGCCCACCAAGGGGGCAAACTTCTGGCCCTATTACATTTGTTAGTCTTTGGTGATTTCTGGCACAAGACACGGTCTTTACAAATGAGTGTCTCCAGTTTCTTCCTCCCCTCGTCCATGGAACTGCCAATAACCTGCCAGGGGAAGAGGAGTAAGGGGAAGTTTTGAGGATGGTTGTGAGGCGAGCAGAGCAGAGCCGGGTTATAGGGGGTGGTAAAAAAAGACTCCCTAGGAAGGCACCGCTCAGCTGTGAAAGCACACAGAAACCATGTTAACGCGTAGCGCCGTAGCTGCCGGGCTGAAGAGACTCTTCAAACAGCAGCGGCGGCTTCAGGTGATTGAACACCTTGAGAACCATTCATCAAACCCTGTTTACTCTGGATTTTGGCGGCGAGCTGCCATGGAATCGACTCCCTGGGAAAGATGGATGCCCCGGAGAACTCAACTTCCATTAGAGAGAAAAGGCCCTGGCAGCCCGTGGTCTGAGGCGATTCTCCAGGGTTTGGGGGGCCTCTTGGAGTGAAAGTGGTGCGGTGTGTGTGGGTGGATGAGGTTTTACTGTCGTTGGCCAGTGGGTAGAGTTGGGATCTGCTATGAAAAGCTCTGTTATCTCCTTAGTTTGTTGGAAAAATATACACAGGACTCCAGAGATGTGTATACTAATATGCTGTGTTTTGAGAATGGATTGGCTACAAGCATCCTTTCAAACAGTTATTTTTCTTCCAGGGAAGGGCTTGTGTGAGGGTTTGTTCTCTTCTTCTCCTTCATCCTTGTGCTTGTGATTTATACAGAAGACACATTTTTCTACTCCAGAACTACCCTGCGCAGCCAAACACTGCTCCTATCGGGCGCTAAAAACTCCAAAAAACACCATTCCTCTGTTGGTCCTTGTAAACGTTCCAGGACAACCGTGCCCCTCTAATACTCGAGGCCAGTCCCCCACTATTGGACGGTCACATTTCCCAATCCAACCTCTCGACCATATTTTGAGGCACCGACGCGGATCAGCACCGTATCCATCTCAAGATGCTTTTCTCGGAAACATCCCAACAGCCATTCTCTAAAAAAAGGGAAGAGCTCCGCGTGCTTGACTTTCCCGACCACAACTTTTCAACCGGGCCAAACAGTCAAGAAGAGTCTGTCTTAGGAACATGTCAAGCACTCCCTCTATGTAATAATGAAGATCCCAACACCATAATGACAATAATACTGCACATTTGAAACCTCAAATGCTCGTAATTGTCTCCTCGTTCCCACAAGGGTGTGAACGTCAGGCACGGTAAACTGCTTGACCTTACCTCTGTGCTGGACAACGAGAACAGATCACATTAGGGTCTAATGTTACACCGAATGTTTAGATCCGGTACAGCTACACAAATTACTTGCGTAAAAAATGCCGAAAAGACGTTTTGACTACCGTCCGGCGTGTCGACTAACTTTTTTTTGTGCCGGGTGATTAAAGCATTAAAATCACGTTTCTCAGCTTCAGTCCTCGCAACGTTTGCCACACAGGGTAATGTAATAAAGTAATCCTCGCTTACATAGAGGGGTAACATGGCTAGATGTATTTATGGCTTAAAAGACTGCGTAATAACACGATGTGAAGCTGCTGAAATTGCCTGTGGGACTCGGGGGTACTGGGATTTGGGTTCTAAAATTGGGTCTCCCCCCCCCCCGCCCGCCCGCCCACACACACACACACACACACACACACACACACACACACACGGACGCACACGTTCTCCATTTTTTCGAAGCAAAACATTCCTTTTTTTTCTCCTTGTGCCGTGTTACTGAGCACAGATAAGCCAACATTTCCTCTCTCTTGAGCTTATTTTCTTAAGGGTTTAGAGGTAGGCCTGGGTGTACCCCGCGCTACAAAGCTCCCCTCTCTCCCTCTCTCTCTCTCCCTCTCTCTCTCTCTCCCTCTCTCTCTCTCCCTTCTCCTCTGTTGCCCCCAACGAGTTGAATCCAGAGCGGCGGCGGCGGCGGCGGCGGGAGAGAGGGGCGAAGAAAGGGGGTGACAGTGGGGTGCAGAACATGTGAGACCTGGACCCCAGGCGGCGCCCCGTGGATGCCGCCACCGTCAGGACGTTGCTCACCGATTGTAGCCCTGTGCTCGGTTGTTATGTCTTTCGACCCCCGTTCGATCCCGGTTTTCGAGCTGGATGTAAATAGTTTACCCTGTTTGTGAAAGGTAACCAAAAGGGATATGGAAAACTAATTTAACATCAAAGAGCCGAATAAATTAAACGAGAAACGGTCCGTTGGAAAAAAATTGCACCCCTGGGGGCGGAGAGCTACGTTGTTAAAATCTCCATCGTTAAACGCCGCTAAGGTACATGTACAGGAGGAGTATGACTTAATGCTTATAACCGGCGATCTGTGTGGCAAAATAGCTGCGCTTTACTTGTTAATACACTCCCCCAAGTAAAACAAAACAAACCTGCAGAGGCTTGAACCTTTGCTCGATTTGGGCCTAACCTGGGAATGGCGTGGGTGCAATCCCACATCCAAACAACTGTTTTTCCTCCCCCCCCCCCCCCCCCCCCCGAGTAAAATAAACCAAGCGCAGAGCCTTCTCTTCCGCCCGCAGGCGCTCTCCCACGTTTAACACGCTATCATCTGCATCTGTAATAATACTGGGACATTTGTTGTGATTACCGCTCTTATCTCCGACCTGTATCTCTCCCCCGGTGGACCGCGAGGTTTCGGGGCCCGTGGCGCCCAAGGAGGAGCGGATCGGTTTGAGGCAGCTAGTACAGACACTCCGAGTGGAATACCAGGAGGAAACACGGTAGTTAGTGGACGTAGTCGGAAATCTATATGAATCCATCCAGTAGCGTGACTTTCCACGGGTCCCCGCAGTTTCCCCCTCACTTTAGACACATTGGAGGCGGACGATTCCACACTCGGAAAACTTACGTTGCACCCTGTTTTGTCACTTAGCCATCTGATTTCCATTTCTATGGAAACGAAAAAAATCTGGGGACGTTTTTTTCTTTCTGAACCTGGAGTTTCCACTTCTCCACTATCTGCATTTTGGACTTATTTACAGAGGTTTGAACGGCCACACCCGGCCAAACCCTTACCCTAAATCGAATCCAGAGTTGTAGTGCCATAGTGCCTCACACATAACCCAACTGTGATAGGTTACAGCCCAATATGACCATGGACATAATATGGACTTAAGAAGGTATAGGAATCAATGGCATAAAATTGATTAGACAAATTAATTACATTTTTGAGTGACACACAGGAATTGATGTTGTAGTCCACTGTAGGTTATTATACGTGTGCTCATCAAGTAGTGGGCACCAGGGTTAAAAATCCTGGAATGTGATATATTTTTACAGCCTGTAGATTTGGATGAAACGTCATATTCGGCTACATTTTTCCATGAAGTGAGCCTTACGTAAAACATTATAATCAAATCTCAAACCGGAACTGTATAATCATATAAAGAGAAATGCCCCCCTTGGTCTCCTGGTCTTGGTGTTGGGCAAGAGGAATATTCCCACAACTGTCGGTGGTTTTGATATAAGTTCACACGAGTCCACTATGTAAACATTAACAGATAGATAAATGGATGGATGGATGGATGGATGGATGGATGGATGGATGGATGGATGGATGGGCGAAGGACAATAGAGTTGGAGAGCATGATTAAAATTAGCTGGATGACTTGTATACGGTCGGACAGTGACCCCAGAACGACAGAGAACCGCAGAGGAACAGAAATAAAAGAAAAAGAAACCCTGACATTTGATTTTCTGTTTTCAAATTTTTTTTTTTTTTTCCGCTGGGCAAGAGTTTTCAAGAAGGAATTGTGGAGAAGTGCACATTTTGTGGATCTCGTTGTAATAATACTTAGTTCTTATATCAGCCCCTTCTTATTCTCTGTTCTGGCTGTGGTTGCGTTTGTATTTGTTTTTGAGGTTTTCAAGTTCACCAGAATCTGATCCAAGTTTTTCTTTGTTTTGTTTTTTTTTTAACGTTGGCCTATTTCCACCGACTCGTTTTTCTTCCTTTCAAGCCCACGTGCGTCTTCTCCTTTGTCTCTTCAGAAAATCTGAAAGAGCGAGTCGGTACGTATGCAGGTCCCTGCCGCACGGTATCGCGCTCCGATCTAAACTCCTTCTTCCACACCTTTGATCAAATTAGAGCGTCCCCTCTGTTATCTCCATCGAAATCTAACAGGATTAGAGGGATATAAAAAAGAAAACCCGGGCTTTTTTTTTTTTACGTTTTCACGCTATTATCTGCGACACGGAGCCCGGAATGTGAGTAAACGTCGGAGCCCACTTCAGCTCTTCTACCTATTTAATTTGTCAAATCGATTTCACTCACAATTTTCGGCGCCGCTAATCTTGATGGCACGGAGTCACACTCCATTACTGTTTAGACTGAGGAGAGGAGAGAGAGAAATAAGATGCAAAGCAGTGCTTTTGTGGAACTGGATTTTAGGTTTCAAATGCTGGACGTTAACCCCACTAGTGAGGGCGTCTCGCCTAACCCTAGAACCCTAACCCTAAAAACTACAATTACAATTCTGCAACATTTTGTTTTGCATCTTGATGCAATTGCCTCGTGGGTACAGTAGTTGTATTATGCATGTGTTGCTAGGGGTTAATTTGGTTTTGTCATTTGCAGAGCCGTGACTTATATGTTGGGGCGTTTTAAGTGTCGCCCCCTTTGACACTACCACCCTTCTGAAATGTCCAGAGTTGTCCAAAACAGTTTCACTTATTTTGGTAGTTCTTTTAATTACTGAGATATAGGGCTTCAAAGGTGACCTTTGGTCAGGGTTGAAATGCTAATATCTCAGTTTAGGGTCCAATGCAATGTTTCAAGCTTGCATATGTTAACCTACAAGGTGAGACCTTTCCAAAAATCTGATGTTATTCCATTAAAATTGTGAATATTCTTGGAAACCACACTTGGCACCCCATGTAGTGTAAATTTAAGCTTTTTTTTAAAGGGAATCAATGAATAAGCAAAGTGCTGCCTATTTCTTAAAGAACCTAGGGGTGGGGGGTTTCTTCACGACCCCCACTATGGTGGCAGGGTCGGAGATGGAAATGTTTACCGCACTGGCCGATGGGTACATTAAAATTTTCAGACAGGCGCGCATACGCTGACCTTTATATCCAGTTAAATTGTATCTATGAATCTATGAATCTATGAATGAAATTCATACCCGTATGACCCTATATCCCTATTCTTGCCCAACCTTGAATTGAATAGACCATTCAATGGAGAAAAAGCGAAACCAGTATCCCGTTTTTATTTTGTGCTGGTCAGAACAAAATTTGAACCCACGCATTTAAAATTTTTGCATGACGCAAACACACTGTTTTGACGGGCTGATGGCAGGCACTCCATCACTGGCATGTGATGCTGTGGGCACCGTCGGAACCATCGGAGAAGGAGAGGGGGCGCAAAGCGCGGCCTGATCACCCCCTCTCTGCACGCCCCAACCTAGGCGGCCGCCTATATGTCGCCGAAAGGAAGAGCCGGCCCTAACCCACAAAATTGATAATTGCGTTCTTTCTCCTCAAAATTCTGACTTTGTATGTGTGACTCCGTGCGAATGACAGGGTCGTCGCCGGTAAGCGCAGCTAAGGCTTCAAACCACCAGTTTTACTCTGCGGCCTATGAATCCATAAAAGTTACAGGCTAGATGACAAGCTCACCTGGCTCAAACTGATGATGAGACACTCTATTCAACGACTTATGTTATGTAATAAAGCAGTTAAGACCAAAGTAAAATCTGTAACAGGTCTCAAACAGCAGGACCCATACGTCTGCATAACATGTTTGTCACGCATAGCCCTGCAATATTAACCTGACAGTAATAACAGAAGTGATTTGATGGATTAAAATGTAGGCTAAAATGTTAGACCTATACGAGACTATTTAGTGCATAATTCTGGGTACAAAACATTCTGTGTGACCGGCCTTTCAAACTGAAAACATAAGGCAACAAACAAATCAAAACTGTAGGCCAGCGACTATTAAGTAAAATTAAACTAAATGGGCAATATGCTATTTGCCCTCCTGCTTAACCTGGACCCGTTTATAGCCTATTGCTTCACCACTTCCCAATTTGACTGCTCACGTCATCTGAAATGGTGATTATATCTCATCAGGAGAAGCTTCTCGAACCTTTATCCGATAGTCTATTCCTTCTTGGAGTCGGCGCCAAACTTCCTAAGCTGCAGGCACATCCGTGGAGGGGGTGGGGGGCTGCCCCGCCCCTGCCACGCCCCGCCCCGCCCAGCCCTTTTCCCAACATTTGTATGATCACGTAGCAGCATATGTGTTTTAATGAGTCACATATTCCAGAATAAATGTGCATTGGCGTTTATTCAGCTGGTAGGACAAAAGAAGAGACGAGAAGAGGAAGTCCATACGGTAAGATATCAAGATTCACGAGGAACGCGTTCTGAACCCGTCCTCATTGGTCAAGTCCAGGCGATTCTCTATCAGTGGAATGGGTGTAAGAAGCTCGCGTCACAACTGTAGCGCTGAAGAAACTGATGGACAGAATACATATATGCGTGGCTAGAATTCAACAGCTTATGCTGGAAATGGCATTTAAAAGTCTTTCCATGTGCCCTTTTCTAAATATGTATTTTTTAACTTTGAGCACTGCACAGGCCTGCTGAACAGTCTTTCCACGGGCGCAGCGGTTGGGGTGGAGGCGTTGTATTTCCTCAAAATGTTTTTGATCTTTGGGAACCGATACAGGTTCTCCATCCGATGTCCTGCCCTCAGATAGTCCATCACTTCTTTGACTAGTGAGTAGATGTCCTCGGACTCTGCTTCAAATGAAGAGAAAGTCCATCTGGCTGCTGCTCGGTGATTCGGGACGCTGCTCGCGGACCCTGCTTGCCCGCTGCTTGTCCACCTTGGACAAGCGGCGTCTTTTACGAAGACGTATCCATTATGGGTCACGGTGGCCGTCACCTTGTATGAAGGTCCGTAAAATGAATGGATCCGTTCGATCGCTGCACCGTTGAGATTATACGTGTCTCCCTCGATCCTTTCCCATGCCATGGCAGCTTTCCCGCGCCGGCAAACTCGACCCGTTGCTCCAATGAACTGTCATCCCGAGAGAGCTTTTATGGTTAGCGGTCCAGATGTCGGCCGTTGGAGGGACATAGTCCATCTCTTTAAATGCTTTGTTCAGCTCAGCTTCCATCAAGGCGTATCCCTTGTCCAGATACCCTGCAAATGACTTTTTACCTGGGGGTCTTCTGTTGTTGCCTGTGACCAGTGCATCCGTTTGAAAGATGGAGAGTCAATCTTGGGGATTCATTTCATTCACCACACCACATATCCAGCCATGAGCTTCATTAGTTCTGTGTCGCTTGTAGCCTGCTGTGCGCAACCACCATCAAAATCCAGCTTTGGTTGTTTAGCCGTTGTATCGCTGCAGCCATGCTCCGTGGCCGCAAAGGGCTTATCTTTGGTGGGGTGTACTTCCACGAGCTTCATGTTGTTGTGCTTTCTCAGTCGGTGTTTCAGCAGGTTTGAGGTTGTGTTTCTGGCAGTGGAAACAGTCGCGGTACCACTACCCGCACACGGTTTACATTTGACAACAAAGCTCTTGTCATCTTTAGTCCCAACAAAATCAAAGTAATGGGAATATTTCCAGCCACTGAATGTTACCGCTTCCACCAGCCTGCCAGTCGTAATCTGATTCCTATCTGCAGATTGTACCCCCAATTGTCGTGATTGTATGGTAAAAACCGGAAGTTGCCGAGGCAATACTGCCTTTTATTGTGGAAAGAAAAACGGATGTTATTTAATCACATCCGTTTTCTTTTCACAATAAAAGCGATTAAGAACTATGAATATAAATCAACAAAACTAAAGTTGTAACAAGTTATTTTTTGGGTTGTAACTGTTATATTATCACTGAATATTCATTAGTAATTCATTACACTACTCATTAATGGGGAAAGTAATATTATTACTGTGCCCAACACTGGTTATTAATAACTTTTTTTTTTTTGTATGTTATGTATGATGTATGTGATGTGTGACATGTATAGATATATATATATAAATATATATTTTTTTTTTCATTGCAATCTATGGTTTAATTTATGATTTATGCATTATATCATACTGTATATATATATATACACTAAATGTATTTTTTATATATATATTTTAGAACGAATTTTATGAAAAAATCTGCAGTACTAA
>NC_137189.1:41975235-41977735 GCF_960531495.2 Zeus faber
TTTTTTTTTTTTACCCACGTCTGATCCCATCTCTGCTCGTTGTTTTTTTATCTCCACCCTGTGTGTGTGTGTGTGTGTGTGTGTGTGTGTGTGTGTGTGTGTGTGTTTGTGTGTGATTTTTTCATTTTAGTTTTTCATTCTGTTTATATGCGTAGATGCTTCTTTCCCTCAAC
Organism: Zeus faber; assembly: GCF_960531495.2. Taxonomy (NCBI): domain Eukaryota; kingdom Metazoa; phylum Chordata; class Actinopteri; order Zeiformes; family Zeidae; genus Zeus; species Zeus faber. Next base: position 41,975,409 of record NC_137189.1, read on the forward strand.
AGAAAGGTTCCTCGGGGGCTTTTCTCTTTCCTTTTTGGACTTCTCTCAGAGGTGTGTGGCGGCCGTGGCCTTTGTGAAGGCTTTCCTTAGGGCGGGGCGCTGCACCGGGGACAGAGCGACGTAGAAGGGAGAAAGATTCTCAAATCCTGGTTTTTTTTTTTCGGGGGGATCTCCTATTCAAGGTGCGGAGATTATTGTGATTCCGCCCCCAATTCCCGCGGTATATTCTTCGTATATAAAGTGTATTAAAAGTACATTTGTACCCCTATGCTTGACATTTGCATCGCATTTTCTGGGCTTCTTATTCACTTTTATATCCTTATTTAAAAAACAGCTTTAAGGGTTAGGGTTGAGTAAAGTATTACTAGGGTTATTAAAATAAGCTGTACTTTAATTTACTTGTAAAAGTCATCAGAAATAACGAAAAATATATGAGAAACATGTTTTTTAGAGATCCAAGCACATCGACAAAATAGAAGGGAATAGAGTTATGTATATGGGATAGGCTGTTTGTATTTACAGATATGTGCAGTAAAGTGCATGCGAATAAAGTGAGTATGGAGATATACAGTACAGTATACAACAGTACAATTCAATTCAGGACCCCATTAGTAGATTCGTTGTGGATGTACTACCTAACACGAAATATTCTTTCAGATAACTCACTAAAGCTATACTATATATTTCACTTGGGTTCTCGTCATTCAAAGGAAAGAAGACATCGTATTGTTCGGTCTTTGCTGCGTTTTGTTGCAATTTTGGCCAAAAAAACCCAAAAAACGTCCTCTCGTCCACAGCAAAAGTGGGAAAGGGATCCGGACCCGTGCACGTGAGTGAGATTTCAAACCTCCATCACCAACAATTGAGCAGAGTAACCTCCATACCATCAAAAAAAACCATAGAAAATGGTGGCGTACAGCACGTGTAACATAGTATGATCGCCCCCCGGGCGGCGGCAGGACCCCCGTGCCCCAGAGGAGGCAGCCGGGCTCCGGCAGCAGCCGTGTTCCCATGGAGCTCCTTTCAGACGGCGTCGTGTCAGAGTTTTATTTTTTGTTATTTATTTTTTTGTTTCGTTTTTTTGGGGTTTTTTTCTCCACGCGCCAGATGGCCCCCCCCCCCACCCCCCACCCCCGAAAATGCGCTAGTGGCACTGGCATTAGCAGTCGTAGGCCGGGGTGCCGGTCTCGGCGGCACGAGACGCTCCATCAGACGATGAGCGCCACATCTGAGGCAGCCCACGCCCGCCTCAACTCCGAGGGCTTTCTGGTTTGTTTCGTTTTTTTGTTTTTTCGTCGCCCCGTGTGTTGCCGCCAGGCTGGATATCAGTGTTTGACTCCGATGCTGATACTGCAAATACTTTGAAAATAATACTTAATGAAAACGCTGGAAAATGGAAACACTGATTCTACCGATTGATCGGCTTGCTTAAAGAAAATAATAATAATTATAATAATAATAAAGAATAATAACATAATAATAATAATAATAATAATAATAATAATAATAATAATAATAATAATAATAATAATAATAATAAAGAAATCAATGTTGCTCGACTGATTGAACTTATTCTGAATATTTGTTTATGTATCTATTTTACTTATTTATTTATTTTCAAACAACTATTGTTTATTGTCCATTATGCATTTTACAGAATGATCATGTAATTTATTTATATATATTAATTTTTCTATTTCATTTCTTTATTTCATTTTTCTTTTATCTTTTATTGTTTTTGTCAAAGTAAACTATGCATTAAATGGGAAGTCTTTCTGGCAAATTCCTTGAAATGATGTGGATTGCACTCCAGAAGTTTTCCATGGGAAGCTCCAGTGTGTCATTAAATGTTTGTCCGACCTAGCAGCAGTAACTAAGTGCGGATGAACAGATCAGACTTCGGACAAATCAACTCACAGCGTTGGTTTTATTAGAGGTATCTGCAGTTAGAAATTGGTGAGCAAGTCAATGTGTGTGTGTGTGTGTGTGCGTGTGTGTGTGTGTGTGTGTGTGTGTATGTGTGTGTGTGTGTGTGGGTGTGTGTGTAGTGTAGCGTGTCTCACACAACCACACTCACACACCCCAGTTCATTTGATCAATGAACTAATTTACAGCTTGTCCTGTGTTTTTTTCTCGAGTCGCTCGTCTACCTCCATCTCCCATGATGCATTGCACGTGGCGCACCTGACCTCCCTTTAACTCTTTCTCTCTCTGCCACTCACTCACTCTCTCTCTCTCTCTTTCTCACTCTCTCTCTCTCTCTCTCTCACTCACTCTCTCACTCTCTCACTCTCTCTCACTCTCTCTCTCTCACTCTCACTCACTCA
>NC_137189.1:41980235-41982735 GCF_960531495.2 Zeus faber
CAGACAGGGCTAATGCCTTGCTCTAGCTGTAGTTTCGCGGAATAGAACCTCTAACCCAGACAGGGCTGGTGCCTTGCTCTAGCTGTAGTCTCAATCTCGGAATAGAACCCCTAACCCAGGCAGGGCTGGTGCCTTGCTCTAGCTGTAGTCTCAATCTCGGATTAGAACCCCTAACCCCCTGAAAGGTTGATGCCCTGCTCTTGGTATCTTGCTCAAGTCTCGTTCTCGGAATAGAACCCCAAACCAAGGCAAAGTCTGTGCCTTTTTCTCGTTCGAGGTTCCAGTCTGGGAATCGAACCGCCTCACCCAGGCGGGGTTGGTGCCTTGCTCGAGTGAACGTGTCAATCGGGGGGGGATAAGTAGAGGTGGAAAACCCTCGGTTCAGAAAGTCAAAGTCCTGGCCGTGGTTTGACTTCAGCCCTGGTCCGGTCCACCGGATTCCACTCGTCGGCGCCGATGTTTTAGCAAAAGCACGCGGTTGACTCGAAATCCCGGAGTGGAGTTTTCCTTTCTCAACCCGGGCTCTCAACACAGCTCACAACATCAAAATGCGACAGCTGTAAATCCTGCAGACCTGCATCGCAGACTCATGTCCCCCCCCCCCCAATAGTTGTCTTATTTTTTTGGGGGGGGACAAAATGTTAAAACAGTGCATTTGGGCTTTTTCTTCATTTGGACTGTCAATTGTACGCTGCGCAAAAGTATAGACTGACGTGAGAATCAGCTAATTACCGCATATCTGGCAACCCTGGACGGAGGTCATGCAGCCCTCACCCTGGTGGTGGTGCTTGGTTGCCTTGCTCCCGCCTCCATTCCAGCGTTTCCCCTGATGACACAATTATGCGTTTTTAAGAGACAAGTCTGGCTCTCCTTCTTCTTTGCCTCCTTCTTAACTTTGCTCGCTGCCTCCCTTCCCTTCCTCCCTCCTTCTTTTCTGGCTTCCCTCTCTCCCTCCCTCCCTCCCTCCCTCCTTTCTTTCTGTCCTTCCTTCCTTCCTTGGGTCTGGCTCCGCTTTCTTTGCTGTTTTCCTTCCCTTGCTTCCCTCCCTTCCTTCATTCCCCTCTTCCTTCCTTGCTTCTCTCTCTGCCTTGCTCCCTCCCGTCCTTCCTTCCTTCGTTCCCTCCTTCCCTCCTTTCTTTCTTTCTTTCTTTCTTTCTTTCTTTCTTTCTTTGTCTTTCTTTCTTTCTTTCTTTTATCATGTGTTTTCTTTCTTTCCTTCTTTACCTCCATCCTTCACTCAGTTTGTCGCTCTTTCTACCTCGACCCCTCCCTCTTTTGGGTCCTTCTTTTCTTTCTTCCCTTCCCTCCCACCTTCCTCCTCTCGCCCCCCCCCCCCCCTCCTCCTCCCCCCCCCCCCTTCCTTTATCTCCTCGTTGGTGGTTTTCTTTCTTTCCTTCCGTCCTTACCTCCATCCCGACCCCGCTCCCTCAATTTCATTCCCCCCGCACGCCCTCCCTCCATCCCCCCCCTCCAACTCCCCTGTTCCCCTTCACGCGGATCCTCATCCCGGTAAAACCCGGCGCGTCCGCGTTTCCCCCGGTGAGACAATTACGTATTTTGGCCTCGACCCCTTTCCTTCTTCTCGTTTCTCCGACGAGCGGGAATGGAGGGATGAGCCTTTCCGCTGTGCTTGAACCCGCTAATGTCTCTTTGATTGAGGGTTAACATGCTCACCGGCATCCCCCCGCCGCCCCGCCGCACAGTTCCTGTCAGGCCGCCGCGGCGCTCCGTCCGAAACGATGTAATTACAGTCGAGGGGTCACAGCTCCGCCTCAACCTGGACGGCGCTGCCTATCTGCCGCACACACGCGCGCACGCCGCACGCACGCCCGCGCGCTGCCTTTCGTTTGCAGAGGGCTGTCACACGCGGGGGCTGCCGTACAGCTGTTCCCCTGTTGATCAATTAAAAACAGGCTTTAGTGAAATAATTAGCTGACATTTGCTCTTACTTAACAGATGTTTCTGTGAAATCTACCCGTGAAAAGCACAGAGACGGAATAGAGAGAGAACGTGTGTGTGTGTGTGTGTGTGTGTGTGTGTGTGTGTGTATGTGTGTGTGTGTGTGTGTGTGTGTGTGTGTGTGTGTGTGTGTGTGTGTGTGTGGTTGTGTGTGTGGTTGTGTGTGTGGTTGTGTGTGTCAGCTGGTTCATGCATGTTCACGCTCATGTGTTGTATCCCTGTGCATATTGTATGTATGTGTGTGTGTGTGTGCGTGCGTGTCTGCGTGCGTGCGTGCGTGCGTGCGTGCGTGTGCGTGTGTGTATCAGATGATTCATACATGTTCACACTTATGTTTTCTATCCCCATGCATATTGTGTGTCTGTGCATGTTTGTTTGTGTGTGTGTGTGTGCGTGTGTGTGTGTGCGTGTGTGTGTGTGTGTGTTTCAGTCGGTTCATCCACGTTCACGCTCATGTGTTCTATCCACCTGCATATTTTGTGTCAGTGCATGTTTGTGTGTGTGCGTGCGTGTGTGTGTGTGTGTGTTTGTGTGTGTCTGT
>NC_137189.1:41992735-42002735 GCF_960531495.2 Zeus faber
GCACTTTGCGCCGCCGGGCGAGCGCACGTGCGCGCGAAGCCGTGAACGAACGCTCGCTCCGCCACAGTCATTCAGCCCTCCTGCGCACTCACACGCTCACCTTGCTCACGTACGACTCAGGTTCCCCCCACCCCCCCCTCGCTCTCTCTCTCAACACACTCCCAGACGAGAGGTAAGCCGATCGCTCTGACAGACAGACGCGTGGCTGTCTTCTGGCAGCTTGGAGAGCCGGGGGCGCTGGGAAGGTAATTACCCGTGACAGACGTACCTGTGTAGGTTTTCAGCTCCGATACCCGCCCCCCGCCTCCGCTCTGCCCTACCTGCCGCTGCTTCTAACAGTTACCGTCTCACCACGCTCTTAATTGAAAGATTAAGGTGGTGTTTATGAAAGGCTGTATGGGGCGGGCGGGCGGCTGCGTGGGTGGTACCAGCTGCACTCCTGGCTTTCGGCCACTTGGGGCGCTGTGCGGTGCGGCGTGCAGCTCCAGCTCAGGTGGGAGGTGTAGCGTGGCCAAACTCAGTGAAGGAATGCGGTGGAGCTGAGGCACGAAGGAATGCCATTGCAGGGCACTGAAAAGAACAATTGTATTGTAGTTTTAGAATAAAATACTATTATGTTGGAAAATTAATGACATAATTATTATTTTATTTATTTATTTATTTTGCGTGATTCAAAGCAACAACAGAGAAGTGTCGAAGTGTAATTAATTATGTCTTTTTTAACTCTTTTTTAAAAAGCCAAAATAAAAAAAAAATAGCTTTTTTGTGTTAAAAAGCTCTTTTTTTTAATTCTGAGTGTGGAAATATAACAAAAAAATTGAGGGGGAAAAAAGGTTTGTTGTGAAATCAGTGATGGCAGTTTCTGGACATAATTTAGAAGAAATACTCACGGATTAATACCAACAAATAAATAAATGTATTCAAATGAGCATGATTCTTCCTCCCGCCACGTTTGAGCGCTTCATTTTGACAAGAACACAAGAATTTGCAGCAAATTGCTCGGCTTGTTTCCTCTGAAGTCAAACACAAGCCTCAATCATTTGCACAAAATAGCCCTTCTGCACCAGGCACAAAAACAGGCCCTGTTAATAATTCCGCGTCTCTATTAGCCAGGTGTTAAGGGGTCCCTGAGCTCCTGCTTTATCAGGAATCAACAACCTGTTATAAACAACTGACTACCCCCCGCCCCCACCCACCCACCCCCACCCCCTTGACGGGCTCAGCCATCTGGCAACGGGGCCACAAAAATAGACTCAAAAGCGTTAGTAACAATTAGTATTCACTGTACCCCGGGCCCGCACCAACAGCCCACCTGATTTCCATAACCTCCGCTTTTACGTGCTGGTGTGACCCCCACCCCACCCCATCCCACCCCCACCTCCCCTTCCTTCACCGTGGAGCTATCAATAGCGGACACCTGTTTCCTGCCAACGCTGGCGGAGTCCTCTATGGCTGCACCTGTATGTGCTTACACTGACTGGGTGCACAGGGTGGATGTATCCGGATCACAGGGCGGTTGGGGGCGGAGGTTTGGGAGGGGGAGGGGGTGGGCTCTGTTGATAAGACTGTGCGTTTGGCATAGCGTAGCGGGCGGGTGGGGTTGGAGGGGGTGGGGTGGGGGGGGGGGGGGTTGTCTCTGTCACAGGAAGGGCAGGATACACTGGAGGACTATGAAGGAGCCCTGGATGGCGCCGGCGACGGGAGGTTCATTCACTTCAATCAGCTCAGGAAGTCGATTGCGGCGCCTCCGTTGTGAGCCATCGCTGTGGAGAAGCGCTCCGGCGTGATGGGGATTGCGGTTTGGTTTTTTTTGGGGGGGTTTTTTTGCGTCGAATCTGAATCGCGACACCGCTGCGGGATGGCGCTCCTCCAAGCGAGGAAGAGCGCCCGCGCGGCCGGAGAAGCCGGTCGTTTGGTGATCCAGCCAAGACGGCCGGCGAGACGGGGGCCGCCGCGGGGTCACGTCCGAGCGGAGAGTCAGTCACGGCGCAAAGGCAAAGCGGCCAAGAAGTCAAGGATGGACGGGCGGGTGATTAATGCCGACCCAACGTTTCCCTGTCGGTCGGCAAAAGTGTTATTGATTTGATTTAGGAGAGGAGAGAAAAGGTTAGCCTCTCCACGCCACAGTTTGGGGTCAGCGGCGTGTTATTGGAGGCGTGATGACCCCCCCCTTCAGCTGGAGGTACCAGAGCAGTCAACCAGGAAATAGAGACATTCTCCGTCCAGGCACCGGGGTCCCTCGCACCAGCCCCATATGTGTGAAGTGGACCCACTGCAGCCGCTATTAAAGGATACTCTTTGCCACTCGCTCCGCCGCCAAACGGAAAATTGTCATCTCTGCAGCGCCTGCGACGGCGAGAGGCGGCCGTGCCACATCAAAGGGACGCAGTGTGGCCAGGGACGAGGGAGATGCCGTCCGCTGAAGTGGCTACGCACGGGCTTGTGTTGAAAAAGGTTGCGGAGGAGCCGTGAGCACATGCTGTAGAAGCGTCGCCGTCCGAAGAGAAATATTGGTCTCCATTCCCGTGGCAGCATCTCAATCTCAATATTTGAAGGAGAACCATTGTATCTCATGCAATTCAAACTATGTCATCTAATCAAACTGACCCAAAAATCTTTATACTCTCTCTGCTCCCACCTGATAATTCTCTGCTCTGCAGGCTGAATGTGTGGAAGGTTTTATAACCGTGGCTTCAGGAGTGGTTGTTTATTAACGCACTTATCACGTAAAAGAAACAACGCAATAATACACAATGTTCACGTATTGGCGCGTCAATGTGTTCAAGTTTTAACCTGCGTCGAAGTCCAACTCACCAAAATGGTTTGGTCCCAGCTGCAGCTTGTGTAGCTTGCGAGCGATCCCTGACGTGATGTCCTTCCCCGTTTGCGTACACTCACGCATCTCGGAGAAGTAAACCCGCTGCCAACAAGTAATCTCCGTCAGGTGGGTAGGTACGTGACAAGATCACACCGGCGGAGTGGAGTTAACTCTCCTCCCACCTCCCGCTCCTGCTCCCCCGTCAAGTTCTGGGAGGAAGGTGCTGTTGCCATATGACAGTAATTAACAACTGACGAAAATATCCCCCTTCCCTTAACGTGAGGTGGGAAATCACAAAAGCCCTCGGTCTCCTCTCATTAATTTGTACCCGCCTCGCTCTCTTATGCTGCCGAGGTACCAGCTTAATAAGGCGCCACGCCGCTCCGTGGTTTCGCTGCGTGGCGGTGGGCATAGAGAGTGTTGAAGCTGTTGACAAATAACCCGCCGGTTGATCCTGGGTTTTGCTCACTTAGCCATGATATCAGCTCGGCCGCCGTATTTCGGCTGGGGCCCGTTGGCGACATTGACCGAATGAGCTGTCGCGATTTTTTTTTTTGGACGGGGAGCTCGATGTCGATGATTGGTCACGAGGAATATCTGAAGAAAAAGCATTAGTACTGTGGATATTATGACCGGGTACGGGAATGGATTACAGTCTATGAAGAGAGATAATGTCAATAAATGACTGTCATGCATCATAATGACACCATTTAACTACATCGCGATGATTGCTAGTCTCTTGATATTGCGATATCGATATTATAACGATATACATCGTCCAGCCCTAATTTAGTATTAGCTACCTTATCTTGGTTAGCTAAAATGCATAACTACAAAGGTTGCCGTCGTGACGGAGTACCACGGGTGGTGTATCCCGCATCGATCCTCCATCAGTCTTGTTCGCCGTTTGAGAAGTCCTCCTTTCTCGTGTATTGATCCTGTGTTGATCGCGTGTCTCTCCTTCGTTCCCGTCGTCGATAGTTTAGCGAAGAGGTGCGGAATCAAGGTCTACATCTGTCGGCGTTTGCGGCTGGTTCCCTTTCCCTCGCTGCCGCCCGGGTTTTTGCACGCACGCAACATGGAAAACAATCAAAACCCGCCGCACAACCTGGTTACAAAACAAAGCAAGTTAAGAGACCATTCGTGACCAATAATGGCTTTGAATTCACCGCCGCCAATGGCTGAACCCTCCGTACACCCATCAAACAAGCGTCTTATTATCAGAGCCCTGATTACCCCAGTGCCTCTGAGCCATGGAACAGGAAGTGCGGTGGGGGCGCGGGCTAGGGCATTACACACAGGCATGTTTAAAGCCACCTAAATGTGTGGAGCAGGTGGCTCACAATGCACCCTTGTTGTCATTTGGTTTTTGTTCAGTCAAGATGGCAGATCTCATAATGCTTTCAAATGGCACATAACCGGGTGTGGGAGCGAGGGAGAGAGAGAGAGAGAGAGAGAGAGAGAGAGAGAGAGAGAGAGAGAGAGAGAGAGAGAGAAAGTGCGTGTTAGTGTGTGTGTGGAGGGGGGCTGGGGGGATGTGGGTGGGGTGGGGGTGGTGCTCACAGAACTGCCAAGAACATTTCACAGCGAGCCAGGGCGGAGCAGAAGGCTCATACCTTTTTCAACAAAGAGGGAGAAAGTGGAAAAGAGTGATGGACAGACGGAGACAGTGAAAGGGAGGATGTGTCACTGGGGAGCCATCACGCAGAAGGTAGCAAAAAAAGGGATTTTTAGCTAAATGTGTGTGTGTGTGGGGGGTGGGGGTGGGGGGGGGGGGGTTATGGTGTGTTTTACCAAAAGGGGGAAGGGGGTCGTAGGTGAATCAGTGGATCTTAATGGATCTTAAGGAGATCAAGGAGATCAAGGCGGGATTTTTTTTGTGTCCAACTTGCGCTGGGTGAGGTTGAACTTTGAACCCCCAAATGAGTTAAAGATCAATCAATGATTTGATTGTTTGTGTTTGTCGACGTGAAGACAGAATACCTCACAAAATTTAATCTGTCGGTTTTCATCGTAGAGATGAAGGGGTCCATTCTCTTTTTTTATGGACTTGTAAAAGAAAAGGTGAACATTCACTCTTTTACTGGACTGACTCCCGATGACATCATTAATCCCTATGGGTCCGGAGACATAAAGTTCACGGCATGTTCATGCAGTGTGAATGGTGACTGGAGGAGTGGACGGAGAAGGATTGATAGATGGCGTCGTTAATTGGGCCCTGGATCATGGGTGGCTGTACCCCTGTTGCATAATCAATGGGTACAGGTTAAATCACCCATCCTCACACACACACACACACGCACACACACACACACACACACACACACACACACACACACACACACACACACACATACGGGAGGAGCCCTTGTCATGACATGTTTCCATCCGTCCGATCCATTGTCCCTGTTCAGGCGCCGCTCTGGCAGTCCAGCCACACGCCGCCCCAGTGGCTTTTTCAGGGGCCCTCGGACGCAGAGACACAGGCGATGGTGTTGAAACGTACCAGTTTATTGGAGACAGTGGGCAAGATATGTGCGTGTGTGTGTGTGTGTGTGTGTGTGTGTGTGTGTGTGTGTGTGTGTGCGTGTGCGCACTGGGCTCACAGATGTCAGGAAGAGCCCCCCCCCCCCCGACTAGACCCACCTCCAACACTGTTTGTAACGAAATCTAACACTTGGACGAGGAGACGCCGAGCGACCACCTGCGCTTCCAATTGTTCAGCCTCGCCACAGCATGGGCGAGAGACATGATGACAACACTGAGAGGGAGAAAGAGAGAGAGAGAGAGAGAGAGAGAGAGAGAGAGAGAGATAGAGCGAGGGGAGGGCAGTGTGGGCAGAGAAACAAAAGTGAAAAGCATTAACTCACACACACACACACACACACACACACACACGGAAGATCAACTGCTTAGCATACATTGAAGACAAACAGGAGTGCACATGTAAGCAATGGACACGACACACACACACACACACACACACACACGCATTTTTGTACTGCTATCAAAGTGAGTTCTGGTAAACTGGTGCACTTCTAAACCAAAAAAAGTTCAATTGGGAGACCGGTCGTCACAAGTATAGTAAAACAGACACGCACACACACACACACACACACACACACACACACACACTCACACACACACACTCTTGTACTGGTATCGAAGGGAGGTCCGTGTAAATACTGTAAAAACCTGGGGACCCATGTTTCTGGTGCTCTTCTAAACCAAAAAATAGTCAATTGGGAGATTGGTCCTCACAAGCAATAGAAAAGTAACAGAGAAGTCCTAAAACACACACACACACAAACACACACACACACACACACACACACACACACACACACACTCACATAGTTGTACTACCCTAAGAAAGCAATGGCAAATACTTAGAAACTAGTCCTGGCATTGTGAGTCACAGTCAGAGGCCTTGATCAGGGTTTGCTTACAAGACCTCCTACACAGAACACACACACACATACACACACAAAGTGTATGTGTATGTGTGTGTGTGTGTGAGTGGGGGGGGGGGGGGGAGCTAGGGGCCATGTTGGAGGAAACGGGGCCTCTGCAACATCTGCAGTCTCCGTTGTTGATAGCGCCTCTGCCAGCTTGGAGCAGGATCACAGGGGTCCGGGAGACGCTGGAGTCTAGGGCTCCTACCACTCAGCCAAACGCCCGTCCACACACACACATACACACACACACACACAGGCGCACACACACACACACACGCATGCACGCACACACACACACACACACACACACACACACACACACACACACACGCACACACACACACACGCACACGCACTCTTCTCAGATCCATACTTCCAAACCTCCTAGCTACCACCTGTTAGTTAATTTGCAGCTCTCTCTCTCTCTCTCTCTGTTGCTCTGAATGGAAGGGGGCCTGAGCGAGTGGAGTGTGTGAGCCTTCGAGGAAGTGAGTGTTACTAACTTTCTGACTTGTTTTCTATCCAACTCCATGTTTAATATAAATATATATGTATGTTTTTTAAATTGTTTTATTGTTATTTAGCAGTGTTTTATTTGTACTCAGCGGTGTGCAAACAGGGTGTAGGGCGGTGGTGGTAGAGCCGGTCGGCGTCTGGTCGCCCACACCCGGTGGAGTGGCCCACGTCGTCTGGCACGGACGACAGGTGCAGATGACCCCAAACAACAGAAATGAAGAGCGTAAACCGGCCTTTCAATGGAGGAGTGAGGATTCTTGATGCGGCGTCCATCACGTCCCCAGACCTCGGCAGTGACGGAGACCTCGCCAGAGCCCGTCCTGAGGGAGGGGGGATCAGGGAGGTGAGAGCCCGGCGTGGGGACCCGCCCGGAGCCCGGGAGAAACCCGGCTCGGCCCGCTCCGGCAGCTCGGCCCGAGCCCGGCGGGGGGGGGACGGGGTCGGAGCCGAGCCCGCGGAGGAGGCGGCTCCAGCCGTTTCAGAGGCGGTCATGGTGACGGAGAAGAGGATGACGGGAGCGGAGCCGGGTCAAGCGACGGCAGGACGAGCTGCCGGGCGACGCGGCGCTCACTTCCCCTCTCGTGCGGGGGAGGAAAGCCAGGAGCAGCTCCGGCTCGCAGGCTGAAGAGGCGACCGCCGCCGGGGGGGCGGGGGGAGGGTCTCGTCGCCGGCAGAACGCGGCTCCGGCTGTCGGGGTCGGACGAATCGGCCGTCGAAGAGCGGCGGTCGGGCGTCTGTACGTAAACGCAGAAGCCACGGAGGGAACACAGGGTCCGATCAGGATGACTGTGTCGCTAATGGCTATTTATTTTTTAGAGAACTGCTATCGTACATCTCACGATGCTTCAGATAGGAACCGTTTCGGATCTCGCGCCCTCTCTAAACCCGTGACGAATCAGCTGATGGACACGCGCGCGGTTTGGTCGACGTTTGGAGGACGATGCGCGGTGATGACTCGTGCATGGGCGGAGACCCTCTTATTTGGAATGGTTTTTATTGCGAATATCAAATGTGAAACGTGCACGCTGGCATTTTAACGCCAGCCTGACCTGATGTCAGTGTTCGTTCAGTCAGGCTTCAGGTTTTTAGAAATACAAAAGCGGATTTCGACATCTTGAGGCAGCTGTGGGATCGTGGCGCGTAAGGCGGAGACGCCGCCAGATTTCCGATGGTTCTAGAGAAAGAAATGGTGGAACCGCGGGACGCGACAGGGTCCACAGGAAATGGAGGGTGTATTAAAAAACCCCCGACCCAAAAGAGCCGCTCTGGCGGGCCTGCCCGGCACCGGGGCAGAGGGAGCGCATGGCCAGGAAGATGCACCGCCCAAATATCTCTTTGGCCCTGGAAGGGGAAAAAAAAAAAAACGCGGCAAAGAAGGTTCATGCGCTCCGTGAAATCTGCGGATGGACGGGAGGCCGGAGGGCGGTGAAAGAGCGCCGTCGTTTAACCCGTCGTGAAAACGCCGAAACTCTCCGACTCCTCCTGCGGTGAACCGCCCCGAGTTTGACCGGAGACCCATGCGGAGCTGGAGAGACCGCCGGCGCGGCAGGAGTCTATTATGTGAGGATCTGGGATCTGTTGTGATGAAAACTTGAATGAGAGAGGGGGAGGGAGAGCTGTTTTCACACTCTCGGAGATCGGAGATCTACAAAACATGAAAAGAAAACGGCGTCGGGGCCATCTCCTTTGTACCGACTCGCCACAGCATGGGCTCCTGTCCAAAAGCCGAAAGAGGCGATGGAGCAAGTTATTCAGAAGGTCAAACGTGGAAGACTGGGGAGGAGAACTGGTTTCATCGGCGGGACTGGTCACAACAAACGCAACACGCAAGGTGGCACACGGTGAAACTGGCGATCTACAAAACCCGGATGGACAAGGCGCGGGATGATTCTGCTCCCGGTCGGGTGTCTGTTTTCATCGGGTCGTCAAAAGCCTTGAGTTTGGGTTGATTTTAAGTCCTGTGAAATCATCGAGCCACTTAAACGCTTTTGAAACCCAGTGGCGCTGTGGTGATGTCATCGCTTCCGTTGTGGAGGACGCTCTCGTTTTTATTTTTGTTTTGTTTTTTGCCAAATGCTCGGATGACAGCGCTGGTTTTTATTTATTGATCCGTCTTTGCTGTTTGAGCCGTTGACTGTGTGTTCCACAGTACTGTGATTATAAGGGAGCGAATCCGTCTACGTGGGCGACGAATAAACCGCTTGAATCGAATGGTTGTTATGGATATTATGGATTATCATGGATATTAAGGAACTCATCTTTTTTCACATTTGTTGATTGAAACTGTTGGTCAAATAAGCGTTTTTTTTAACAATCCAAACATCTCTCTCTCTCTCTCTCTCTCTCTCACTCCGAATCCACTTTTTTCTCTTCCTCCTTCAGAATCACATTGATTTTCCCAAATCTTTCATGCCTTCGCCTGCACCTCCGCCTCTACCTTCTTCCTCTGTATATCTCTTTGTATGCAATTTTCTCTTCCTTTCTTTCACTTTTATTCGCCCCTTAATTTGCCTTTCTTTCTTTCTTTATTTCTTTATTTCTTTCTTTATTTCTTTATTTCTTTCTCTCTTTCTTTCTTTCTTTCTTTCTTTCTTTCTTTCTTTCTTTTTTCTTTCTTCCCTTTGACTCTGTACACCCACTACAGAAAATCGAAAGTTCCGAAGTCGGGCTGGCGGCGCTTATTTTTTATTTGATTAAAAACATTTTTATATTGATACATATATTGTTATATTCATATTATGTTATACCGTTGTATTTATTTCAATATCCACATTTCTCGGTGATGGGGGATGGGGGAGCGAGGGTGGACTTCGACGGTAGACTATTCGGAGGCTCTCCTTGCCTTGCCTGCTGGCACCGCACCACACCGCTCGCCATCTAAGAGTCTAATGAGGCCAAAACGCGTCTAAAGATGCACCCGTGTCCCAAAACGTCGACAGATAAATAGTCTTAATTTCTGTTTTTCTGGGGTTCTTTTTTCATCGTTTTTCTTTTTCTGTTTTTTTTTTTAAATTTTGTCGGAGCCGGCCCTCCTCTGAGGCGTTTTCGTACTGGTTTCTTCTGCCAGAGAGGATCTCAGCTGATTTAGAATTTTAGCGGTCTGTAAATAGCGAATTTGACTCCAAAGATAAATTAAGAGGCAATTTCTTCGTGCCAAATCTGAGGTGCAAGATTTATTGCCATCAGTGCCGAGTCATAGATAGTCATG
>NC_137189.1:42005235-42007735 GCF_960531495.2 Zeus faber
ATTATGCAAAACTCGCCTTTTCGGTGCTTGTGCGCGTGCATCTGGGTCTCTGATGAACCTGCAACTACACAAACTGCGGAATAAGTACAAGTATTTTATTTTCTTTTTTTATTTTTTTTAAGCGAGCTGTCCGTTTCAGAAAACGTGTGCTGAAACAAGCCGCTCGGATTTCATTCCAGTTGGAGCCGCCCTCCACGTGAGTGACTCCAGCCACGGCTGCAGCGCGTCCCCCACCCACGAGCATCGAAGCTCAGGGCTACAAGCTGTAGGCATGGAAGTGCTCTGTTGTTTGGCTTAAAGACCAGCACAAATCCTTTAAAAGAAAGAGGAACTAATACCAACTGTCAACGAGGGAAATGTATCTGCTGTGTGTTTCTTTCTGTGTGTGTGTGTGTGCGTGCGTGTGTGTGTGTCCACGGTGGGTTGACCGTAGTGTAGGCTGCAGGGCGCGATCCACTCCACGTTTTCTCCAAACAGAACTGTCGATTTATTTATTTTGTTGATTTTGTTCTATTTTCCGGCGTTTCCGTAATTGAACGTCCGAAGGTCAAACAAACTTTTAGGTGAAGCCTTGTCGATCTAATGTGAGTGACGATTCATCAACATGGTTGCTCATTTCAATTTTGCTCAGAAACAGACTTTGGCGGACTGATGAGGTCGAATCAGTCAAGGTTTACGGCGCGACTCAGCGACGATATAAAGCTCAAACCCCACTGGCTCACAGAACCTGGAACTTGTGCTCAAACGCCATTGGCTCACAGCACTAGGGGCCTCGGGAAGGTGGCTCCACCCACTGAAACAGGCCGCTTTCGGACAGGGTGGATGGGCTCATGTTAGAATGGCTCCAATGCATAATCTGAGTGGTATTTTCAGCAAAAACAAAACCAAAAAAAACCCCTGTTTTGGGCCCTCAGAGACCTACAGTATATGAACTTGGTGAAAAGTTGCATAATAGGTCCGGTTTCTGTCTGTCTACAAGTCTGTCTGTCTGTCTGTCTGTGTTCCTGCATGTCTGTCTGTCCGTCTTCCTGCATGTCTGTCTCTCTGTCTGTTTGTCTGTCTGCCTTCCTGCCTCTCTGTCTGTCTGACCACAGGTCTGCCTGTCTGTCCATGTGTCTGTCTACAAGTCTGTATGTCTGTGTGTCCCTCAATTTTCTGTGTGTCTGCCAGTCTGTCTGCCTGTCATTCTGTCCGTCTGCTTGTCTGTCAGTCTGTCTGTGTGTCTCTCTCTTCCTGCCAGTCTGACCCTCTTTTTGTCGCTCTGTCTACAGGCTGCCTGTCTGTCTGTCTGTCTATCTGTCTGTCTGTTTGTTTTCTCTTGGTCTGCCTGCCTATCCATGTTTCTCTCTCTGTCTGTCTGTCTGTCTGCCATTTTTTCTGTCTGTCTGTCTGTCTGCATATATATATATATAAAAATGTGTATATACTGTATATACATATATATGTATTTTTTTTATTGTCTACTTAAAGTTAAAAGGAGCTCAAAGCCGGTGTTTTATTGCTTTTGCTGTAATCATGCTGTAACTATAAAGTATGAAACTACTGTCAAACTGTTATTACTGAAATGTAATGGTGAATTTACTCCTTCACTGACAGTGGAGGAATGTTTTTACAGAGTCAGGTTTTATGGGCTCTTTAAGAGAGCACTGTTGACGCCAAGTTACTTCCTCCCTGAAAAGCTGAGATAAACTGGACCAGCTTCCTTGTGGCTAAACTCGATATTTCCTCTTCCTGAGAACAAATCAAATGAAACGTATTATATCGTAATTATAGTCAATATTAAAAAAAATCATATATTTTTATAAATATACTACAATATCTGCACTTTATAAACAATATACTGAGGTTCACGTATTATAGTAAGACACAAAGACAAGAGGATAGTTTCCAAATAAAGCTCCCTAATATATCCAATATGATATATTTTGCGTCATCTTCAGTAAATAAGACTTGTTAATCACGATATGACAACATTACAATTTTTTATAAAGATTTGGGAAAAAATAATAAAGAAATTACTGAAATGTTATCATCCCAATGGAAAATACCAGTTGCTCAAGAAAACCCAGAGGGGCGAATTCACTACAGGATTGTGCGGCTTTTGTGGCCCCTAAACCGGCGCAAATAACAGAAAAAGCAACCGTCTGATTTGCAAAGCGCCCGCAAACAGTGAAAGGCATCACTAACTGTGCTGCCACACAAAAAAGCGCCTCGGTGCCCCGGTGCTATTTGCCTGTATTTAAATTAATAAAGGTTAATTATGTATGAAGCCATGAAGGTGGTATTCATACATTTGGCGCAAAAAAAAAGAAAGGGGCCAAAAATTGGCCCCTTTCTATGCAAATGAGCCTGGTTGCAAAAAAGGTCCAATTCACAATCACAATCACTAATAGCCACACACAGTTAGAGTGAAATTATTACCTTCTGCAGAGACCTGGTGTTAATTGCACGAGACCAAAAAACAGGCACCGGTGCCGCTGGAATTTAATTGCAATTGAAG
>NC_137189.1:42012735-42057735 GCF_960531495.2 Zeus faber
AGCGCGGGGCGCGCGGCGTTCTCCTCACGTTGGGGAAGGCCCCAAAACAGCTGTCGGGGCCGCGAAGCGAACCCACCGGGGGCCAGGAGTGATTAAGAAGAGCCTCCCCTGCGGGCGGAGTTAGCACCGAATGTACGATGATTAATGGACTTTGCAGGGTTTTGGTTCCTAAATACTGCCGCCGCCTTGTCGTGAAGTTACCACTTAGCCGCCCCCGAAACTTTCTCTCAACGCTAACACACACACACATACACACACACACGCGCGCACACACACACTTCACATGCACATGGTTAGGGGCCGATAGAAATGCACATGTGCGTGTGAGTTATTCTTGCTGCTTCATCGATTCTGACATCCTCGTTGTGTATTTGGAGGGAAAGCGGTGGTTGGGGCCCTGTCTGATGAGGCAGGTTTCCTCCGGCTTGTCGGGAGATCTTCCAGACGAAGCCGTCAGACCGTTGAAGCGGGGTGTTGGGGGGCGGGGGGGGGGGGGGGGGGGTTTGGAGAAGCGAAAGTGCCTTTAATTTAGGAAGCCTCCGTGTTGGCTGACATCTCCTCGCGGTGAGCAACACAACGCCGCGCTCGGAAAACCATTATCCAGCCGCACGTCTTCCATTATTCAGGCTTCTTTTGGCGGAACTTTCTTCACTTGTTTGCACAAACTGTTCGCCCCGTCCCAGCTTGTTCAGTTTGTCGCGGTGCCTTGCTCGAGGGCACCCGTTTTGCTTGCCGTAGGGTCCTTCGCCCCCGGGATCTGCCATCTAATAAGTCCATAATGTCAATTGTACACTACCGTACCGTGCCATTCTCTTGTACTACTTTCTTCCACTTGAGAAATCACAAAATCACAGGATTAAAAAAAAAAGGAAATCTATCTTGAATGGTAGTTTTGGTGTGAAATCACAGGTGTAACTGGAACTATGGAGAGATAAATCCACATAATTGTTTTTATTTTCTTCTGAACATTTATGTATTTATGTATTTATGTATTTATGTATGTATTTATTTATTTATTTGTTTGTTTGTTTGTTTTTTGGTTATTTTAGATTGTTTAAGATTCACACCAACTCATTCTGAACTGGGGTGTTTTTCATACATATTCTGCACATGTATATTTCTTTAAGTGGACAGAACTGCATTCATCTGAACCCCCCGGATAAATACGCTAAAGCCAAGTCAAATTACGCTTACATCGACAACCCACATGCACGTTTCAGATAAACGGCTTATAAAAACATTACAACTCTCAACACCTTTTTTTTGTTCATTACTGTGTCAATCAATTTCATACTGTATATCAAGCTTGAAACATTGTTTTTTTTTTTTAGTAATTCAATGACAATGTACATTCTAGTTACGTCCCATAATATTCCCTCAACCCTGCTACCTGAACACATTCACCACTGTGACATTTTTGGAATATTCCACCGAATTATCTCATTAGTTCTCTGGTTTGTTGTTCTGTATTTACACTGATACTGTGATATTGACGGAGAAGGTCACCCTCCAACAACAACCCTGTTACCATGTTTTTTTCCCATTTGCCTAAATGCTAGTTAGCCCCATTTTTTTTTTTATATTTTCTAATTCTATGCCCAAAAACTCAACCCTGTTACTATTTTAAGCCATCTTCAGCACAGAAACCTTTTAAAAAGTGGGATGTTATTCCCTGAGATGGTTATTCCCTAAGACTATTATTTGAATGGTTAAATGCATGTTTTCTTTGGTTCAATGTTGAAAAATGAAGAAAAATGTAATCAAATCACTAATGATTTAAATGTAGTCACAGTATGGTCCATAAACATAAACATCAATCAATATAGTGGACTTTAATTGTAGTGTGTGTGTGTGTGTGTGTCTGTGTGTGTGTGTGTGTGTGTGTGTGTGAGTCCAGCCATTATAATATAAATCCGCTGAGTTTCAATGTGTAATAAAAGTTGGTTCGGGGGAGCCGCTTAGTGAGGTTTGACTGTTCGCATTTTGTATTTTGTGTTTCTTAATTGAATTATGATGACGACGCCATACGTCGGCTCCAGGTCCCAGCTGTGCGTTTAACTGATTGTCCTTAAATTACCTTCCACGCCGCCGAGCAAGCCGAGTGCCTCCTCGCAATATGGCGTCATCTGCTCCTCGTGCGGCACGCAGGTGCTGAGAGGGCGGCGCATTGGTGCACGAGGTTTGTAAGGGGAAAAAAAAGGAATGAAGAAAATAGTTCAAGTAGAGTAATGGAGTACATTTAAGTAAGTTACTCAATTTCAGTCTTATATTCAGAAATATTTTTTAAGAGATAATAAAATTGAAGAATTTATTGAAAATCGAAATAATTTAACAAAGAAGATAAATACTGTTTCTTATGTAGTTATATATATATAAAATAAATAACAGAGAATCCAAATAATTAAATGTTTTCATATATTTATATATATATATATATAGTATATATATATATATATAAATAATGTAATATATTATTAATAATAATAATAATAATAATAATGATAATAATAATAATAATAATAATAATAATAATAATAATATAATAATAATAATAATAATAATAATAATAATAATAATAATAATAATAATAATAGGTTATATTATATACATATATACACACTATATTTATATATAATTAAATCAATCATATAATGTCATTTATTAAAGAAAAACGCCAAAACTGCACAGTCGTCATAAGAAATCACATTGTCGTGAAGGAAAAGAGCAGAACGAAAATGTTAAGACATTAACGACAACACGGAACTATATTTATTTCCACAGAATAATCCAAGTGTTTCCATTCATTTTGTCGAAGGTGCTCGCCTGCTCTTCAGGATAATGATGGCAAACGCAGACTGGCTGGAAAAAAAAAAAAAAAAGAAAGGAGAAGAAATAAGAAGCAGCAGCAGCTGGATTTTCATTGGGACTGGGGGAATGTAGGCTAATACCGTGCTTAAAAGATAAGAGTCAAAGGGAGAGGTAGAGGTTGGGAAAAAAAACTAGATATAAGTGACAGGGAAGAGAGTATGATAGAAAAGGCACTCTACCCTGCTATTAGGCTGGAGTTAATATAGTTTCCTGTGGCTGTCATCCCCCGTGAAGCTAAATAAAACCTAATCATCTGGTGCAGGTTTAAACACACACTCTCTGAGGTGTGATTTGTACAAAAAAAAAAGAAGAAGAAAAAGGAAGAAACTGTGTGCCCTAGATGTGCTTAAGTGAGAAGCGGAGAGTTAAAGAGGTTCATATAAAATTCCTGGCGCTATGTGTTTTCAGTGGAAAGGGGGGCCTGTGCGCCACTGTGCAGATTAAGAAACACTGCTGAGACCAGTGGCGTGCTCAGAGCATTTTAGGGGCAGGGGCGAAAATCAGATGAAGGGCACTTTTCACCGCCGGAAGGCGGAGAGGGCCGGAGGGGAGTGTAGGCCCCGTCCGGGAACTGAAGAAATTTTGATTATTTTGAACACCTGAAACACCATTTCCTGCGATCTAGAGCTCCCCGATGGGAGACAATGACCTTGACCATAACCATGACCTTGTTACTGTAAAACTGGGATGTCCTTCTCAATGGACAGCAGCATAAGATCTGAGAGTCTCCTGTCGTAATGTCACCTTAGAAGGCACTACACAGTGTTTCTCTATTGTAGAGGCAGCCTAGAGGGCACTTTACACAGTTGTGTCTATCGTAGGGGCACTCTAGAGGGCACATCACAATGTTTTTGCCATCGTAGGGGCACTCTAGAGAGCACATCATAATGTTTTTGCCATCGTAGGGGCACTCTAGAGGGCACTTTTGCTGTGTTTCTTTCCACCAAAGGAGCCCCCCTCCTGCCCGTCCCATGTGCATGCCACTGGCGGAGACATTTTTGAGTTTGAAGAAAGACAAAAAACAATACAGCAACCCGATTATAACAATGTATTTACACATGAAAATACAACAAGACAAATATGAAAATCTGCTAAAATATTCTCATTCTGTTCAAAATTAAGGTTCACAAACGCGTTTCAACAAGTTTATATTGTAATCTCATTGTAAAATCCAATTTTGTGGATGCTGTTTCATATAAAGGCATATTGGAACTGGAAATATTAGCGCCATGCTGTGGCTGTCACACGTACGGGGAATTCAACTCCTGCTGTGGGCAAGGTTACAACAGTAACTAATTAAAATAAATCAATGAATTGTAGTATCAGTATTATAATTAACCAAAATATATAATTTTCCACATCAGCTCCGACATTCTATAACATAGATTGGGATTCTCAAAACTTACTGTTGACAAATAATCGCTGTACTAATGCAAATATTAGTTTTACATGGGGATCCAGGAGAATATAAATAATCCAAAACTGGGGCAGCATGAGTTAATAAACCTCTTTAAGGATGTTGTTTTTCCGGAAGTGCATCAACAAAATCCCTGTTAGTGGACAAAGTTGTTTTCCTGGGACAACAGCATCCTTGGGAACAATTAAACGGTGTTAAAATGTTAATGATTATATGTATGACAGAACATTAGGAGATAGGAGTCCACGCTTAGTCCCTGTCCCGCTGCCTGGAGGTCGAGTGAACAAGACTCCCCGACGGCGACTTAGCCAGAACCCAACGTGGACATTTGGCTGCTGCGATTCACGGATCAGATGTCTGATTTGAGTTTGAAATTAGCAGAGCTTAATGAGCTACAGTTGATTCGCCCCCGTTTTTCCCTTCGTGCCCCTGCGGCCCTTTCGCCTCAGTTCACCCGTAAAAAGACCACATCCAAGACCAGCGTTTCCGTGGCAGTGGCAGTGAACGTGCACTTTCTGGTCACTACTCTTCCGAAGGGGCTGTGACGTGGCAGTCAAACCGCAAGGGTGGTGTGGCTGCCGTCCTATGCTGGTGAATTTCCACCCGCTAATTGTCGATGCAGTACCGGCGTTGCGTACCGTCTACCAGATTCCTGTCAACCCTTTGCCCTTTAAAAAGGGTCCCCTTGTTTCACCAATGACTTGTGGCCGAAGCAAAGAGCTGGACATCAAACAAGCCCTTCCGAATGACCTTTGATCGCCCCCTGGGGCACGCTCTGACTGGGCGGCCGATTTTAAAATGAGCATTTGTACCGCTGACGGTTTCTCTCTCCTGTAGAGGCTCCTGACGGCGTGGATGTCGAGGCTAATGGATCGGTTTGATACAGGTGTGAGGCAGGCGGGGGAGGTGAACTCTTCTACAAGGTTGTAGAACATCTGCTTGACCCCTCACCCGAGAATGTAGAAGCCCAGGCTTAATAACCTGATGGCTCAAGTGAAAAATGGGGTGGAGCTCCCCTGCTAGAGTTCTAAGACTTGACAGCTACCAAGATTAGAGCTTTTTATAATAGACCAAATGCGATCCTTCAAGCTTAGTGATCCAGAGGTCCATTCTATTCATACATTTGCTGTCCGAGCTAGAGGTGACTGTAAAGTCATAAACTCCAAATTATGACTATGATTGTACTTAGCCTTTGTTAGGACGGAATACATATATTATTGGCTCAATACAGTAATGGCTAATGTGTGGATACTGGAGTGGATCTTATTTTTGCAGAATAGATATTAAAATAATTGTTGCGCTGTACAAAAACGGACACATTCAAGCCTGGAAAAAAAGCAACGAAACTGCTTGCTAAAAAACAAATTATAATTTGCCTTCGCTTGACCAACTTCCACCCACAGGATACAGAGAAGATAACAGGCCGCCCTGCGATCCGCTTTCTGGTAACGCCGGCGGTCGAATCGACTCCCGCCGTGCCTCAGAATGCAGAGCACCTCTCTGAACCTCCGTCCGCAATGATTTCCTTCACTTCCCTGTTAAGAGCTACACGCCGATTATAACAGAGCTCACAGTTGGCCAGGAGTCACTGTGCTTTGTTTGACTTAACAGGGAGGGCTGGAAACGAGTCAAACAGTCATTTCACTCTCCGCTGGCTCCTTGGCCCTGCGCTGGAAAGTGCTCCTTAAGAGAAGCCGACTGCTTTCGCCCCAACTGTTCACCTTTCTTGTATTCAAGACTGCACAGACCACTTCCAGTTCAGACTTGGACAATTCAGGACTCTCTGGGTTGTGAGTAAATGGCTTTGCTTGAGTACTGTAGCCCTCATAGCATCAGGACATTAGCAGCACTCCCAGGCAGTCAGGGTTCCACAGCTAAATAACACCTCTATTGGCCGAGGTATCAGCTACAGAAAGAGACAACAAAGGCAGACGCTGTGTGCCACGTTTTGCACCTTTCGACTCCTTTAGGGTCACATGCGTCTCAAAATGGCGCTGCCAAGAAACCCGTAGTACTGGGCATCACATATAAAATTGCTACGGATCTACCGTGTCCAAACTTCCTTCCTAACATTTGCAATCGGAAATTAAATGTGTATGTCTTGCGACGCATCCAGTCATTCCAGCCATTAGATTTGTGTTTTGCCCGACACCAGTCGACACAACTGCGGTGTGTGCGCCGGGGGGTGCGGCACAGTCGCCCCCGAGAGTCGTGATGGATTTCTACGGGACTGGGTTTAAGGCATCCAGCCTGGACAATTAAAGTTTCACCTGAGTTACCTCCCCACCCAACCCTTCCCCATTAAAAATGACTCCTGATTGATCCACGCTGGTCCTCCCGTGGACGCGAGCCATTTACCCACCCCGGAGCACCCGTCGACCCGAGGCCGCGCTACAGGGAATTGGCCCGACTCGATTGTTTGGACAAAGGTGAAATGTTTATTCCTATTAGCGCCCTCCCACACAAGACACGGTATTGACGAGGAGCACGAGAGCGGCTTCTGATCACGATCGCAATTTGCAGACATTGTGGTCCAGGGGAGAGGTGAGGATGGAGAGGTGGGGTGGGCAGATGCATACACAACCTAGATAAGGGGCGTGGGAGTAAGAAAAATCGATGGAGCCTGGTTTGGTGTTAGGTAAGTTGTCCCCACCGCTTGCTTAAGGGACGCGGTTGCAGTTGTTTAATAAGACCCTGAGCATCTCCCAATCAATGGCGGAGTTCCATTTCCAACCCCTTTTGGAAATCAATGCGCCAATCGCTTGATGCAACACACTGTTGACCGCAGGAGAGAGGTGTCTTCATAAAGCATCGCCGGGCGATCGTTGCGCGTGATTCTCTGGCAAGGAATTGGATTTTCCCCCCTTTGGTGCGTCTTCATAACCAACACAGCCCTCACGGAGGAATCTGAACGTCACGCGTTCCACGTCCCGCGAGATGTGTGGGGGTTTACAAACGAACCTCTTAGTTGACGCCACAGCAGGAGCGTCACGTTTCATTTGCCTTTGTGCTTTTCTGTAAAAACACACGTTTTGGTTGGATTGGGAAAGAAAATTAAAATGTGCTCTGGAAACGCACTCCACCGGGTGACATATACCCCGTCAGCCTGATTAATTCGAACCTGTTCTTTTCCTCTAATCCTCCACTTGCTACACCCTGCGCTGCGCCCTCCTTCCCTATCGACGTTCTCCCCCCTCCCTCCCTCTCTCTGCGGGCCGATTCCCTGCCTCTCTCTCTCCCTCCCTCCCTCCCTCTCTCCCCCCCCTCCCTCTCTCTCTCTCTCTCTCTCTCTCGCTCTCTCTCTCTCTCTCCCAGGTATGACTAACTGCGATCCTGCTCCCGCGACTCTTTTGTCATTCATCTTGTTGCTGCTGCGGCGGCCGGCCGACTTCACAGCGTGACAGCGCCCGGTGACAATAATTTGTGCTGATCGGGCCCCTCTGCCTACCCTGCTGTTACAAATGGTGATCGATTATCATGCAGTAGTGCTATTGACTGTCCCGAGACCCTGTGTGTATGTGTGTGTTCGCAGGGTCTAGGTTTGTGCACATACTGTAGATACATCTTCCCGTGTTGCAGGTTATGGAGATGTAGCTGTGACCAGCAATATTTGGACTGCTTTAGTCTTTACAGCAGTTGTTCTGCAGCTATGGAAGATCACAGTACTGGGTTAGATTACAGCACGTTTGACTATATTATATTGGATTAAATTATATTGTATTAAATTACATTCAATCAGATTAGACAACACTTTATTGCCTCTTGGTGAAATGGCAACTTTGTCGCAGTCCAGGCAATGTGCTGTGTATTTCAGAATCAGAATCAGAATTTTTGGGCCAAGTACAGTTTTCATTTACTAGGAATTTAGTTGGTGCATTGTAGTGCAAACAGATGAATAGAAGAAAAAGAAGAAAATAACAAAATATCTACAAGAAATATGCAAAAAATGGCAAACCAACAGATATTTTACAATTATGTGAGACATTCGTGGGACGAGGTGCGTCCTAATTTTCTTAATTTAAAATAAAATAAACAAGCACATTATTTGCAAAGGTAGCATATGCATAGTTAACATCGCACTATTTAATGTCCACTTTGTGTCGATAGATAGTGTACATATATGTTATTTGCCATCTCATTTTAATTTGTATCTCTGTCTTGACTACACTGTTTTTAGCCGCTGTTACACCTGAATCTGAGTATTGTTGGAGCAGTATCACTTTCTGTCTTGGATTATGGTGATATATACAGTATAGACAGTACTTATATATACATGCTGCTGGTAGATGTATCACTACTGATGCCTACAGTACCATCATTGTTCTCTCTATGAAAAAAAAGTTGGCTGGCCTTCTCTCTTTTCCAGACCGGATCAACACTCGTTCATTTACGAAGCGCTCCAAAAAAAAAGAGAGCAATTAACATGACTTCACGATCACACCTCAACGCAGCAGCTTCTCGAACCCGCTCGCAGGACTGGATGACACCACATGCTCGGCGGGTCCACGCCGAACTCGCAAAGACGGCTTTTAAATGTTGTGCTCCAGACTTGTTTTTATTTTGTTACGCGCGTTCTTTTTTGCACAGTGTGATCTCGGCGTCATGGCAAACGAGGGTTCGTCCCTCAATGTTTCCGCAAGAACTAAATAATAATAAAGTAATCAAAGGCCTCTTTCCGCAATACTTCAAACGCCACGCCACGCCAGCGTTGCGCTCCCGCACTCAGAGTGCAGCGCGGGATATTGACGGGCGGGTTGTGCGCCACTTAATCAGCCCCATCGACCCGCCCGGCACCGCCCGGCGCAGCCCGGCACCGCCCGGCATCGCCCGGCAGGTTCAGCCGGACCGGAGCAGCACTAAAAGACAAGAGGGGCCGCTCGAGTCCCCAGTCGGGGCTACATTAACGGAGCCCCGGCGCTCCTCCCTCCCTCCCTCCCCCACCCTCCTCCTCCCCCACCCTCCACCTCTCCACCTCTCCTGTAACTGCATTGTGCTCTCGCCCAAATCAATACTCGCAGCAATCGCTCAAATTAAAAGGAAGAGGGGGAAAAAAAAAGAAAAGGCTTCACTGAATCGTCGCCCGGTGAGTTCCTGCCGATTCCCTGCGACTGCAGCGGATCGTAGAGCACTTACGGGGGAGTGTGTGTGTGTGTGTGAGTGTGTGTGTGTGTGTGTGTGTGTGTGTGTGTGTGTGTGTGATGGTGTTTGAACGACTGATTGATAGACTGGCTCAGCACGATTCCGAGCCACTTTCACTCACTCCGCTCCGCTAAATCCGGCGTTTTTGTATATATATATATTTATTTATTTTCTCTCTGAATGAGCAAAACTCCGACCCGATCCCTCCGCCAAAGCCCACGCCGCTAATGCTAACATGGCTAACACGGCTGAAAAACCCCGCGAAGCTCTGGTCTGGGGTTATGGGACGAATCAAATGAGAAATACCGTGAAAATACCCCCCTCCCCTCCCCCGTCGGGTGACTCGTGTCGGTGAGCGCCGGCCTCCGAGGCCTCGCTAATAGACTCCTGCAGTGGGCCCCCGTTTTAGAAAAAACAAAAACAAAAAAAAACATTTCACTTATGATGTTTTTCGGCCATTTCCACTTTTTTATTTATTTTTCATTTTTTATTTTTTCAAAAACACCGGGAATGTCAATGTTTGGAAATACACGGTTGCATGATTTGAAGAATATATTTTTCAAATATTTTTCTGTGTTATTTTTTTTCTCTCTCCTTCCTTCCTCCAGCCTGCAACCCGGTAATCACCGGGTGAATACCTTTTGAAGTGCAAGTCGGTTCAAAGCGTGTGTCAGGCAGGCAGCTGAAGATGGCCCCGGCGCTGTGCCTGTCGTTTGGTGTAATTGGTGCTGTCTACCGGCGAGGCCGAGCCCCCCGAACTCGCCGTTTATTAGTACGAACCGCGGGCAGGTCTGGCTCGCCGCGGACATAATGTGTACCATGTGCAACACCGTGCCACGCCTCCCGTGTGTGTGCGCGCACGTGGCTGTGCGCGCACAGATCAAACGGACGGGTGTCAGATCACCACTGTGAAGGGGGTCGGTTGGTCGGTTGGTGGGGTGGAGGTGGAGTGTGGAGGACTGGGTAGGGGGTGGGATCAGGGATGCAATTACTGATGTACAACGTGAGCAGCGCGTGTGGGAACCACACCTTGTTTGGGGAGGTAGACAGCAGTGTGTGTGTGTGTGTGTGTGTGTGTGTGTGTGTGTGTGTGTGTGTGTGTGTGTGTGTGTGTGTGTGTGTGTGTGTGTGTGTGGTATGGATACATGTACACACACACACACTGTACGAATGTGACAAATGTGACAATTTCCTGATAAACAGTTCAAGGCTTGGAATTATCTCCATCTATGTGCCTAAAACACACACACACACACACATACACACACACACACACACACGCATGCAGGGGCACACACACACAGGCACACACGCACACACACACACACACACACACACACACACACACACACACACACAATACAATTATGCTATACTGTACATATACTTTACAGAAATACACACGCCGCCTTTTCCACACACACACACACACGCACACACACACACACACACACACGCACACACACACCTCTGTGTCTATCTTTCCCATCAGCATCATATTTTCAGAAAAGCATCAAACAGACGAAGGCATCACGGGTCCAAAGGCCCCACCCACCCCCAACCCCACGCCCCGGTGACCCCCCGGGGGGGAAATTGCCCGTAACTCGATTACAATGGGACGATTATACCTTATTAGCAGGGGTATTATGGCTTCCTCTTACCGGGCCTCATCACACCGCGCTAGCATCTGCGACCGCACGGCTACCACTTCCTCCACGTGTTGACCCGGCAACCCCACCTCCATTACCGGAGCCCAGACGCGCTCTGGGAAGGGGGCGTCCTGGCGGCGGGGCCACGGCGTCCGGCAGCGTTTCCAACCCATTTTTTTTTTCTTTTCTGTCACGGTACCGAAAATAATCCTGCGGCACTACGCCTACACCGTCACCCCCGTCGACCGCTAAAACATCCAAAAATGTCACAAACACGATGGACAATGTGCGTGTTATTTATATTATTATTATTTTTATTATTATTATGGCCTGCTCCTAGGGATGCAACACTTGTGAACGATTCGTCCCGGGGTGAGCATGTCTTTCAAATGAGTCGGGGGCAACACACGAGCTACTTCCCGTGATCGACATCATTTCGAGTGGGATTTGGAACATTTTCACAGTGTCATTCAGCGACGGTGATCGGGCGCTTCTTGTTTCTGGGAAGGGAGCTCAGGCCTCGGCTCCACGATCGGAAATGTCCGACCACAGTTTTAAGGACTGTCCGGTCTGCGTACCACGCGTGATGCGTCTTTTATGTCTAATGTTTGATTAAAAGGAAGTTTCTCGAAAATACAAAAACAGTGGCGCCTGGACTTACGACTGTCCTCTACAAGAACAGTCGTGTGTTAAAACAGTCGTACGTCGAAGCAATTTCTCCCATATAAATTATGAAATCATGAAGGGTGAAAAAAAACAAAATACACGGCACAAAAAAAATATCCATAAGCCACGAACTACGTGCGCACACCATGTAGGTCGCCCGCTGACTGAGAACGAACATGGCCGCCGACAGGCCAACTGCAAATTTCCGCGGTCGTACCCTGGAGCAGTCGATGCAAATTTTCCCGACCATCGCCACTCCTATCTTGGATTAGTCGTAAGTAGATGCAGCCGTAAGTCCGGGTACCACTGTATTTGGTCTTCCTCGCCAATACATTCCTCGTCCAAAGAAACGACCAGCGCACGCCCCGATACGCAAATAAGCCAAGTCAAACATGTGGCAAACGGCAGCCAAGAACAACCGCTGACAACCTCAGTCGTTGCCGTAAATTAGAGATTGTGACGTAAGGTCCTCAGCTGCTGGGAACCCAACTTCTCCACGGTCATTATTAAAGGGCCGGCCGACACGCCCCAAGATGGAGGACGCCAGGCGCAGCTCCAGACCAGAGCGCCGTCCGACCCGACGACGGGCCGCGGGGAACGACCACCTTCCCCTCCCCGTCGCGCCGCCGTGCCCTCGCGCGGGACGCCCGCGGGCTCGTCCCTTTTCCCCCCCGGCCCGCTCGCCGCCGCATGAATACGCCTCCCTCCGTCGGGCGCGTATTGTGCGTCGTGCGACTGCTCCGCCAACAAAAACACCTTCCCTCCCGCGTCGGATGCCAAAACGGGAGCGACTGCCATATAATCTGTTTTTAATAGATGCTAATGCGGGAACACCTGTCATTGCTGCGACAGCATTTTTACCCGCCCGCCCCCCTTTCCCAATATAATCCTAAGAAGATTACACGTGTTGGGAGCAGGTATTTCTGGGGTAATTATGGACAGGCTGCGAACGACGCCCCACACCTCCACGCGTTTGTGTACACACGTAGGCGCAGCTTCCGTTAATACCTCGCTCTCTCATTTTTTTCTCCCACACGACGGCGGCATCTAAATAGCCGCCGCTTTGGCTTCCTGCGCCGACCCCCGCCCCCGCGCGTAGCTTAGTTTTGCCCTGGCGCCCCGCGAGGCGGCCCGCACACACCTGTCGCTCCGACGATACCCGCGTCAGCTACGTCCGCCAGTCGGGAGGAGCGCTGCGGGTGGGCGCTTTCACGTCGGGGCGATCTGGATTCAACGCGGCGAACGTCGCCGTGTTTGCTCAGTAAATGGCTGCGGTGGCTAATTGCGCCTACGCGGCGTGCGCTGTGAATGGCGTGGGAGGCGTTTGGACCGTACTATTCCTTGTCCGGGGCAGCGGCCTTCGCCCAGGAGGGGGGGGGGGGGGCTCGAAAACCTCAATGAAAACACGTGGTCAGTAATAAAACAAAAGAACTGTGAGCATCATAACTGAGTATATAAATAGGTTAATAAGGTGAAGAATAAGAAAGGTTAACTTATTAAGGCATAAATATAGTTTGCTCTTACAATATGAAGCCTTGACTCTACCACAGAACACAGGAGAAGCATTGTTTTGCATGATGGTGCATTGTTCAGCTATCGTGTTAGCTTTGTTTAGCTATTAGGTTAGCATTTTTAAGCTAATATGTTAGCATTGTTCAGCGGCTATGTTGGTATTGTTTAGCTATCATCGTAGCATCGTTTACCTATTATGTTAGCATTGTTCAGCTATTACTCAGGCAGATCTCAGGCTTGCCACAATACAAACAACTTCCATATCTAGGCTCATCTAATAACCATGTCGTCATTGAATGCTAATATTAAAACTGAAATCAGAAACAAACGCAATGTCCCATCCATATTTTAAATACATATTTTGATGTTGCATGCGTTGGGGACTTGTGCTGGAGAGGGAGAAGTGTTGGAGCTGTTGTGTACAGTTCTACGGGCATAGTATGGCCCAGATGATGACCTGGAAGCAACAACAAACCCAAGTGAGTGATTCTTCTGCCAACTGGAACGTCACGGGCAACTGTTTTTCTGTGGAACCTTCTGCTGCAATGCAGTGATCCTGTGGTCACCACCGTACACATTTGACAAATAACCAATCCAGGTGAAAATAATACAAAAAATAATGGTACGGTCACTGGTAACGGTAATTGGCATAAAAATGACATATGTTGTGTAATATGGCGGAGGCGGCTTTTATGTACAAATGTGGAAGGATGGAATAAAGTACAGCCATACTTTGCATGGCGTCCACCTGGTCAAAACGGCTTTTAAGAGTCAAACCGCCATCCTGCTCTTCCTCCTCCTCCTCCTCCTCCTCCTCCGCTTCCTCATCTTCTAACTCCCTGCACTCGGCAGCTGGAGCCGCAAATGAGCGAGGCTCCACTCGCCAAGCCACCGAGGGCGAGGCTGCTCAGGCGGAGGCAGGGGGTCGGGGCGGGCGGGTGTTCTGCCGTTTCAGAACTTCTCAGGAGCTCATTAAGAGGAAGGTGCGATCAGCACGCCTCCGCTAAGGTGATGCTCGCGGCTTCCGCACCTTGGCGTCGTACCGCGAGCCGCCGAGAGTCAATTTTATTCACTGTTAGAGGAGGTGACGGGGGTGAAACACCGCGCACCAGCAGGCCTTCTGGCTGTCTTGCTCCCCTCCCTACGCCACCCTTGCTACACCCACCCACTCAGAAGCCTCACCTCCACTTTCTGTCTCGTGAAGTTAGTTTCTGGAGCTGTTTGACGTCGGATGCCGTCAACCTGCTGTCTGCATCGCACCCGGGCTCTGTCGCCCCAGCTGGGTGTCGGGGGGCGGTGAGGGCGGGCTCCGAATCGCGTTTTCGCCGACGGCCCCCGCGGTGCTCCAGAAAAACCTGAGGCGATGGAAAAAATAAGAGACGGGGGTCCCAACGTTTGTCTTCACTCCTACTCGCTGGTGTCGTGGCTGTGATGTTGAAAACTGGTTAACGGACGGAGCGTTAAGGCCGAGGTATGTCTGAGGGCCTGGGCGGGGTCGCCGCGGTGGAGCGGTCCCTCCGGGCGTGTTCCCTCATTCCTCTGACTGTCTGTCTGCTTTCACTGCTTTCTGGTTCCATCCCCAAAACCCACACACGGGCGTCTTCCTTCCTCCCGTCACTGTCGCGGTGGTTGTCACGACGACGACAGGTTCCCAGGGCGCGACGGGGCACGCGGGCGAACGTTCACCCGTTAAAAAGACAACCGGTCGCACCGGCGTTCGGAGGCGGCTCAGGCGCGCGGGCGTGTGTGCTGGGGAGGGGGGGGGGGGGGGCGGTGGTGGAAGGGGAGGGAGGGACCAGACAGCGCCGACGTCTAAATCGACCGCCTTCCGCCCCGGCAGCACAATGGGGAGATTACAACCCCGCCCGCCCCCACCCCCTGAAAAAACCAGCAGGTAGACGCGAGCTGTCAAGCCGCCGGTGGCTGGCGGGCCCCCGGGCGCTAATCACCGACGGAGCGCACGCAGGTAGACCGTCTTCAGCTCCGGAGCCGCGGGTGTTCTCCCGACATTAATCCCCCCCGTTAAGCCCTTGGAGCTAATGTAATCTAATTAATGACTTTCTCTCTCCAACAGCAAACTTCCCCTTTCACTCCACGCACACCTGCACGGAATTAAGCAAGAGTGGAAGGGAATCGTCTGAAGCGGGCGGCGGCGTAGAGGGAGGACCCGCACACCTACCCCTCGTCCGACGGGAATTGCAGCTTGAAGCCCGAGAGGGAAAAACCCCCTCACGTCTCAGCTCAGAGATATTCCTTTCCGCCCTCAGAAAAAGGGGGCTTTTAATGCGGCGATGTACGTCGGGGAAGTCTCCATCAGGGGTCAATAGGCCGCCGTAATAATTAAAAGGGAAGATGCGCTCCGTACCCTCCTGCCGGCCAAACAATAACACACGCGCACGCGCACACGCCGACGTCCACGGCTTGATCGCTCATTAAAGTCGGCGTTCCTTAACCGTTTGAAGGCGGCTTCCAGCACTTAGCTACTCATACCTTCCACAGGGAATACAAAAGTTAACTCAAGGCCTCCGTTTCTAGTGTGGGGGGAGAGAGAGAGAGAGAGACCCTTGTGTTGCAGGAGCGTCCGTCCTGCTGTAAATATAAATATTTAAGTGCATTCACATTACATTAGCTATGAGCCCGTTGAATATTTCATCGCGGCGACGTAGGCGGAGCAACAAAGGGTTTTCTTGGGTTTTGAGTTTTGTCTATTTCCGCGAAAATTGGCAAAAATCGCGCGAAACGCTTTTCTTTCCTTCAGATTTTTTATTTTTTATTTTTTTTTTGTCCGCCTAATATTGTCCCCGAACAAATATTTGGTTTCCGAACCCGAATCGTCGGGGATGGGTCGTTCCGAGCCGCCCGCAGGGGGCGACGTAAGGAAACCGCCGTGGTGGGAAATGTCATGGTGGCGTGACGGCACAAGAACATATTATTTCACTTTTACGCAAATGATGTTATCCATGGCAGGTCTTCCCATCCCTCCCAATAGCAATTTTCGACAAACACAAACAACCCCCTCCCTCGCTCCCTCCCTCCTTCCCTCCCTCCCTCCCTCCCTCCTTCGTACGAAAAACAGA
This sequence comes from Zeus faber, assembly GCF_960531495.2. Taxonomy (NCBI): domain Eukaryota; kingdom Metazoa; phylum Chordata; class Actinopteri; order Zeiformes; family Zeidae; genus Zeus; species Zeus faber. The sequence continues at coordinate 42,029,064 of NC_137189.1, forward strand.
TCAAGAAAACACACAATTATCTCTAAAAAGTGGAACAGATTTTTATTAAATTAACCTTATTAGTGCATTACGGTAAGCAAATGCCAAAAAAAAAAAAAAAGAAGAAGAAGAAGCAGCAGCCGCCACAAAACTGAGTCCCTCATTTGCATTAAGATAGATTTTTCAGGTTGGCTGCACAATTTAATTAAAGAAAAGATTAAGAATCATTAACTGAGCCGCTGTACCTTGCAGGAGGCAGCGGGCTTCACATCTGACACAGGTTAGCAGAACCCCAGATGGTGCCGCTCGAACTGTTGAATCCGCAGAACCGAAACCCAACCATCCCATTAGTTTCCAAAAGAGAGAGAAAGAGAGAGAGAGAGAGAGAGAGAGAGAGAGAGAGAGAGAGAGAGAGAGAGAGAGAGAGGGGGGGGCGGGGGCGGGGCGGGGGATTATGGAAAAAAGGAGAAAAGTAAGGGAATTCGTATTTTTTGGGCCCCGGTTTGAATCCGTTACAATTTGGTTTTCAAGATGTCAGGGGTGACTCAGGTGGTGAGTCGTCGCTCGGGTCTCCAAATTAAAATGAGATTAACTTGGAAATGAAAAAAAAACAAGCAAACAAAAAAAAGATTAACAATTTGTTTGTGGAGCGAGTCGAGCCTGGCTGTCCCTTTGTCTGCTGGTGTCCTTTGGTGCGTTTTTGTTTCGTTTACGTCATTTTGCCTGAGTTACGCTACGCACACATACGCGATGGTACTCAACATTTATCCAGGCTGTGGCTGCTGGGGGCGGTGGGGCGCGGGGGGCCGGGGGGGTCTTGTATTGTCTGTAAAAAATGGCTGTTTATCCCCAAAAACTACGAATCAGAGTCACAATTTGTTTTATTGTGCCAGGTACATTTACATATACGAGGAATTTGTTCTGGTGAGGTTTGATGCATTTCACTACTGACAATTGGCAAAACAAAAACAAAAAAACAAGCTTAACAGTCTTCGAAAGCTTTGACAAATAAACAAATAAAATCGAATAAAAAGTGAAGTGAGAAAATAATAATTATATTATTAATAATAATAATAATAATAATAATAATAATAATAATAATAATAAATGGAAATATATATATTTTTAAATATATACAAATAGTCAGAAAATTAAATAAACCGAAATTGTCAGATATATAAAAATATAGAGAATATCCAAAATGTGATACTATGCACAGGATTACCGTTTGTTGTTATGTACATTATTGTTATGGGTACTTAAGGTTAAGGGTGAACTCTTAAAAGGGAACCTATTATGCTTTTCCTTATTTTATGTAATATATTTAATGTTCCAATGTCGGATTTTCATATTAGATGTGGCCAAAGTGTGAACTAATGAGGTGTCTGCTGTGCGTTTCTCCGAACAAAACCAATAAAAATAGTGTGTCTTTACCGTAGATGTATTTATTTATTGTAATTATTATTATTTTTTTCCAACGTTTACACGAAAAACAAAAAAAAATCCCCTCGTCTGAGAATCCCGCTGCAGTGTCCGTGTCTCCCGTGAGCCTGGAGCACGGAAAAACCCCAAGTCGGAACAAGCTTTTAGACCATGGCGATCTAATTTGAGTGAAGGTTCAGCGACTGGATCGCTTATTTCTCCCCCAAATTTGTTCAGAAACAGATTTTGCTGTACTGATGAGGTGACATCAGTCAAAGTCCACAGAGTAAATAAAACGGAACCCGGAGTAAAGCTCAAACCCCAATGGCTCAGAACTAGGGGCTTGGCTGCTCATTCACTATTAAAGCTAAACGCCCTGAAACGGCCCCTTTTGGCACAGTCCGGCTTTCGAGGCATGTCACAATGGCTCGAATGCATAATCTGAGCCTTTCAGTAAAAACTTGAAAAACATGTTTTGGGGACCTCGGAGACCTATATTAACATTTTGAAAAGGAGCATAATAGGTCCCCTCTATCAAGCGCTTCCCCCATAAAGGAGAGTGCACATCGCTGATTTTAGACGATGATACTGATGAGTGAATTAAATAGTAGATTGAAGTTCGAGGTTTCGCCGGGACTCTCTTTCATCAGGACGTTGAATTTCATTTTCGTTTTCATTTTTTAACAGACAGGGCCGAAACATCACCGCTCGAAACCATCGAGAACCACCATGTTACGAGCAGCGTACTGGAAAAGAAGGAGCGAGCAAAAATGAGTCGTACGAATCGAACCATTCCAGGTGGAGCGGATCCATTCCCCCGCGGCGTTCCACCTCCCAGCCTCCTTCATGAGCTGTTCAAAAATGTTTCAAATAATCTTAAAAAAAAACAAAAAAAACAAAACAATCTGGAGCTTTTTTTTTTTTTTTTTTTTTTTAACTACAAGTCTCTGTTTTTTGTTTTCGAGAAAATAACTAAATGTCATGCCATGCGATAGGGGCCATTTCGCCTTTTTATATTCAGAATTTTTAGTAACAATTCAATTATTTAAACATACGCGGTGAACTTCCCAGAAAACACATTTTCCCACCTCGGGCACAAAAGCTTTATAGCATTTACCTGTGACGGGGCGAAACGTTTCATCCTAAAAATGGCCACCACTCAAATGATATACCCGGCGTTTCAATTCATGAGCTGATCATTATCAGGTTGTTTTTTTATATACAAAGAATTGATTGGAGAACGGTTTTATCCGTCTTATATCAGTGATGGGGTGGAGTGGAATATGCGTGACAGACCCCACCAAACACATCGGAAATCATCAAATTATCAGCGATAAATAACATCAGAACTGAGCTCCTCTGACGGCTTGAACGGTGTCACGTCCTCTTCACCGAAGGCAACAGTCCATTCATTTTGGAGGCAAAAGAAGTGGGTGCGACGGGAGGGGGAAGGAAAACTGAGGTCAAGGAATAAATGATCATATTTTTTATTGAAAATTATGTTTTTATATTGTATCCTTATGTGCTTTGTGGATGGGGGAAAATACTTACCTCTGAATATAATACACACAGTACATACGTACAAACATACACAGGACATATTTAATTCTTCTATACACGGATATCTGTAACAGTCCTTTCAAAAAGTTATTCAAAACACACATTATTATTCACTCGAAATAACATTTTCTCACACAGTGTGTTAATAATGAACTTTAAATGAATTGTTCTGCGCTTGGCAAACGTGCCGGCAGATTATTGCGTTTCATAGACTTCATTAAACGTGGCGGGGCCCCGCACGGCGCCGCCTCCGCGGAACGACTGGCGGCGAGTCACATCCCGCCGGCCGGGGCGCAGATTAACGAGCCCGGGGAGACGAGTCGTTTTGGCGTTAAACTATTATACGTTCCCTGCTTCTTCTTCTTCTTCTTCTTCCTCTTCTTCCTCTTCTTCTTCTTTTTTCCTCTTCTTCCCCCCCGTAATGGAAGTCGGCCAGAGCGACTGGAGTGGAGCGGATTTGGCGGTCCGCGTTCTGACCACTGTAGGGTTAAAAAAGAATTTGGTATGCAAATTATTCGGCGGGAGGTGGGGGTGTTGTTAAAAGTGCAAGGAGGATGGAGGGAGAGGGGCGGAGGATGGTGGGGGGAGGGGAGAAGGTGCACATCCAACCCTCCTAATCCTCTTGCCTTTTTTTTTTTTTTTTTTGCCAAAATGACAAATGCAGGAACTGAGGCATAAAAGAATCACTCATGTATGGCGCACTTGAGTATTACTGTGAGGCACCTGCATTGGAATGAACAGACGCAAATAAATACAAAATAATGCAGGGAGGGCGGGGAGGGAGGATGAGAAAGGGGTGTGTGGAGGGTGGAGGGTGACGGCGTTTTTTTTTTTTTGGGGGGGGTGGGGGGGGGCGAAAGAAGACGGGGGTCGGGGTGGTGGTGGCGGTGCTGGTGGCGGTGGGCGGCGGCGGTAAGGAGCTTAAAAGAGTCGTCTGCGTATAAATGCAATCAGGCGCCATTGAAGTGATGGCAGGTGCCTGGCAGGTGGAGGGAGACAGATGCGCGCGGCTTTGCCAGGCGTGACGGCTTACAGGTGTGGAAAAAAAGAGAAAGAGAGACGCGCCCGCGCACACACACGGGAGGAAGGGAAAAAAAAAAAAGACCCCTAGCCCGCTCCCTAATTACCACTTTAAATGCTTAATTTCTGTGTTTCAATATTGATTGCTACCTTTTCTGTCTTCCATTTCCCCCGCCGAGAGCGGGGCCGGCGACGCGCTCGAGGAGGCCCCGTCGGTGCCGATTTGTGATTATTTCTTCTTCTTTTCTTTTCTGTTTTTTTTTTTTTTTTTTTTTTTGACGTATTTCTGCTCCCCCCCCCCCCCCTTCTCTCTCCCCCGTCCTGGGTGAGGGGCGCGGTACTCGTGTTTGGAAGCCTTCCAGGGTGATTAGGGGAGGGATGTCTTTGGGCAGCAGAAAGGCCCGTTGCTGCAAAAAGGAGGAAACACGACAGCACTCCTCTCTCTCTCTCTCTCTCTCTCTCTCTCTCTCCCCTTTTCAGATCGGCGAGCATTCTGGTGATGGGACGCACAATCAATGGCCCTGTAGATAGATGCCAAATGCTGCCCCCCCCTCCCTCCCTGCCGCCGCCCCCCCCCGCCCCCCGCGCCCACAGCCTCCTTTCACTGGATCCAGATGGATCTTTATCTGGCAAAGTATTGATAAAAATGGCTGCTCTCATTAAGTGGGCCTCCTTCCTTCCTCCACCGCTAATGATAGACTCCTCTACCTGCTGTAATTTGGACTAGCTTGTCGTTTGTAACCTGCCTCGCTCCGGCGCCTCCAATGAGCGCGGTGACGACGGTGATGATGACGAGGAGGAGGAGGAGGAGGACGGATGATCACCCGCAAAGCCCGGTGGCGTTGATGATGAAGGCTTGGATGGCATTAGAAAGATGTACGTTTGGGTAAAAGTCAAAGGGAACAGGAGTAGGTGCTCCCGTCCGTCGGTGTCCCTGCACTTGAGTACACACATGAATTAGGGCTTTCTAGCCGTGTGTGTGTGTGTGTGTGTGTGTGTGTGTGTGTGTGTGTGTGTGTGTGAGAGAGCGCACGTACCCCGGGTGAGCGCCCCCTAATCCCCCTCTCACACAGAGCAGAAGGAGGCTCCGTCACATCTGCCGGCTGCCATTGATCGCCGGGGCCCCCTCGGATCTGGAAACAGTGAAGTGCGTGGAGAACAACCTCCACCTCGGGAGGACTTTTGCCGTTTTCACTCACGCCGTTTTTTTTTTTTTATGTTTAGTTTTTTTTACCGTCAATCTGTCACGCGGCTTCGACGCTGCATTTTAATTATTCATCGTACCGACATGACTGCGATCCGTACATGCACACACACAACGGAGTGAATCACGCTTCCTCCGTCCGCGCTTTGTCGTCGGTCGCATCCCTCCGACGTAAAGTACAAAATGTCAGGAAATCGCGACGCGCTCACACCTTCGTGCCTTTAATCCCTTCATGCCAGCTCCGCTGCCCGCTGGTTCTCCACCCCTTTAAATGCACCAGCCCAAAATGTCGCGTGGGTCGCTCCATTTATTAGTTCAATCCTCTTGAGCTTCACAGCGTAGCCTGCGAACGTTAACAGGTTGTCTCACTAATCGGTGCGATCCATCGAGAAACTACAGTCTCGGCCCAATACGTCGTGAGCGCTACTCGCATAAACCACGGCAATCCGTCTTATTTTGCGGTGGGTCCCTTGTCATTTTCCAGCCGGACGTGTCATTTTCATCATTCTTTTACGTAGCGCATCATCGTCGCTCTACGTGAACGAGTCGCCTTGGAATGCTCTGTGATTGTAATACACTCGGGAGGCTCCCGACTGAACGTCCATCCTACGTCAACTTGGCGCAATTTCCTTATTTACCGACTTTACTTTAAAAGATTTGAAAATGGAATCACGGGGAGCGGCTCCGACCCGTGTCACCGTCGCGTGCCGCCGCTGAGCGTTTAGACGCTTTTGCCCGAGGCAACCTACGTTAAGTTCGTTCTGTCGCTGGTATCAAACCGCCGTCTGTCGCGGTCGCGGCGAAAACCTCCTCACGCTCCCTCATTTGAAAAATGAAAAATTCGATCCAAGTCACCAAAACGCCGCGATACCGCGCGGATGACGGCCGTGTTTTCACCCGTCACGCCCACGGCGGGGAATAATTTGCGATGGATGCTTTGACGTCGTGAGCCGTGGGGGGGTGGAGATGGGACGGATCCAGGTTGGGGGAGGAGGGGGTCGGGTTTTTGGGTTGCTCGTGGAGCGGGGGGTTGGGGGGGCTGCGTCCAGAGCCCACCGAGGCGGCTCCTGTTGCAGGCTGACAGCTGCCTGTCCCAGGTGGGCCGACATTTGAGTCGCAGCCGTGCAGATTAGATGGAAGGTGTACAGAGAGGGAGAGCGAGAGAGGCAGAAGGCGAGAGGTTGGATGGGAGGGTGGATGGATGGGGGGGGGGAGTGGAGGTGGGGGGTAGAGGGGTGAGGGCCATTAACTTAGTGCCAGGTCCTTGTGTGTACCGTGTTGGAGAAGATCGGGGAGGAGGGGGCGAGGCCCACGGGGACAACCTGAGCCTCTGGATCTCGGTCCAGATGGCTTGCCCTCCCCCACCTCCCCTCGCCTCCCTCGCTGCCCCAGAGACCCCCCCCCCCCCCCTCCACTGTTATTGATTTAGGAGGGAAAACAGACAACCTGGCTTTGCTCTGGTACCGGACCTGCTTGGCTGCTCCTCCGCTCTCTTCACTTCCACTGGGTTTTTCTTCTCTTCCGTCCGGTTCTTAGGTTCTCTTGGCCGACCCGGGGGGAACGCGAGGCGGCGGGCGGGGGCGGGGACGGGGGTTACGGGGGCGAGGGGATATGAATATAAGTCAACCGATTTAGCGGGGTGGATGTAAAAAAAAAAAACAAAAAAAAAAACGGGTCGCACATTCAACGGGGGCTAATCCCCTTTTGTTCTTGATCAAATTGTGCGGCGGCACGAGACGGCGCCGGCTCCCCTGAACCGAGCGGACCTGAGCGGCGCAGGTCGGCTCTAATACAAAGAGCTCCTCGGCGCGTGAGCAGCCCGGAGGAGACGTTGCACAAGGATAAGATTTGTAGAAACACATGAAAGGGGGGCGACAAGCGGTATAAATATGTATGCGCCCCTTGGAGTGGAGCCTTTTTTTTTTTTTTTGAAGGCCATTAGTAAGAATCTTTTTTATTTATTTATTTATTTGTTTATTTATTTATTTATTTATTTATTTATTTATTTATTTATTTATTTTGGTGATGCAGCGGCTGGGACGGTTGTCGCACTTGAGCTCCTCGTGGGTTCCACGGTCACCTCAGACACGCCATGTAAAAATGTGACTTAATTCCACCTTCATCTTCTCGTCCCTTTCTGGACTTGCTGCCGGGACAACCTGGATTTATCCACGGGGATTAATAGACGCGGTGAAAGGAAAAAAAAAAACTGTTGTATCTTGACAAATGGGTGAAATAGTTTGAGGGAAAAGAGTTAACATGAGTCTTGGTCTTAGAGAAGGAAAATGCGGCGGTTCAGCAGACGGGGTTAAATCTAAATCAGGACTAAAATAATCCTACTAATAATAATCCATAATTTAAAAATGCCTTTCTATGACGTTGCTTAATTTCAGACAAATTAGTTCCAGACCAGGAAGTCCTGGACCAAGGTGATTGAGGACTAGTCAGCTCCTTCTGTCTGGTCTTGGTGCTGGTCTTAGTCCAGATCAACCTGCTCCACCTGGAGGCCACGCCCATTCATCCAAAAATGTAACTTAATCCTTCACTTAGAGCTGGGTTATCTCTGATCTTCCTTCTGGAAATCAGATGTTTTTAAACCCAGACGAGGGCAACTCTGAGACTGTTTGAAACCAAGATTTAGGAAAGCCTTTTCATTATGTCCGTATTAAACGTGTGATTTAGTCCAAGATCAGGGCTAATCTGTGTCCGCCAAACCGCCCCATAGTGTGGACATTATTTTTTATTATGATCAATATTATTTATTTTTAAAAATGGATTCGGGCATCTTCACACAGTTGTCTTCAGGGCCTTGCCTTTACCTTTGCCTCATCGAGGCTACGCTAAGCCTCCCGGTCTCCTCCGTAGCAAAAGGGGTTAACTGGAGCCTGTGTGTATCACAGCATCTCGCAGCATATGATATTTGTCAATAATGTCGATTAGCTATGAAACGGATCATGTTAGGCCAGCGAGACGACGGAGGGGGAGGGGGTGGTCCCGGAAACCCGACACCCACACACTGCAAGAGGACCATCGACCGGCAAGGTGGAACGCACCGGAGCCTTATTAATATTAATATTATTATTATTATTATTGTTATTTTTATTTTTATATTATTATTTGTATATGATTATTATTATTATTATTATTATTATTATTATTATTATTATTATTATTATTATTATTATTATAGCGCTGGATTTTAAAGCTAAGTGAAATGAGGGTCATAATAAGTTACTGCTTGCATTTTGTTTTCGGGTTCAACTTTAGAAAAATGATACCTAAGGCATGAAGCGGCGTGTGTGTGTGTGTGTGTGTGTGTGTGTGTGTGTGTGTGTGCCTCCAAATAATTGAGCTTGCTATGTGAATGTCTGCATTGTATGCTCTTTTGAGTCTTTAGCTTTGTACGGTTTGATGTGTGTCTGTGTGTGTATTTATCAACATAAACTGTGTGTATATATATATATATATATATATATATATACACTCAAATATGCAAATATATGTTTACATATTTGTGCTTTATGTAGCTCTGTGCATGTGTGTATAAATTGTGTTTATTCAGTTCCTGCTCATTGGGACAGTAGTGTGTGTGTGTGTGTGTGTGTGTGTGTGTGTGTGTGTGTGTGTGTGTGTGTGTGTGTATGTGTGTGCTTGTGTGTGTGTATTTATCAACATATTCTGTGTATATATACTGTTTATATATACACTCAAGCATGCAAATATATGTTTGCATATTTGTGCTTTATGTAGCTCTGTGCATGTGTTTGTATATATTGTGTTTATTCAGTTCCTGCTCATTGGTGACAGTACTGCGTGCGTGCGTGCGTGCGTGCGTGCGTGCGTGCGTGCGTGCGTTTGTGTCCGTGCACGCACACATAAGAAACCCTTAAGTGTGGGTGTGTGGTGATAATTGAAGGCCGGCCTCGCTCCCGCGAGACGTTTTGCCCGAGACGCACGCGGTGCAGCCGCCCGCCAGAGAGTGCGGTTTGACGCTGAAAGGTGTGTTTTGTTTTAGCACTCACACGTGGCGCTGTGGAGAGAACCGTGACCGCCGCGTTAAAAACCCAGCGACAACACCAGGACCTGTCTGCCCATCTCCAGAGAGAGCACCATGATAACAATGAAGGGGAAAGCTTAATTTCCTTTTTAAGTGTCTTTTTTTTTTTTTTTTTTTTTTTTTTTTTCAGGGTCAGCCACACGTTCACACCTGCGGTTGCAAAAGGAAACCACAAGAAATCACACATCCAGCATGAGACCATCACACGATAAAGGACCGTGCAGGTAGCAGATAGACTTTTAGTCTACTAGTCAGCACATACGGCTTATCTCACAATTTACCTGATGGTAGCTCATATTTCTTGCAATGGTTTGTCTCCGATTTCAGATTCAGGCGGCGAGAAACCTTCCTTAAAACTATCCCCTGCTGACAAAGAGAGTAACACAATCCTTGTCAAAGGTACTTCATTTTGCTTTATTTTGCATTTCTTCATTCCGTTTTTAAAGGCTGCGTTGCTATTTCTTCAACAAATTCGTGTTATGTACACATCTCTCAAAAAAGTCAACTTGTGATAGCAGTGTTGGCAGACGGCACTTAGGCAAATATCTTACATTTCCGTGGTGAGTGCTTTCAATATTATGTACTTTGATTGTTTTTCATTCAATTTTTTTTTTTTTTTCCCACCACAGTTTTCTCACTGTATTTATACTTGGAGGATATCGCTACCGTTCCGAGACGTCCTTCTGCCGCCGTGAGTGACCACAGTCGGCCTGCCATCACTTAATCACTCCCGTCCCTCTCCACAAATTCCCCCCGCGCGCCGCCCCGACGCAGCGCGCGGTTCCACAACCTTGCATGCGTAATCGCGCTTCAGATAGGAAATTCACGGGTCACGGCTGCAAACACAGCCGGGAGCGATGCGCCCGACAACAACACACATTAAATGTGCACACATGCCCCTAAATGCATATTTAGATTACCACCCATTATTATTATGAGTCCGCCCTGAAAACATGTGAATTCCACCTCGAGCAGCGTTATGCTTATCGGCTCCAGCGACGGCCCCCCTCCAACCCCCTTTTTGGTGAAAGGAGAAAATGCCATTGTAAGCCCTGTGTTGTATAATCACCTTGAAATTAATTAATCGCAGCACAACAACGCCGGCGATAGCATCGGCGAGCGGCGCGGCGCCTGCCTTTGTTTGGCCCTGCCGCCTTCTTTCTCCGCAGGTTGCTGAGGTGGCCGTCCTGGACGCCTGTCCTGGCGCTAAGATGGCTGCTGTCTTCGCGACGGCGCGTGTGTGCGGTGCCCGGGCGAGTAATTAATCTCAATGAAGCCCCCAAGCTGAGCGAGGTTTGTCTGCCTGGGAATTCAATTACGACCCCCTCGCATTCCGAGCACGCTAACTGATGTTTTTACAGGAGGTAAACTACGCCGGCTTCATTTCCCAGGTTAATACGAAGCACCTGAGCCGTATTGTCATGTAGACGGCATGGATATATTGTTATAACACACAAGCACACGCACACACACGGGCCCTCACTTTTGGTGATCCGGGTCGTGGTTGCCGTTTTCATGGTTATTGTTGCATGCCAAATAAAAACCTTGTGTCTGTTATGTGGTTTCTCCAAGCTGAAGAGAATTATCCACAGAACCCATGAAAAGTTCAACCGGTTCCTTCCAAGTGTCCTGGCATCGATCAACACCTTTAACAGGGCAGCTGTGGTACGTATCAGTCAGAATAAGACAGACGTTTATTATATATATTTTGATTTATTGATGGGAACCGCCATGCACTGTACGAGGTCCACAGCGTGGTCTTGCATGGTGTTGTTTTTTTTAGTTTTTTTCTTTCCTTGACAACATGGGTGACTGCGTCTCCACCCCAATGATGGAAGGGCAAATGAGTGTACATGCAGTAAAATGTAAGTTTGTATTGAACCTGAATGCCGTAGAACGCAGAAGGGTCCGTCTGAGGCCCGGAAGCGGCGTTGAATCTTGAAAGACGAAACGCATCCAGCACAATCACAAACCGGCGGTGTAAGTAAGTCCAACTTTAAGACCGGCTGCTTTGTCCTCGCAAGCCTCCGCGCTGCCGGTGCATATGTCCGCTGAGGGCAGGTGTTGGGGATGCCGCAAAATCCTAATCGAACTAAACGTCCGCGCTGATGACGGCGGCCCGCGCTCATTGGCGGCGGCCGTGGCGCTTGGTTAATTGCATGTTGCTACTCAGCTTCCAGTCTCTTGGTAAAATTGTGAACAAAGCAGCCTGCACAGTTCAGACACTCGTCCTTTTAACAGGTCGTTTGCTGCTGGAAAACGATGCTGCTCGTCACGGTGCAATAAGCTGACATCGTCCTTTGGAATGAGTCATATCGGGTATTGACCAATATTCTCATTCTCATCGACTTCCAGTTGACGATACTGTGAATTTCCACTTTAATTATTTGCATGGCTGCCTTTTTTTTGGGCTGTGGAGACGCACGTCAATACGGAACCCAGAGTGTCTCGCCATCCCCGGTGTCCGTCAAACGGAAGCACCTGTCCCACGGGCTCCTGAGAGGACGTTCTGCTGCAGGAAGCTCTGCAGTGAGGGCCCTTCAAGTTCCACGAAATCGTCGGACATTTCCTTGAAGGTTTGAACTTTGTCGCTCAAAGTGAACACTGCGCCGCCATGTCAGTGCGTGGTCCCCAAGCCTGAACAATGCACGGAAGAAGACGTCGACAATGTGGCATTATGTAAATTCAACAACTAGCCAACATCAACGACAACAAGAATGGTCAGACAGGATCGGGTGTTTCTTGAAGGTTCCTTCCTGGGTTAGGGTTGGGCTTTGCACCATCGTCTACGTGAGTAAAAACAACGACAGCTGCACCCTGAGAATTGCCGACCTGGTGTGCAGTGTCGTGTAGCGTACTGCCGGAGCGTACTGTGGTTTCCGACGCCTCGTACTAATTTGCCTGAGGACTCCCGTGCAGAAACACCACCACGTTTGTCTGCGTCTGAGGTGCCTCCCGCGGCAAACTCGCCGCTGAAGGGCAGCAGATCCTACGGTTTGACCCCGTCGGAAACACTCCCGTGCGGTACCTTTCGGCGCGGGCCGGCCGGGTGTTATCTTGGAGCGTCGCTGCTGCCCCCCTCACCGCCACCGCCGCCACCGCCGCCACCGCCGCCACCGCCGCCACCGCCGCCACCGCCGCCACCGCTTTGATCCCCTCAAGTCACAGCCTTGGGAGTAAACACGGCGAACGGAGCGGGAGGCGGCTGCCTTGAATTAGCGGGGAAATCTGGGATTTGGTGAGAATGGATGCATTTGATGGAGCGCTTTGGGTGGTGGCGGTGGGAGGAGGGGGGGGTCGTCGGCGGCAGCGGCGGCGGTCCCACGCAATAACAAAGAAGGACGACAAAACGTTCAGCCGTGCAGCGAGCGTGACGCCGGGCAGCGCACCTTGCCATTAATCACCCGTGTTTTAATCATACCTGTCTGCCTGTCTCCAGTCGCTGTCCCCGGAGAAATTGTTTTGCACACGCGCGCACGCACACACACACACACACACACACACATACACACACACACACACACACACACACACACACACACACACACACACACACATACACACACACACACACACCCCTCGCTTGCGTTCAATTATCTAGCAGCTCTTTCTGATGTTTATTTATTTATCCAAAGTTCATGTACAGTATGCGTGCACAAATCTCCTCCTGGGGGAGTAGCAGCGGTGCAGCAGAGCGTGGCAGCTAACCACACCGGCCAGGGGGTGAGGGTGGGGGAGATGGAGGAAGGCGGGGGCGGGAGAAAGGATGACAGGGGAGGAGGAGGAGGAGGAGGAGGAGGAGGAGGAGGACAGGGGAGAGCGCTGGGGAGGAGACAAAGGGAGCTCCGGAGAGAAGCGAGCAGGGTGGGAGGGGAGGGAGGTGAGGTGAGGTGTCAAGAAAAAGGAGCGAGAGGAGGAAGGGAGACAAAGGGAAAAGAGGAGGAGAGGGGTGGAGCTGGGGGGAGGAGGGGGGAGAGGATGGTTTCGCAGGTAGCGTCGGCCTCGGAGATAATTAGAGGCCGTATCGCCGCGGAAGCGGAGGTAAACAGGCCGCTCCGCCGCTTGTTGCTGTGACATGTCAGATAAAAGAGCTGTTTACCGTGGAGCGGGTGGTGTTTTTTTATTTATTTATTTTTTTTAACCCCCACGCCCGATAGTCCACGTACGTAGCTACGTGCAGAGTGTTTGGATTGTTGCAGAGAGTCAACACAGAGGAAGCGACAGAGCGAGAGAGAGAGAGAGAGAGAGAGAGAGAGAGAGAAAAGAGAAACGGTCTCAGTCGGCGGCAAACTCTGGAGGAGAAAGCACTGGAGACTAAAGAGGCAGGAAGAGTCTGGTTTTAACCGCACGGAAAACATTTTAGGGGCCACGGCGATTGAGAAGTTGGGATTCTGAAAGGCAGCGTTCGACGAGTACGTTACGCCTCTCTCCCTCTCTCTCTCCCTCTCTCCCTCTCTCTCTCCCTCTCTCTCCCTCCCTCTCTCTCTCTCCCTCCATCCCTCTCTCTCCCTCTCTCTCTCCCTCCTCTCTCTCTCCCTCTCTCCCTACCTCCTCTCTCTCCCCCTCCCTCCCTCCCTCTCTCTCCCTCCCTCTCTCTCCCTCTCTCTTCCTCCATCCCTCCCTCCCTCTCGCTCTCTCCTCCTCGTTTCTTACCCCCAGATGGTTGCGTGAGGTCCGTCCTTCCTCTTTCCTCCTCCCTGCTCTGTCAGTGAGATCTAACTTCTATGTTTTTAAATCTGGGGGGAGAGGGGGGGGGGGCACGATAAAAGAAAAAAAAAACATTAATACCGCTGTCAACCGTCAGTCACGGACCCCCGCGGTACCAATTTCCCGCCGGCAAAACAAAGCCACCCGCCAATTAAGAAGGCCCTCTCTCGCGTCACCCAGTGTCTCCTCTTTTATTTATATTTTCGTTTTTGTCGCCCCCCCCCCCCTTCATTCGGGCCAATTTCAAGCAACTGGCGTCGACACCTTAAGTGGAGCTAAGTGATCGGTAAGCAGAGTGCACATTGGATAATGTAATTAAGGGTAAAAAGCGGCGGAGACGGCAGCGCGAGAGGGGGGACTTTTAACAGATAATGGCTTACAAACAGGGAACACTACTTTGCGGGGAGATTACAGTATTCGGATCCGGGGCCGACACTGGATGCACCGCGGCGGTCTATTAGGGCAGGGCTCACCCGGTGGGAGACTGGATGGTGTTACTCAGGAAGTGCAGGGCGGGAGGGGGCTCGGCGTTAAAATGCAATTTCTTGGGGAGAAAAGAAAAAAAAAAGGGGGGAAAAAACATAAAATAAAATAATCGGATTCGGAGGCCGGTCTAATTGCCCATATTCAAAACAACGCTAAACGGCAATAGTTGAAAGGGAGTGAAAGGCTTTCTCACCAAAGAGGATCGCTCTCTCTCTCTCTCTTTCTCTCTCTCACTCAGCTAATGCCATCCCCCACTCCCACCCCAACGCCACCTCTTCACTCCTTTCTTCTCTTCCCTCCGCTTGTCAGCAGTGTACTTAACAAGAAGACATAAGTGGCCCTCCTCGTCGTAATGGAGATTCTAGGCATATAAAGAATTGTATTGTGTGTGTGTGTGTGTGTGTGTGTGCGTGTGTGTGTGTGCGTGCGCACGCGCGTGCGGGTGGGGAATTGAGGCGGCTGAAGAATGGGAAGTAGCTGTTTCCTCTCGCTAAATGGCTCGGGTCAAACAGTCAAAATGTAATTATCACAGAGTAGGAGGCCGATCGTCGGTCACGGCGCTCACCTGACATTAACCCTCTGAGAACCCACAGGAGGCTCGGCTCGCCCCTTGATGGAAGGAAGCAGATGCTAATTTGAAGCAGAGAGTTTCGGGGGCGGGGGGGGGGGGGGGGGGGGGGGAATTGTGTAGCCCTCGCAGCTAAGGGACTTCCCCCATATGTCCGCTGACTGGCTAACACCTGAGACCCCCGACGGGCCCGGGCCGTGCGACTAACTTCTGGGGGGTTTTCACGGGTTCGGGGGCTCTCATCCAACTGTAACTCATTGGGTAGAGAGCAGTTCTGCCCGGGGCAGGGTCACGGCCGGTCCGTGATTTAGGGATCATTTTTCCCGTGTAGCTCTATGGGGTGGTTCATGATGCTTACAACGCCAGGGTTAGGGGGTCCTAATCCCAATGTGACTCAATGGGTGGATCGTAGATCAAACCGTGCAGCGGTCACGGCTGATCTGAGATTTGTGGATTGTTTGTAAGGATTGGGGCATTTCAAGTACAGACAATTAGCATGAAAAAGTAGTCTGACAAAAAAGATAAAAAGAAAATATACAGGAATAACACAAATATAAAATATACAGTTCCTCACTATAGCTGAAGGGACTAGGGCCGGGGGTACCGGTCCCTGATCACAGGTCGGCCCTGAAACACTGCAGGGTTAGGGTTTCCGAGGTTGCATAGAATAAATTACAAACCTGTGAAAAAGTGTCAATACAATTTGAACGCGTAAGAAACAAGATTATTCTATAAAAGTATCCAACATAAAGTTAAGCAACACATTCGTATTCAAGTGTTAAGGATCGATGCGGTTCCTGTATAGGCGCTGGGCACTGAAACTGCGACTGGATGAACCTGGGCAAGACAGATTTTGTTACAACTGCTGTGTCCCCTTTCTACCAATCTTATTCCGCTGTTGCACTCATTATGAGTCACTCTGGAAAAGTGTATGTTCCGCTCATTCAACGACAGAGCACTTTTCGAAAAAATTGGCCCAATGAGTTATTATTAGATTATTATGGCTGAGTCGATAAAGCTGTCTTCTTTAGCTATTAAAAAGTTTAACTGCTTGTGTTCCAGTACAACACCGCTGAGACTGCGGATCGCATTTCTCTTTCTGTTGATAGCATTCACCGTTGTTTAGTGCCATTTGTAAAGCCTCTAAATCTCAGATGTTTTTTTCTAGATTTACCGGCACTAGCTTGATTTATGTGTCCATTAGTGAAGTGAAATATCTTGTAATCTTAGTTGTCTTCACTTGTTTCTCACCGACATGATTCGTTTTCCAGACCCAAATGTAATCTGATTTTATCTAATCTATTCCGATGTAATATGAATTAACCTCAACATGAATCACAGATGGATTTGTGTGACAAATGCAATTTTAGCAAACGTTTGACCTGCAGATCTCTGCTTAAAGCAACACGACTGAACTTTTTTTTTACCCTAAAAAATAACAGCTTCAGAATCATTTTGATGGTACACTGACTTGTACTATGGAGAATGGCACCTCCTTCGTTCCCACCAACGCCCCCCGAGCGTCTGTCCTTGTGACTTCCGCGTTCGGGTACGAAACCGCGGGAGAATTGCATGACGCTTTACGGCACGACATCACTTCCTTCACATTTGGCTCCAGTCACTAAGTTTTTTTTTTTGCCTGGTGAAATTTATTTAAATGATCAATTATAAACTTGCCGGTCCAAATTGTCCGGTAATAATGCTCATACAAAACGTTGCCTTGACGGCGCAGGCGAGACTGGCCAGTGGAACGCCCGGCACCCGCACCTCAGCCGGCGCCTGCAGGCCCTCACTTTCATGGCGCCACAGGGTTTGTTTCACGCTCGTGCGAGCCGATCTGCCAGGCCGAGCACATCTGGTAACAGGGTTAGGGTAATTAACACATTATGAAAGCATAGTTAACTGTTAATAAATGCTATGATTAACACTTTTATAGTCTAATTAACACATGATGAAAGCATCGTTAACTGTTAATAAGTGCATAGTTAACTGTTAATAGATGCTATTATTAAAACTTATTAACACATTATAACAGCATAGTTAACTGTTAATAAGTGCATAATTAACAGCTAATAAATGCTATTATTAACACTTATATAGCCTTATTAACACACGTTAAAAGAGTAGCTAACTGTTAATAAGTGCATAGTTAACTGCCAATAAATGTTATTATTAACACTTATATAGTCTAATTAACACATGATAAAAGCATAATTGTTAATGAGTGCATAGTTAACTGCTAATAAATGTTATTAACACTTAAATAGTCTTTTTAACACATGATAAAAGCCCAGTTAACTGTAAATGAGTGCATAGTTAACTGCTAATAAATTATATTATTAACATCTACGTAGTGTGATTAGAGAACTATTGAGAACCATTCACTAATTCGCTTATTACAAGCAGCTACATTTAAAGCGTTACAGATGAAGCCATTCATTGTTTTTGTGCTATGCATGTGTTCCTGTATATGATGTTTCAATTCCTGGTGACAGGGTTTGACTTTCCCGGCAACATTGCAATGATCGGGCACGAGTGAAAGGCAGGCCTGGTGAATTTGATAATCCAGCGTCACTCACATCACACAAGAACCATATTTCCTCATAAAAAAGGGAGACTAGTGCCAAACCAGACTTCTTCACTCATGTGCTGGCTTGATCTTGTGTCAAAATGAGTTAAACACTGTGGGAAACGCTTCCCTCAGTCACCTCTAATTCACACAATTAGAAACGCAGGGCAGGTCCTGTTTTACGCCAGCTGTTAGACTCCGTAATAGCAAAGCCCTCATTCAAAAGTTCAAATCCAAGCAAACGGAGGGTGATGTAGATCCATTACTCTCCATCTGTGGCAAGGTGTTGCAGGTTAAGTCAGGTGGATCCGCTCCAGCTCGCAGCAGCTTGACACACGGCTTGTTAATCCTCACGGCTGAGGAGAGCTAAAGCCATGCACCAGCCTAATAAATGTTTGGACATGCACAGAGGCAGCCAGGAAGGTGGAAAGGGGCGTAAACACACCTGACGGCTAGCGAGGCAAGACTCGGAATGCTTAGTCCGTAGTGAACGAAGCTTTTCAGTGACTCGGGAGTCGGGAGTCACTCTGGCAAAAGAGTCACTCGTTTGTGACTCTATAGCTGCAGCCAAATCGACTGTTCTGACTTGTTACACTAACTGTGTATGAAGAGTCTGAAAACTGAACTAAGCCTTTTAGTGAGTCATTTGTGAAAAGTGATCGAATTTCCCAAAAGTGTGGAACTTTCCATACCATTTAAGCTGCTGAGATTAATATTTATGGTGAAAAAAAAAAACAACCCTTCCTTCCAATGTCACCAATGAACCGTTCTGCATAATTGTATTTGTTGCCCTTCTCATTATTGTTGTTACTTTTATTACCATCAGTGTTAGACCCATCTCATGCAATATTTAAATCACAGGGACTGCTTTTGGCCAGCTCAGTGCCAGCTCAGTGTCAAAGATTATGAATTATGACAGTCAGTTGTGCAGCTGGACACAGCTAAGGTTAGTCAAACAAACATGAATTTGCAATGACACACATCTTTGGGGACACTGACAACCACGACATTAACCTAAAAGACACGTTAATGACAATTTCACATTGCTTCCCGGTTGAATTTGTTTTCAGACTTGGGTTGTCTTTTGTGCGGCCTTCTGGCGGGCGGTTTCTGACATTTTTTTGATGCTTCATTAGTAAGGCGGACATCCAAATATAGAATGTCGTCTTCCTTAGGCGTAACCTAATTCTGTGATTGACAGATCATTTCAGAGTCTTTTTTAAATGGCGGGAGACTTAATTGTAGACTGACATGCAGGGTGGCCGTCCGTCTGGTTTTAGGTTGGAGGGTCCGATTTTAAGCCCCCGTCCGTCCGTCCACTGGATCAGCCTTGGGCCGGACACATATCAGTCCTGCTTTTGAGAACATCCCTTGAACAGAGTATGGAGTATGAATACAAATCGAATCAAAATCTTGTATCTAATTGATTCAATTACACAATGTCTTCAGTTTAATGAGTCCATGAGCCCACAAAGGTGTGGGTTGCGAGTATGGGCTCATGCCACAGAAATGTCGAAATGAGAGACTTGGTTAAATCCTGAATGTTCAAATCTATGTCTCCTGATTTTTGGAGGTAATACATTTGTCACATTGGTAAGAGCCACAAATCCTCGAGTGTATTGATTATGATGTTACAAAGGTTGTAACACGATAGCATTGCTGATCAGATTTCCTAAATTGTTAATCTTTGTGTATGTGTTTGACTGGCTATCTGTGTGTGAACGTGATTACTGTATATTCACAATTGTTCAATGTATGCTGAATGTGTGCATATGTATTTCTGTGACTGTACATGGGTGCCCAGGAAGTGAAAATCACCATTTCAATGTAGCGGTGATTAGACCTTTCTGCTGGCCGTGTTGAAGGTGCGTTGGAGCACCACGTCTTGGCAGGCTGCCCCTTGCAGCCGGCGGATGCCAAGCTCTTTGAAACCCAATCAGTTTGAAACCCCCCTACCACCACCCACCCGCCCCCGCCACCCCCCACCCCCACTTTTTTTTTCTCTGCTTCTTTCATTCCGGCTTGACAGCTCGCTGCTGTCTCGGGAATGTGGGATACTGAGACCAGTGGTGGACAATCTGAGGTACGGAAAAGTACAAGTCCACCACCGTGTTTTCGCTCCTTCTGGCCACTGTGCCGGCTGATTTCATTTAATTGAGACTGTCAGGTTGTGCTCATCGGCTCATCCAGATGGCTGAATCTGTAATAACGAGGGGTCTTTTATTTTCGGAACCCGGAAGTTGTACCTCCTCCAACTGCGGCAATACTGCATCCAGTCTGATTGTATGAGGCAGAATAACGGAGCCATGTGTTGAGACTTTTACTTGCAAACATTTTCCCTTTTATATTGTCTTACTCTTGAATCCTGCTTCTCAGTGCCAGCCACCTGCAGTCAAGCATCCGTATTTGCATCTAGGTCCAAGCAGTTTGATTTGAGCAGGCCATAGTAACTTGGTCTTGTTGGGATCCTGAAGAAAATCGATCCCTCCCAGGTTGGTTGATGTGTGGAGGTTCCTCAATAAGACGGAGATATAAGACCAAGAGACGAGTAGGAGCCAGAGAGGGAGTGTGTCGACAAAGACACAACCCTATATAGTCTTCTCCTAGGCAAGTCGTCATGAAGGCTATTTGGATGAGAGATGTCAGAAAGAGACATTTTCTATGTTGTGCGCCATTTTAAGTAAAATGCCCTGTCATTTCTATCAGTCATTTCATTTTTTGTGCGCTATACTACATCCAACAATTTCTAGTGGGAGCAAATGATTTCGCAAAAGCTTGCTTACTTTTTTCTACTTGGCGTTGTCCTTATTCTTCTTTGAGAGTATTATATTAAACAGTTTTCATGGGTGTTCCAGTATACCTTCAAGGTGGAATTCTTTCCAAAACTTTGTGATGCAAGCCAGTTTTTCAACCTCACGGTCCCTGTTTACAGCTACCATGATGTCATTTCAATAAACAGAAAAACACACGAGTGGAAGATGTTCTCCTAGCTGAATACACTGCCTTATTTCGAACAGCAGAGGTTCAGCAGCTATAGAATAGAGCATGCCGGACCAAACACAACCCTGCCTGATTCCCAGCAGGCAGGTCTCTTTCCCTGCCTCACACCAAAATAAACACTTAAGCCATCGTTGACCTTCGGTGCACTCTCTATATCCCTAGAGAGCACTCTGATCCGGGCCATAAAATCAGGGGAGAAACCAAAGCCCTAAAAAAATTCCAACAGGTACTGGTGCTCAATCCAGCCCAATGCCTTTTGTTGATCCATGGAAATCAGACCCGAACTTCAGTTCCAGTGAATTGGGGACTTCTAAATCTATCGATCAGTGCACAACAGACTCACTGGTCTCCAGGTCTTAATTTCCATTTCTCTTTCTTTATTACAAGTCTACTTTTTTCAGCAACAAGGTCAGCACTGCTCTCCTGTAGCTAAGAGGTAAAACCTGTTGCCACACTGCCGTTCAGCCCCTCTGCATCCTCACCACCACCGCGGATCTTCCCCAAATGTGGACAAAAAGCTTTTTGAAAGTCAACAGCAAGACCATCAAGCCTGGTGCTTTATCGTTTGCCATGGTTGAGAGTGCCCGTTGTCTTATTTCTGACCCCACATCTTCCAAAGTGGTCATTCAGTAAAACACTATTAATATGCTAATATGCGCTTATAGGTTTCAGTCCATTAAAAAGAAAAGTAAAAAATAAAAATAAAAGTGTTTGCTAATAAATGCAAATGATCAGAGAAACCAACTGGGGACATAAAACAAGACTTAAAATCTGGAGCTGATACTTAAAACATTAAAAATCGATCCAATCTGGTCATCAAATCATTATTTTTTTTGGTGTGGGCTCATGAATACCGCCTGGTACTGCTACATATTGAGCGTTTCATGAATGGACATGCAGTTCAAGATTATTTCTGTCTGAATCATCAGCAGTACAATCTAAATCTCCAAAAAATCTACTTAGGTAAAAGTGCAAGTGTTCTAGATAAACACTGGGACATAAATATTTACAAGAACTAAGTGTTTTTTTTTTTCATATTTTGCAAAAACTTAAAATTGCCACCCTCTGATGACTTCCTTACAACGATAAGATGCGGGTAAAAAAAATTTAAGAATAAAATTGCTGCTCCTCCGCTCTTCTGACTTAAAATCACAGTCGCTTCCCATTCTCCCTGCCATTCCACCTACCGTATTTTCACGACCATAAGGCGCACCGTACTAAAAGGCGCAGTCTCAGTTATGTGTGCCATTACTGGTATTTAACACACACACAAGGCGCACCGGATTATAGGGCGCGGGTTTTATATACCGGTACATATCCTCTACTACGTTTAAATACCTCTACTGCGTATTTAAAAATAGAGCGGGAGCAAAACTGAGTTTGTTTGTGCTTTATTCATGTATTTATTACAAAGTATTAATCAAACCCATCGAAGTCATCATCCTCTGTTTCTGAATTAAACAGCTGCGCTAAATCAGACATGCCAGTTTCCCCTTCTTCGCTGTCAGAGTCACTTTCCGTGCCGTGCGGCTCCTCGGAAATGATGCCGGCTTTTGCGTAAGCTCGAACAACAGTGCCAGCAGACACGTTAGCCCAAGCATCTACAATCCATCCGCAAACTGTGGCGTAACTTGCCCGGCGCTGCCTTCCACTTTTCGTGAAACTGTGGTCTCCGTCTCTGTGTGTCATCCATCGCTCCCAAGCCGCTCGCAGCCTTACTTTGAACGGCCGGTTCACACCGATGTCGAGCGGTTGAAGTTCCTTTGTCAGACCTCCCGGAATAACAGCAAGCACAGCGTTCATTTGTTTCACCTTGTTTTTCACATCGGCTGTGAGATGGGCACGCATGGAGTCACAGATTAACAGCGATGGTGATGCGTGGAAAAAACCACCTGGTCTCCTTACATACACCTCCCTCAGCCACTCTTTCATCATCTCCTCATCCATCCAGCCCTTTTCATTTGCCTTAATAACGACTCCAGCTGGAAAAGTCTCTTTAGGCAAAGTCTTTCTCTTAAAAATCACCATAGGCGGCAGTTTCTGTCCATTTGCGTGGCAGCCAAGCACAACAGTAAACGACGCCTTTTCATACCCAACATGTTTTTGTTCAGGAGACTTCGAATCAGACAAGATCATTTTCATGGCAGACACATGAATAAATAAACTAATAATAATAGCAATCCATAATTAAAGTGGAAGGCAAACAAATGATCCTGAACAGAAATATTACACTCCTCGGATGCCCCAAGTACAACAAAACTGTCTAAATTTCCAATGATTTGGAGTCAAGCAGCCAGCCGCTCTGCCATAATCCCGGGAGGATCCACTGACCCCTGACCCTGGATCTCTAAGAAGCGAGTAGAGCGCCTTTGCTCACTCTCCAGCAGGACTTCCAATAAGTCCCCGCCCAGTAAATCTCAGTAAGTCCTCTCCCAGTGTATCCCAGATGTGCTTATAAAAATCGATGTGAGCCCGTCGATACCTGGTGCCGGTCCTGAAGAAAGCGGTCCCACCGCAGTTATGAGCCCATCAAGCGCTGTGCTGGTGTCCAGTGATGTCCTGGTTCCTCTGCCCGCATCTGAGGCAGACAGAAGGAAGAACAGAAGAAGAACTCGTTCCTCTGACCCCAGCTCAGGGGCTGCATCGTTGGGTATAAAGGGCGGGGGAACAGTGGAGATGCTGACTCTATTAGACAGAACAGCCAGCAAGGACACTTGTAAATAATCATCACAGGGCCATGCTCAATGAGCTGAGCCACAAAGCGTTCCTCTTCCAAAAACACGAATGCTTTATTCATCCTGGATTCCCATGCGCCATCGCCTCCTGCAGAGAGCAGCACCTGCTCCACCGTCACTGTCAAACCCAGCACAACCCTCACTCCGTGTTAGAGTGACGGGCCGACGTCTCCCTGGATACCATGGCCTCTACACACACGCCACTAAACAATTACTGACTACACCTAACTACTAACTAAACTAGAGATACAATGAAACAAAATAGAAACTCACCAAACGCACTCACTCACAAACCCAACTCCCAGTAAGCACCACAGAGAGAGTGAATGTGTACATTGGGGGGAGTACCACAGGGGTCATGTCCCACTCCCCAAAAACTTTACCAGAGAAAAAAAGGAGATTATCCTTCCCTCCATGATCTATCATCCTGAATCAACCTCAAAGCTTTGGTTCAACCATAGATACCAGGCCAGCCCCGCCCATTCACAAACGCACCTCCTGCAGACATTAAATCCCCTCCACCCCTTGCCCGTATTTGTCTTCCTAATTAATTACTTCACATGCCACAGTATGTTTCGCAAATGATAGATGATGCAAAATTATGTCTGGAATCTCTGCCGCAGCTGCTGGGTGGATTTACGCTGTCAGCCCCCCTGTACCTGAGCAGATCTGGCCAGATGCCCAAACAACGAGATAGAAGCGACAGATTTAATATTTTTGGGGAGTGTAAGAGGCTTTGGGAAATGTATTATTGAATTATTTATTTTGAATAAAGGATTTAGTGGGTAAGTGCAATCTGTCGTGTTCACCTACATGATATCATCCCACAACAAGGACGGCGTGACACCGAGCGTCTAAGCGGTTCACTTTGATGGAGTAACCAGAATAGTTCAAAGAAATCCGTGGTTTGAAAAGGTTGATCCTCCTCTGGGGTTCAGTTTGTTTTTTAGCCGTGACCCTCTGGGCCTTCCCTTCGCCTACTCCGCAGGAAAGCCTGGCTTAGAAAGTACGTCATGTTTAAAGCTCTGTTATCTGAAAGTAAGCAAACACCACAGTAACCAGTAACCGGGCATCCCACAATGGGCATGTAAGCATCAGAACTGGACCATGGAGCAATGGAAGAAGGTGCCTGGTCTGATGAATCACGTTTTCTTTTACATCATGTGGATGGCCGGGTGCGTGTGTGTCATTTACCTGGGGAAGAGATGGGACCAAGATGCACTCTGGGAAGAAAACAAGCCAGCGGAGGCAGTGTGGTGCTCTGGGCAATGTTCTGCTGGGTTCTTGGGTCCTTGGGTACTCGCATTTATGTGGATGTTTCTATGACATGTACCACCTACCTAAACATTGTCGTAGACCAAGTACACCCCTTCATGGCAACGGTATTCCCCTATGGCAGTGGCCTCTTTCAGCAGCATAATGTCCCCTGCCGCACTACAAAAATTGTTCAGGAATTGTTTGAGGAATTTGGCAAAGAGTTCAAGGTGTTGACTTGTCCTCCAAATTCCCCTGATCTCAATCCGACGGAGCATCTGTGGGATGTGCTGGAACAACAAGCCCGATACATGGAGACCCCACCTCTCAACTTCCAGGACTTAAAGGATCTGCTGCTAACGTCTTGGTGCCAGATACCTCAGGACACCTTCAGAGGTCTTGTGGTCTTGAGGTCTTAGCTATTTTGGCGGCACGAGGGGACCGACACAATATTAGGCAGGTTGTTTCAATGTAAGTGCAAATACAGTGTGATTAACAAAAGTCATCTGGGAGTGTATTAGAAAGGGGTTGGGTGGTACTGAAATCAGAAAAAAAAGGTTGAGAAGCCCTGGTTTAGCAGCTCACTGTGTCATATCTATACAGATCCAAACATTGAGAATGTACTTTTCTGCCCAGTTCATCCACTTTTAGAGGCTGTTGGGAGGTTCAGAGGGCACTCTTCATCAAAAAGTTAAAACAGCCTTCTTCAACATGCCCTGGAGAAGGCTGTTTTGCCGCTTTAGTCCTATCTAACTCACTATCTATCACACCTATAATGTAATTCATCATAATAACGTATTTTCATGAAGGCAGTGTG
This sequence comes from Zeus faber, assembly GCF_960531495.2. NCBI lineage: Eukaryota > Metazoa > Chordata > Actinopteri > Zeiformes > Zeidae > Zeus > Zeus faber. The sequence goes on from NC_137189.1 coordinate 42,054,442, forward strand.
AGGTGAAATTACATGAAGAACTAACACAGTAGAGTGTGAGAGGTACCGGCAAAGACTGTCAGCTTGGCTTCTCGTTCTTGTAAAAACCCTTTTTTTGTTCTGCGGAATCCGGGAAAGGAGAACTTCTCCTGAGTGTCTTGGAGACGCTTCACAAGAAAATAAACAAACACGTTGCCAGGAGGCTGCTTTGCTTTTAGTTTTGATCAGTGGTACCGCCCGGGGCCAGGTTTTTAGAGCTAGTCTCGCCGCCTTTGATTCGCAGAGCTGCCCAGTTTTAATAATGCAGGCGTGTACGCGGGTGGTTTCCTTACCCCCTCCCGCCGTCCTGCATTGAGACGGGGCCCTCTTACCAAGCGGTTTGACCTCCACGAGGAGATGGACGCTACCCCCGGCGACTCCTCTCGGAAAAGGCCCCGGCCCCGAGAGGAAGTGAGCGCTTTCCGACTGACTGGGAAAACTGGGGAAAACTCAAAGAGAGAGACACGAATTACAGAGGACAAACAGGGAGACCTGAGAAAAAATGGGAAATTCATTGTAATAAAGTTATTTTTAGAGGTGAGAAAACCGTAAATTTGAAACCATCGGGACGAGAGAGCATAGTCAATTCATCAACCTTTTAATACAAAGATGTGTGGAATTCTTGATTCTGATTGGTAAATAGCTGCCAGCAAGGGTCAGTTAATTCTGAATAATGACCCTTGCCGCCCGGTTTCACATTCTTTGTATCATGTTGCATGCTAATTCTGAGGCTAACACTAGCTAGTGGCACCATTTCTTGATACTACATAGAAACTACAATGGAATACTTGAAGAGAAGAATGCGAATATTTCCAATTTCACATTAATAACAGCAAATAGGTTGGTCATATGTAGGGGAATGTTTTCTTAAATAGGGATATTTTGTTAAATTGTTGTAGGGTTGCAGTGCAGTAAAATAGACACTACTAGTTGTAAAATCATTTCAAATCAATATCCAGTCTCAATGCATTATTTTATTTTGTAAGTAGGCATGATGTACAGCCAGCCGGTCATTATCCCAAAATAGGTCCTGATCACCCTGTTTGGGGTTATTTTCGGTCAATGCCCGACTGACTGTACGTAATCGATTATTCTCCTGTTTTCTCGATCCCTTCTCCTTCCCACCTCCTCCTCGCTCCTCCAAGCTCAGCCAGATGCCCCTCCCCCCTCAAGGTTAGATGCCGAAATAAACCCCTGTCCACCCCCCTCCCCCCACCCGCCGCACGTTGAAATATCATAAAAGATTAATTACCTCCAACCACCCCCCCCTTCTCATTTCACAAGATTCCTTTTTGTAGTGGAGGGGGAAATTTTAAAATTCATTTAAAGTAAGTGGTGACGTTGTCTTTGAAGATCACGACAACTAACATGGATCAAAGCCGAGGTTCTGCGTGGATGAGAGCCTGATTAGCATAATGAAATTAACTTACAGACAAGAATCTCTAATAGGTGTAACCAAAAAAAAGAAAAACGCATTAACAGTATTTGAAGAAAGTGGTGCTTGTGCTGGTAGTACAACGATTATGGAACTTGTATTCAATTAACATGCTGTTAATTAACTTCTTTCTTTTTTTTTTTTCAAATGGAGAACATATCGTGATCCATCTATTTCCCTTTTTTCTTTATTCCATTTCGGAGCCACTGTCTTTTTCCTATCTCTGCCTTCTGCTTTCACTTTCACTTTGACTTGACATGGTGATTCATTTTCCTGTATTGTTTATCCAAAATCGGGCCATGAAATCAATCCAAATTTGCATATTCACAGTGATAATTGCAAAGCTGCCAGATAGTTGTGCTATAATTGCAAACTAATGACTGCAAAATTATTTGTGAACTACCCCGAATATTGAGCTTTTTCAGTGGCAGTTGACGCTTTGTGATAGATCCACGAGGTAAAAAGATGTATAAAAATATGTTTATCTGAAAAATGTCCTTTGAAGTCTTACATGGTCTTTATAATCTCTGAGTGAAGTTGTTTTGATCATTTGCTCACTTCCTGCGTGTGATATCGGCGCTCGCTAATGCATCCTGTCCTCGTATCTTCTGTCTTCAAGGGCTGGATTCTATCTGGTTCTGACAAATGGAAAATGGCCAATAGTTTGTTCATCAATAGACAGTGAAAGCATTTGGGATGGCTCTTGTTGTGGAGGTAAAAAGTAAATTGATCTGTCAAACCTTCCGAGGTCTCTTACTTCCGATACTTGCCACTACTTCCCATTACCACATCATTTCATTATTTCCATTTTGTCTAAAGTGAGAATGGTTTGAGCGCCTTGATCCTTTAATTGCGACTATGTCTGAATGACCGTACGTAATTCCACATACAACCCTACTTCAATTCGGATCGGCCTTCTGGTTCCGTGAACAAGTGGGTGGCTTTAAGTGAAAGTGTCACTCAATCATCTCTTAAAGGATCTCTGAGGTCCCCAAAACATAAACTAAAGTCTGTTTCTGAACAAATTTGAGGCAAGAAATACTGTTGCTGGATCTTCACTCATATTAGATCTACAAGGCCTAATTTAAAAGTTGGTTCTGACTTTAGCTGCAGACACCGCATCCCAGGATTTTTTGTTTCATGTAAACATCAGAAAATAAAATGTACTATTTTTATTGGTTTTGTTGACTGAAAAGCACAGCGGATCGCATTCCAAAGCTTACAGTACCACGTACTGTTTTTGTTTTTGTTTTTGTTTTAAGAAAGGAACACACAGCAGAATTATTTTTTAAATACTTACATTCCCATTGTCTGCCAAAAGTGAGTTTTTCATAATAAGTCCCCTTTAAATCTCCACTTGACGCTTCTGAAACAAGGACATTTCAACCAAAGAGAAAACAAATGAATTTGCCACGGACATTTATAATACATACGCAAGGAATTAGATTTGGTGGAAAGGTTGTTTACGGTTAAAATGATATAATGATCCAATGATATCATAGAAATTGGAAAGATGTATGAAATGCAAGATGTATTGGCAGCAGTGGGCATTATGGCCAAATGAATGAGTTGGATTGAGTCAGAAAAAAAAAATTATTGGGCCAAATAGGTTTACGCGTACAAAGAATTTGTTGTGATATAGCTGGTGCATTTTAGTGCAAACCGACAGTACTGTAACATCGAAAAAAATGAAATGCAATTTATACAGAATGTACAAAATGTGCTCTGGGCACCAGATAGAAATCAATTGCAAGCTATGACAGGGGCGAAGTGACAGTCAGGATGCAACCATTAATGGGGTATAAATACAAATATAGCTATGAATATAGTTGGATTAATCT
>NC_137189.1:42062735-42067735 GCF_960531495.2 Zeus faber
TGGATCAAACTCTGCCCCGAATACAAATTGTATTCCTCATGTCCGCGGGTACGTCGGCTCCATGACATCCATAGACAACTGACGTTCATTTTTCATGAACAGAAACATTAGGGGTCTCCGCCAACTCAACGTTTTATACAATTATGAAATAAATTTATCTTCATAAGAAATAAATCAATCAGTAATTATTATCGTTATTATTATTTTATGATTGTATCATTATTATTATTATTATCACTATGATTTGAGGATTACCTATAATAAACAATAGAAGCAAACAGTTCCTTCTCAACCTTCAGCGCCACTAACGCCACCACTTGCCACCGTTGCCGTCATTTTCACCGACCCCTGCTTCTGCTCCACCTTCACCATCTGCTCCTCCCCTCCTCTCGCATCCTTCACACGGAGGTATCACGCTGATGCATTATAAAAATAGGCCTGTATTAAAAATACAACAAACTCCCCGCCTCTGTCCTGCATTCCTCCAGTGGAATCAGCGGCGACGGAGGGAGGCGAAAGAAGAAAGAATCAGCCTCCGCTTGTTAGAAGTCGGGTGGTTTTTCGGGGCCCAGAGCAACTAATCAACATATTACTTGTGTCACGCTGACTTAAATTCCTCTTTTTTCATATTTCATTTGAAGCCCGTAGATATTTTCTCTGTCGCCTTTGAATGTTTCTCTTGCGGGAGCCGTGAAATATTCAAAACCATCGGCCCCGCCGTACCTGTCGGGGTTTAACCGGGCGCCGTTTACCCGTCTCACGGCGCGCCGTGTTTACCCGTCCTCCGCCTTCCCGTCCGTCAATCACGTCCGTCGGGCGGCGGTGGGCGAGCGCCCGTCGGACGTGTCCTCCTCCTCGTAAATAATCTAAAACGAATCGCCATGCATAATTGCGCAGATCGGGGAGAAGTTGAGGGAATTCAGAGAGAATTTTCAATGGGGCCCCCATGAAGTATTAAAACCCAACTTGGCCTCATTTCCTTTAAAGAAATCCCCTAAAATCCCCCCTCTTACCTTTGCGCGCCGCCGCACCTTTATCAACGTCGGTTGATTCTGTTGAGGGGAAGGGGGAAAAAAAAAAAAAAGGGACCGGGGGCCGACACAATATTTACTATGCTCCGAAATGCATGCACAGCCCCCCCCACCCCCACCCCCCCATCCCCACCGCAAACTTTTGATATTCCCTTTGATACCCCCCCTTTTTTTTCAGATGTGTAGGAGTTTAAGAAATCTGTGCAGATTGATGTGAATTTCCCCGCCTTTGTACATCACAAGCAAATAAGAAATGGTGGTGGGGGTGGGCGTGGTGGGCGGGGGGTGGGGTTGGGGGGGAGCAGACAGACGATGGCAACAACAGTGGGGTGGGGTGAAGATTGACATGTGTTTTTATTTTGACAGCGCTGGCCCTCACCGCCCTGGGTTTGTGATCATGAATAGTGCATGGCGCTTATTAGGGAAGACTCCCGTCGGAAGGCCCCGTCTCTCTCTCTCTCTCTCTCTCTCTCTCTCTCTCTCTCTTGCTCTCTCTCACTAGTGAGTGTGTTTTGTATGTTGCTCGCCGGTGTTAGTAGACAATTTGCCAGTACACATGTGAGACATTATTAGTGTAGCCCTTTCATCCTGTCTCTCTCTCCCTCTCTCTCTCCCTCTCTCTCTCCCTCCCTCTCTCCCTCCCTCTCTCCCCCTCTCTCTCTCCCTCTCTGTCTTCCGTTCCCTTTGTAAAAAAAACCAAAACAAACAAACCTCTCCAACCCTCGTTTTCTCCAGCCTTCGCGGGGCCCCGTGTTGAACTTGCCGCGGCGCTACTTTTGGGGCAGCTTGCGCCCACCGACGGGCCTTTCTCCCGATTCGAGCGGCCGATGAAGGCTGAAAACGAATCTGATTTCGCGGCGCAGACGCACGGGGTTGCGCGTCAACAACCCCCGAAAACAGCCGGTGTGACGACAGAATTTCAAGGTGTTTTTCCAGCAGCTGCTGCTAACCTGTGGGGGGGGGGGAGGGGGGGGGGGCGGTGGTTTTAATCCTGCGAGGAGCCAACATCTGGTTCCAATCGCGTCGCCCTGTGAGGTAGGAGGTGCCCGACTCTCAAAGGAAACTCGGTGGGATTTCCTCGACTTAAAATACAGGTTATCCCTTAAATCCCACCTTAATTAGCCCTCAAGCGAGCTGCGGCGTCCGCGCCGCTCTGGGGCGGCCCCGGTCGGCGGGCCCGGCAAGGGGCGGACGGACCTGCAAACTCTGTCAACCTCCATCCCCCGAAGCTTGGCGGTCAAAAACAAAGACGGCCGTCCTTGGTGCAGAGGAGAAGAGTGGGGCAGGGGCAGAAGGGGGGGGGGGGGGGCGAATGACAGAGAGAGAGAGAGAGAGAGAAGAGAGGGATTAGTGCCGAGGTCGCACCTCCCGTCCCCCCGGACGTCGCCCAGCCGGAGTGGCGCGAGAGGTGAGGGGGGAGCATAATGGCCGATGGACCCCCTCTAAAAGGATGTTTTGCTGGAGGTGGGAGAGGAGACGGGGGAGGGCGCGAGGAGCCCCGCCGCTCCCCGGGGGCGGATTTGCGAGCCGAGATCGTCCGATTCACCTCTCCCTGACACCGGCGCAGGGGACCCGCCGCCCAGAGTCAGCCGGTGGTCAAGGCGAGAGTGTACCGGTCCGCACAAGCGCACGCTCCGTGAAACGAACCCCCCCCCGCCAGCCCCCGCCCCCGACGCCGGGGATGTCCGCGGGGTGGGTTTATCCCTGGCGGACGAAAGCAACTGTTTAATGAAATACCGCGGCGTTCTGTCTCTTAAGTAATTGCTATTGTAATTGAATGCGGGGGGTCAATATCAGTATGCGCTGCTCCCTCGCTGAGTAGTTCAATTTACTGTTTGTTTGGTGGGTCCGAGTACCTGGCAACAACTGCAGTGTTGCCGATCCAAAATCCACTTTTAAGCAGCGTAAAACTGGTTCGGTGCGGTGCGGGTGTCGTTTTGCATGCATTGCCAAGCATACTGGGTTTCAACGTACTGTACTGTATATGGTTTCAGTAAAAACATGGGAAATGTATGAAAATATTCCTATGTCTTAATATCTTTAATGCACACCAACTGTAATACACCAAAGCTGGAGGAAATTATTTTTTTTTTTGGTGTACATTGTGGATACTGTGTATACAGGCAGCATATGTCAGTATATTCTAAACTGACGGATGTTTGACTGTCGCTATATATTTTTTGTTTGCGACATCAACCAAATTAAAAGATCTAACATGAAGGAAAGGAGGGCTTCAGCGAGGTCGGTGGGGGGGGATCAGAAACGTTTCGCATCCAACATGTGGGAAGCGCGGTGCCGCGGTGCTGCGGAGCCCGGCTGCGGGGGAATTCCAGTCAGCGTTGAAGGATTAGGCCATCATGTCCAATTTGGAGGAGCATCTGCAGGTATGCCGGGGAATGATAAACACTGGATCTCTCGTTGAGCTGAGTTAGGGAGCGGCCCCTCTGGGCGGGAGGTGCGCTTTGTGCGGATGATGAAAGGTTATCGACGCAAGTTGTTTGCGCGGGTCTCTCCTGGTCTAGAAATTGGAAGAAACTGCCAGTGAACGCGAGTGCAGCGTGTTACGCCGTATTGAGGTAAGGATCACGTGTCGTCACATTCTGTACAAAAAACGTCCATGCTGCGGCGAGTAACGGCGTTTGTTTTTGTGGAGGAGAGGAATTGAAGCCGTGCCGTCCTGTCTCCCAAAAATTAACTCCGCACCCGTCGACGAGGCCAAGCCGCTTCACTATAAGCTCATCACTCCAGGCTACAGGTATGTGTCTTTTCTTTTTTACCATGATCTGTCATCTCTGATGCGATGCCTCTTTTGAATAAAAGCCCAATTTGTCAACTTTACGTTGGTCTATTGTTTATACCACCTACCTTGATATTTGATATTTTTTTCTTTGTTTCAAGTGTAGAGTATGTTAATATGGACAAAAATAGTGTTCCTTTGAGATTGCTCTTTGACATACATTACACATATGTCCCATGTTAAGTCTTAAAACCCAATCTACAACAAAAAACTACTGAATTACTGGGAATTTGTTCATAAATTCCAACTAATTTTCATGTGCCATCATTTGTTTCAGAGAAAAAAAATAATGATGTGGAACATGTTGGAAAAAGGTTTGTTCCACTAATAAAAAGGAAAAATACGCTTAATGCCTCCGACCTAATACAACCTTATCACATTTGGAAGAGATACAAGATGTTTCCATGACAATAGTATCACAGGATACTTCTACATCTGTTTTTACCATGAACCAAGGTGAAAACACGGTCAGTAAAAAGCAAAAGAATGATGATTGTATTCAGTCTCACAATACACAATAACCCCCCAAAATAAAAAGAAAACAGGACTTTATCCCATTTTTAACTAGAGAAGCTCCAGCGCTGGGCTGAGCATCTTCGGGGGTAATCTAGCGGCCCTGCAAAACGGCCCTTTTGTTCAAACACCTTTAATAATTAAACACCTGCCCGGCTCCGCGGGGGGGCCCCGGGGGAGCCCGGGGGGGAGGGGGGGGGGTGGAGGGTGGAGGACTTTCCGCACCTTTCCCTCCGCAACCCTCAGGAGCCGAGGCGGAGTTCCCCGGCACACGTACATCCGCCACCTAGGATTTCCACCTGGTGTGAACCGGCTGAACGGGCGTTAATGCAGAGGTTTGCTTTCGTCAGTTTATGGGAACGAAAGAACGATCCCTCTGACCTTCTACCGACCCCTGGGATCGAAGGATAACTGACAACACCATAAAAAAAACACAGGATGAAGAGCTGGATATACACTTTCAGAACACAAGGAGGACTGCCGCCTCCGAGAAGGTCACCGTCCCTTCATTCTCTCTGTCTCTCGCTCTCGTTCGCCCCCCCTCGCTCTCTCTCTCTCTCTCTCGTTTGCGTCTCTAAGCCGCTCTAACTCCCGTTTCCTATCTGTCTGTCTGTCTGTCTGTATGTCTACCGATCTATCTATCTATCTTCTGTCTGTCT
>NC_137189.1:42072735-42075235 GCF_960531495.2 Zeus faber
TGAATATTTATGCTCATCTTTTATCACAGCACACCGCCCGAACAGTACGGCGCAAAGTTTTCATCCAATTATACTTCTAAATCTGCAATAATTACAACGCTATACATCATCTGCATATTTCAATTAATATTCAAATTGTGTATAGGGTTTTGCATACAAATTTATAATATATTCAGGATTAGGTATATTACAGTTAAATCTATTTCTATCCGGCCTCTCTACCTTGCCTGCTCTTAATAAGCTGTGTGTTCCCCGGTAATGTTCCTGAACTTTAAATTATAATGCAATACGCTCAGGCATGAGAATCGCACATCCTTAATATTATTTCTCGCAATTAACATGGAGTCGACAAAACAGCAGAAGCCCCCCTTCGTTAATTTGCATGGGCGCGCGTGGATAATGCAAAACAGCGCGGCGGTAAACAGGTCCCTGTGACTTCCACACACAGCGGAGCCGCTCAAGTGTTTCAAATCAAATTTAAATAATATGAATGTTTCCCTGTATTGTTCTGTTCCTTTTTTTCCCGCCCGTCGTTTCCCCTCGACGCGACGGGGCCGAGTCCTGATGAGAAACGGTCGGATTACCGCGCGGTCAATGCCGGCGTCTGAGGGGAAGGGCGCTAAGACGTTCGTCGATGCTTCCCCGCGTCGGCCGTCCGTCCGATTTATGGGGGTCCGTGCTCGCGGCCCCCCGGGGGAACTTCAATTAGACGACTACCTGTGTCGGCCGCCGCACTCCGCGCCCCCGGGGGGCCCTCGCTGCAGGGCTTTCGCTCGCGTTGAATCATGGTGGCGCGGTTAATATTCCCGTGAAAGTGGACGGAGCGATAAAGTCACCTCCATAAACCAGGGGGGAGCCTCTTGTAACGTCAGAATAATGGCAGTAAATAAGGGGCTTACACCTGTACGGTGAGGGCCCTGTGGCCCCGGAGCCCCACCCCCCCGTACCAGTGTAAGGACTGCCGGCCCCGCTCCCGGGAGGCCCCCCGGGCGTGACCGTAAGAAAAAAAAAACGCGGCGGGGTGAAGAACAGTGAGTGCCGTTAATGGATAGGTTTATTTTAAAGCGTGCCATCTGCCATCAATCACGCCCAAGTTAGCTTAAAGTCACCGTCTCTTCCCCTCTCTTCCTCCGCCGGCGATAAAGATGAGCGGGCGAGAGAGAGAGAGAGAGAGAGAGATAGAGAGAGAGAGAGACGAGAGAGACGAGACGAGAGAGAGAGAGAGAGAGAGAGACGAGAGAGCCCCCTGGAGAATGAAACATCAGACCCACTCAGCAGCTCCACTAACAATAATAAAAATGCCCGGGCTTAAAGGTGACATTCCCAATTTACGATTATTTGTGTCTATAAAGTGTATTCCGCGCCTCGTGACTCATTCGCGCCCCCGCCATCCCATCCGCCGCCAGAACAATGCATTAAGGTGGCGCTGGAGTGTGTGTGTGTGCGGGCGCGTGTGCGCGCGCGCGCGTGTGCGCGTGCGCGCGGGTGGGGGTGGTGGTGTGTCCGTGGTAAATGGAAATCCTATCCACTTTATTAAAGCGGCGGAGGGGCCCCCGCTCTACCTGAGACTTTCAATTTTGCCGGCGTGACCTCCAAGGAGACATTTTCTTTCTGTCTCTCGTCTACTTTCACCCCGTCCGACCCTCAACCCCCCGCCCCCCCACGCCCCGGCCGCCCCGGCACCGACGAGCCGTTACAGATGAAGAGTGCGGCGGTGGTGAAATGGCGAGCCGGAGAAGGCCGTACGTCTCCTCCGCCCGCTGAGAGATTTACTCCCAGCCGCAAGATGGATGAAAACAGCTTTTGTATCTCTGTTAAGTGATTGTTTTTTTTTTTTCCCCTCTCGTTCCTCCTCCTCCCCCCCCCCCCCCCCCCACACCCCACCACCTTGGTTTCCTAACCTGAGTAACCAGGTTTTCAGATCAGGGCTGAAACACCAAGCTGGGTTCACATTCCAAAGAAAACGAGGAATTGCCTCCGCTTCAGCGCCAGCCAGGATGGCCGCGGCGACGACGAGGAAGGCTGTTCCTGTGAAACCTGTGGACGGGGTTAGGACGCCGAGCAGAGGGAAGAATTAGTTCCTGCTGCGCCCCCCCCCCCCCCCCCCACCCCCCACCCCCACCCCCCGCCCCGGCTGGCAGGCGGCGGCGGGGCTTAGGTAATAAACTTGTTATTGAAGTGAACCCGTCCGATCCGCTCAAAAGGAAAGAGCTCTCAGAATATTAGTCGTTAAAATCGCCGCGGGCTCGACCGCTTCCCAATCGAATGCCGGACGCGGCTGCCAATAACGTTGCCTGGCAACCCGCTCGGTGGGGGAACTCGAACCGAGCGGCGAGGGGGGTGGGCGGACAGAGCCGTTCGGGGGACGAAAGTTTCGGGAGGGCTGCACTTCCGACAAAGAACTTTGTATTTATTTTTTTTTTCTCATGCGCTGATGCGCCGTCGTTCCAGCTCTGGAGGAGGAGAGGAGTGTTACGACGAGAGCACGTCAGTGTGCCCT
>NC_137189.1:42077820-42085320 GCF_960531495.2 Zeus faber
CTGGGTTCACATTCCAAAGAAAACGAGGAATTGCCTCCGCTTCAGCGCCAGCCAGGATGGCCGCGGCGACGACGAGGAAGGCTGTTCCTGTGAAACCTGTGGACGGGGTTAGGACGCCGAGCAGAGGGAAGAATTAGTTCCTGCTGCGCCCCCCCCGCCCCCACCCCCACCCCCACCCCCCGCCCCGGCTGGCAGGCGGCGGCGGGGCTTAGGTAATAAACTGTTATTGAAGTGAACCCGTCCGATCCGCTCAAAAGGAAAGAGCTCTCAGAATATTAGTCGTTAAAATCGCCGCGGGCTCGACCGCTTCCCAATCGAATGCCGGACGCGGCTGCCAATAACGTTGCCTGGCAACCCGCTCGGTGGGGGAACTCGAACCGAGCGGCGAGGGGGTGGGCGGACGGAGCCGTTCGGGGGACGAAAGTTTCGAGGCTGCACTTCCGACAAAGAACTTTGTATTTATTTTTTTTTCTCATGCGCTTTGCCGTCGTTCCAGCTCTGGAGGAGGAGAGGAGTGTTACGACGAGAGCACGTCAGTGTGCCCTGTGCCGGACGACCAATGAAGCTGAATGCACAGGATGTGCTACTGTGAGAGGGAGGGAGAGAGAGGGAGGGAGGGAGAGGGAGGGAGGGATGGAGGGAGAGAGAGAGGGAGAGAGGGAGAGGGAGGGAGGGATGGAGGGAGAGAGAGAGGGAGAGAGAGGGAGAGAGGGAGGGATGGAGAGGGAGAGAGGGAGGGAGGGAGGGAGAGGGAGTGAGGGAGAGGGAGGGAGGGATGGAGGGAGAGAGAGAGGGAGAGAGAGGGAGAGGGAGGGAGGGATGGAGGGAGAGAGAGAGGGAGAGAGAGGGAGAGAGGGAGGGATGGAGAGGGAGAGAGGGAGGAAGGGAGGGAGAGGGAGTGAGGGAGAGGGAGGGAGGGAGGGAGAGAGAGGGAGGGAGAGGGAGGGAGGGAGAGAGAGGGAGAGGGAGGGAGGGATGGAGGAAGAGAGAGGGAGAGAGAGGGAGGGAGAGAGAGGGAGGGAGGGAGGGGGAGAGAGAGGAGGTAGGGAGAGAGGGAGAGAGAGAGGAGGGAGAGAGAGAGGGAGAGAGAGGGAGGGAGGGAGAGAGAGAGAGGGAGGGAGAGAGAGTGAGAGAGAGAGGGAGAGAGGGAGGGATGGAGAGTGAGGGAAAGAGAGGGAGAGAGGGAGGGAGGGAGAGAGGGAGGGAGCCAGGAGTCACCGCCAGGCTTCCATTGAGCTGTGGACGTCCTCAACTCAAGCTGAAGTGTCACTTCTGAACAGGGGTCGAGTCCGACGCCGCGCGATACAAATAGAATCGCGGAGGCTTTTTATATTTCGACTTTTATTTTCCTTAATCTCTTCTTAAGTAAAAGGAAGTGGATGAAACTGACGAGCGAAGGGATGAATTATATCTCGGGTGCAGAGCCAAGGGGTTGGGTATTAAGGGGACTGCGAGGAAAGGCTTATTCGACGAGTCGACCGCTCGGTTATTCGGTCCTGATTTCGGGGGGGGGGGGCTATCCAAAGAGGCACATCCCGAAATACTCAGACCCGTTTGGCGAGTTCGTCCCCGCGGTTCCGCCCGTCATCTCAGACGTTTGAAGGCCGACGTGGACGTTCGGCTGATTCGGACGACGGCAAATCTCCCGCCCGCCCCATCAGCCACCGTCCCTTCAGCCTGGATGATTGTCTAAATCCTAAACCCTCCCCGGGAGGACTGGGGGGGGGGGGGGGTGCGTGGGGCGGGTGGGGGGCGGGTGGAGCGGATCCTCCCGTCTGACGGTGACGGTTCACGGGATGACAAACAAACGCCACGGTGGATCGATGCGAGGGGGCCCGTCCTCAGAGCGCAAGAGAGACGGAAAAATGACAAAACCCATCTTCCATGACAAGGACCCGTGTCTTATTAAGGAATACACTTGGGGTGTGTGCGTGCGTGCGTGCGTGTGTGTGTGTGTGTGCGTGCGTGCGTGTGTGTGTGCGTGTGTGTGTGTGTGTGTTTGCACTTTACTAAAAATAAGACACGAACGCACGGAGCCCACACACACACTGACAGGCTTCCACATCAAGCTCTCCACCAGTTGTTTGACTTACTACTCTCTTGATCATTAAATATTGAATTATGGGAATTGTTGCAAAAAGTTATTTTTTCCAACAATATATTTATCTGTTTTATTATTAAATATATTTTACGGTGCATGATAGGAATATTGAATATTGAATTAATACATTTTTATTATACGTAATGACTTTTTTGATTTAATAGAAATGTATTATAAGTCTAGAAGGTATTGGGATGCAATTATGACATGATTATTGTTCTGCCTGACCCAAAACTTTGCAAATTAAAATACTGAGATACTTTAAAAGAAGATAAAACTTTTCGGAAAGTAAGTATGAGTCCACCCCAATCCCCCCATTGATGTGATTGAAGTACAGATGCTGATGCTGAGAATAATTAGAATTAAGATTAAAGCAGCGCCGCGACCTTGTCACTTCCACCAGCACAGACCTGCGGGCGGGGCCCTCACTGATCTCTGGACTAAATGACTCCCTCCGAGTTCAATTACACGGAGAAACAAAAATTTCTATTTTGGTGTCATTTCAGTGATTGCATCAATAAGATCGTCACCGGCCGGCCCGCCAGCTCATCAGCTTTGTCATTTTAGTAATTCATGTGGATTTTATAATGTAATATTGCCAGAAAAAGTAAACATCAAAACGTGTGTGTGTGTGTGTGTGTGTGTGTGTGTGTGTGTGTGTGTGTGTGTGTGTGTGTGTGTGTGTGTGTGTGTGTGTGTGTGTGTGTGTTCGTGCCTGCGTGCTTTCGCGGGTGCTTTCTGTATTCGTATAGGGGAAAACAATAAATAAATGCATATGAAAGTGAAGAAAAAATGAACTTCCTCAAAGAACCAAATTGGCAATCACCATCCTTTCTACCCCATGGTCATTATGAAATTGCACCGGCAATAGTTGGAACAAATGACATAATTCTACGTACACACAATTAAAGCGGAGGGCAACAGTCGTGTGTTCACCTCATAGCGGGTTTATGATAGCGCCGAGCAAAACCGAACCTATAAATAATGAACACGGGCCCCGTGATTATTCTGTCCCAGATTTGCATAATTATTGTTTTTTCCGCGAAAGCATCTGTTAACATCGCCATCCCTCCTTTGTTACAAACAGGGTCGCTATACCTTCCCCGCCGCCGAGAGCGCGCACGCGAGTGCGAATAAATTGGTGTTATAAGGATCCGGCTCCTCATTTATAATTGATACGGCGGTCACAGTCGCACACGGATTTCTGGGAAGGCGGCGCCATTACTCTAAATGAGTGTTCACGTTGCGCCGGTGCTGCCGAGCGGCGCTGGAAACAAGCTCCGCCGGAATGGGAAATACTTTTCCCCCGTCGGCCGCGGGAGCCGCCGCCAAGGTGCGGGCGGGGCGCCGCGGCCGCTTATGAGGTCCGTAACCCTAACCCCCAACCCCCAACCCCTAACCCCTAACCCTGCTGCAAGACAGGTTTCGACGTGCTTGAAGCGAGGCGCCGAAGACGGTTTCCAAAGGCACCAGAGAAGAAAAGCGTGGAAATAAAGAGCTGAAATCTGATCCTTGAACACAATTCGACACAGAGCTTAAAAACATGGCAGGACAGGACACCAACCCCAGGGAGGGATAACGAAAACATACTTGTCGGGGTTATCACATTATTGCGGGTTTGTCATTGATTACGCCTTGGTATGAGGTAAAACACGGCACGGGGTTATCTGTGATTATCCGAACAAATTCAGATGTTACGGTTGAATCCAGGCCTTGAGGGGTCCCCCCGTGTCCCTCGATCGAGATGTTTTTCCCCCCGAGAGTTGGCGCCACTTTTTCTTTCCGTCCAGGAAACTCGTCCGGGGGGCTTTAAACCTTTTCGGTTTGAAGCCCCGGTTGGCGAATGCGCCCGGAGTCCTCCGAGTGGCAAGCCGGCGGGTTTTGAGCGCCGCTCGCCCTCCTCCCCTCCCCTCTCTCTCCCTCTCTCTCTCTCTCTCTCTCTCTCTCTCTCTCTCTCTCTCTCTCTCTCTCTCTCTCTCTCTCTCTCTCTCCCCCCAAACAGCGTGTAAGCAAAGAAAACATTAGCCAGGTGACTTATCATGGAGGTCTGCGGCTGACCTTTTAATGCGGCCGTCATTGATTGCGCGGCGTGCTCCACTCTCTCCACCCAAAGGTGATAGATTATTCAATTAACTATTGACCTTTCCCGCCGACTCATTTGTCGATGGGAATGCTTTTATGACAGCCGCGCGTTTAGAAATGGAGGGCCGCTGCGTTTTGATTTGGGGATTTACAGTCGCAAATTACGTCGCTTTTATTTCATCCCTCTCAGCCCGTCTCACCCCCTCTTGCGCCCGCGTTGACTTTTCGGGCCCACCTGGTTGCGTTTGAATCTCGTTGGGCCCTTTGTTCAGTTCGTTAAGTGGTGCTGGGGTGGAGGTACCCACGAGCCGGATCGGATTCATCCACCAACCAGCCTCCTTGGCTTGGAGATGTGAAAGTATCTGAAATATGTCGTATTTCATGAGGGTGCGTTATATAGATAGATCAGAGGAGAATTGGCAGTATGCAATAAACCCTAAAATGAACAACGTAAACAAGCAACCGCAAGAAAACATTTCTTAAAATAAACAACAAACTGCAATTAATATACGATCAACATAAAAAAATACCAAAAAATTGAGCGAATGACAATGTACAATAAACATAAAAACTGGAAATATAATCCTATATATTATCCTAATAAGTAAAAGTTGGCGATCGACAATACACATAAAAAATAACAGTAGACAGTGAAATACATCTAAATAAAATCACAAATGAAGTTGAAATAAACAAAGAAATGTTTGGCATTAAATTGAAATTATCAACCATAATCATTCATGTTGCACTCACCTCATCTGGGTTGCGGTGGCGGAGCTTAGTCACCATTGATGATGTGGATGTTGTGGATTCCAACATCCACATCAACTATTACGGTTCTATTCAGGGCATTAAGACACGAGGCGTTTACCAGGAAGCGGCGGTGAGGAGGCGAAAGGTCAGAAGCTCAGCTGTAACAGATATTCCAGGGTTCCCAGAGTTGTAAAACTGTTTTTTCCGCTGTCAGTCCCACGGTAATTTGCACGGAATGAAAAGACGACTGGATGGAACTGAAATAGAATTGAAACGGAGTACAACGAAAATAAATGAACGGCAAAATGCCACCGCAAACAATGCACCACTTTGCCATAAGCTCCGTTCAGGAGTATTCTTATTATTATAAGTTCAAACCCCTTTTTTGCAAATGGAACTCAGATCATGGACACTGTACATACAATTGACAGTTAAGTCTCATTATTCACTGATGACACAGTTTACTCCGTACCATATTGCACTTGCTTTCCACTAGTGGCTAGTGTCAGGACGGTGTCAGGCCCCGCCCAGGAAGTCTCTAATCCACTGGAATGTGCACTTCAACTTGGGAGTGTGGAGCCCTCCCGGGCACCTCATCTGCCTTTGGGTTTAGAAGTGCAGTCCTGACCCGCGGCCCCTCGACGCCGGGGCCCTCATCATGCGAGCGTTCTCGGCGCTGTTAAAGATCATGTGACAAAGAGCGATGTCAGTGGAATGAATATTTAATACTGTCTTCGCTGACTTATTCATGTTCTATGGACCCTCTGTCTCTCCATCTCTCTCTCTCTCTCTCTCTCTCTCTCTCTCTCTCTCTCTCTCTTTCCCTCCGCTCTATCTGTCAAAATACCTTCGTGCCTGAGAAGCATGGCGTCGTCGGCGTAGCGGTCTAATATCGTTACCGCCGCGGGAACGGTAGCCTCGTTGATGAAGCGCTCTCGCCCAGACGAGGTAGGCCGCGAGGAGGGGGATGATGGATATCTGCTAGCCGGTGCGGCTCTTAAATATCGCCTTCCCTCCCTTCCCCTTTAATAGTTTTGACAGGAAACGGCTTCCCCCCCTCTTGTCAAAGCCAATTGGTTGAGAGATGGAGGTGGTGCGGCGGCCGGGGGAGGCCAGGAATACCGCAATTACAGACGCAAGGGGAGAGAGACAGAGAGAGAGAGCGAGAGGTATCTCTAAGTGATGTTTGATGTGATTTATCCGACAGGGCCCGGGAGTGGGTTTAAACGCCCCCCCCACCTCCCCCGACCCCCCGCCGCCGTCATCCCTCTCTCTTTTGAAAGAGTGACGCTGTGACATTGACTGACTCGTGTAATCAATTGGACTCCGTCTGGCCGTAAGTGGCGTTGAGGCTGCTGTCAGGGTCTGACTGACTGTTCATCATAACTACCTAATCCACCGCCACCACCCCCCCCCCCCCTCCTCCTCCTGAATCACCCTCCTCCCACACCTCCCCCTATCCCGGACCCATGGTGAGAGGAAGAGAGAGGGAAGCGAGGAAGGGAAGCGAGGGAGAGAGTGCAGAGGAGGAGAGGGAGATAAATCACCTCGGCTCGCGGTGAATCTCGGATCCGCCGCTCAACAAGGTTTGGACGGTCGGACCGAAGCCAAATCTGTAGGATTCCTGTTGTTCCACCTTCTTCTGCTGACATTATTGAGTGCATTTTGTTGTTGTCGTGCTGCCGGACAGGCTCTTAGAAAAGCTTGAAAAAAAAAAGCCCTTTCGGGGTGTAAAGGCATGTCAGGCTGGCAGTGCCCTGAAAGGCTCATTGAACCCTTGGCATGGGTGCTTTTGTACCTTAAGAGGTGGCACATTTGTGACCCACCGCAGCAAAAGCCATCATCTCGGCCATTTCTAAAATCGCCAGGAGCAGCCAAATAAGTTGGAAAAAACCTTTTAGAGGAGGAAAATTAGATTTTTACAGATTCTATTACTATATAATCTATTACTACTATTACTACTACTACTAATCCAGATAAATAGTAGAAAAATGTTAAACCATGGAGTTAAATATTCCCGTTAGATTAGATGGGGAAACTCAGTTCCCCTCCTGAGACACTGAACAGCGCTCAACAACGCTGATCGATCGTTTCCTTTAATGCGACCGTCCAGGTGAAGATCATTCCTCCATATTCTATGTGATGTGAAGTCACAATGTGAAACCGATTTGATAGAGTTCAATCATTAAATTGTGCTACTTTTACACACACACAGAGACGTCATTGTGTCAATGAAGAAGTCATACTGACGTCACTTCCGTAAACAAGCCGAGGATCAAATTTTCACTTGTCTGTGAAAACTTTCGTCTCTGTGTTGTTATGAACTACGAGAAGTGGGTGCGGAAGCTCTAACTCATATCGCGGACCTTAATCTGACCAGTAGATCCAAGTCATTGTAAGCAGCGCATACTGGACCTAATTTTTTGCGATGATAGTCAGTTCTCCGACAGCGACGCATAGAACGATGCTGAATCTGATACTGCTGTGATCCCGGACATGGAGAACATTTCAAACAACGGATTTCAACCTGAATGTGACGATGAAATGGAATATTTTCAATAACC
>NC_137189.1:42095320-42097820 GCF_960531495.2 Zeus faber
GTGCGCTTTGCATCCCCTTGAAGGGAACATCCTTTTCTCATTACATCACAATAAATTCCGCCGGATCTGGCCCTGTAGGCCTATTTATTGCAGGGCTGATCTCGTTCGGGAGATATGCGCCTTCCCCCGTCTTCACTTTGGCGCCACACCACATTCGCTTGAAAACAAATCTTTCCCTCTGTGAAGTGTACACCCCCCCCCCCCCCCCCAAATCTCTCCTACAGACTGTGAAGAAAGTTTGAATTTCAGAATGGACATTTTGATGTAAATTTTAAGGCCGGGCTTTATACGGAGTGACTTAGGGGAATATATTTAAAACTATGGAACAGCAGCGATCGACTTTCCTTGCTCCGTGACAAACTGTAAGCCAATCGTTTGTTATCTCATCGGCCAGACTGACGCGGGCCGTGCATAGAGGCTTTAAGAGTTCAAAATAGTGGCTGCATCCAGATGCAGATTGGACCTGAGCAGGACACGATCTGCACAACAGCGGAAGGGGGAAGATAAGGGGGAGGGACGCGGGAAAGCGTGGTTCTCATTGTGACTTCAGCCAAAGCATTGTTGCGTCTTCTGATAGATACATCTATGCTGATCAGAAGCGTTTTTTAACTCGCCAAGGGCTGGTCGCCGCTTACGTCTGAGTTGTCGACGCTGATCCGGAGTCCAGAACTAAAAGAATCTTCAGAGAACCATTCTGATCTGAACAGGATGGATTTAGACCATTAGTTTGGGGTTAATAGAACATAACAATAACATTGTCCTCCATTATCGTTCTCCCTAAGAGATCCGACATACTCTCAATTTCCTTTTCTTGTGTCTTGGATATGGCCACTGTAGTTAGATTTTTGTTCCTGGGATTATTTTTGGATTAGCAATACATTCTTTCTGTCATGGATCCTCCCTGATCTCCCAGTATTTATATGTGATTTCATGTTTTATTTTGATCTGGTTTCATCTGCCATGTCACTGGGCTCCATGTCATTTCAGATCCGCCCACTCCCTTTTGCTTTACTGTCACTCCCTGCCCTTCACCTGGTTTCCCCCGCCTGCCGCTTATTCCCTCATTGGTCCCTCGGTATAAAGACCAGTCCACTTCCCTTTGTTCTCTGCCAGATTGCCTCTAGTATTACGTTGAATTTTCCCACACTACTACCTGATTCCTGTACCTTAGGTCCAACCCTCCGCCTGATTCGCTGGACCCCGATTCTCTGCCTGTTCCCTGGACCCTGGTTCTCTGCCTGTTCCCTGCCAGATATGTTTGCCTTCTCTGACTGACCTCCTGGTTTTGGCCCCTGCCTGTTTTTTGGAATAGACCTATGTGTCGTTCTTATGGTTTCACATCCGTTGTGAGGCAGTGTGTGTAACACTTTTAGTCTTGGCTAAAAGTTTAGTCTACAGTCGGACCATTAACAAGCTTATACCGGCATTGTTGCATTTTTACTTTTAGGTCTGATTCCGTGGAAAGGGGCAAAGATTATGACTCCAAAGGTACTCAGTAAAACCTTTATTGCCCTCATGAGGGAAGTGTGGTTCGCTTGATATTTAAAAAAATCCAAACAGATAACTCGCATCAAACACTGTCAAACATCATATGACGAGACCAGGGATGTAGCACTCGTTTGAGAGAACTCCTTTCTAAGTTCTTATTAAGGCACAAGAAGCTTTGTTATTTATTCTGTAAATGAGGTAATCACATCGCAGTCGGTTCAAATGGAACCAACCCTATCTCTGGGGCCAACGAGGCTCAGTTTCCCAGATGTCAGAGCCACAGAGCACTGGAGTTATTTGCTCTGTGTGTGTGTGTGTGTGTGTGTGTGTGTGTGTGTGTGTGTGTGTGTGTGTGTGTGTGTTCTCACTTTGGCCGGGCATTGGGCCTATTGGGATTCCAGGGCCTCAGCTGAATCAGCTCACCCTCCCCAGGTCTAGTTGGGATTGTGAGGAACATCTAGCACCTGTTCCCCCGCGTGCGGTCATGGTGACCGGCCTTTCATTTCTAGTTGTTGACATGCTGGCGTTGCTTCTCTGAACTCCCCTTGGGGCCTACAAGGACCAGGGAGTCGGAGGACGATGGAGATATAGCCTTTCAGGTGCTTGTGTAGCTCCGTTGCGATGCCGTTACTCGAGGCTCGGCGCGCATCTATTCAGGGCGTCGCAGTTGGGTTTGGAAGCGTTTGCAGTTTGCTCTGCAAATGTAACATAAATTAACGCATCGGCCTCCACTTTTTGTTTGAGTTTTACTGACGCTCGCGTCGAGAGCGCCGCATAATGAGGGTTTTCAATGCCTTTCCAACCCACATGCATGGAGACGCCACCGCGCCGCACAAAGATGCACGAAAATCTTCCCATTTGCACTTCACAGGAAAAGTCCAAAACCGTTTTCCCACACATAAATTTTATCTTCCTCCTGTTATACCGGAGAAACTGTCACCGCCGCTTCGCAGATCTAAATCAACATGCAGATCAGAGCAACTGAAAGAGAGAGGCAGAGAGAGAGAGAAGG
>NC_137189.1:42102820-42142820 GCF_960531495.2 Zeus faber
TCTGCGGGAGAATATCTGCCTCGCTTCTCTTTTCTTGTTTTTTTTTTAATCTTTTTTTTTGGGGGGGGGGTTGTTTGTGTGTTTGTTGGTAACTTTTGCTGCAGCAAAATTCCCGAAACTGCGGTTCTACTTTTACTCGCACCCGTGGAGGAAAAGTCAACCAGGCGAGTGGAACCGCGGGACCGGATGACCCGAGATCAGAATGCTACGAAGGGGAGGCGGCTCCTTTTGTATTCCTAAAAGTGGATGGATGGTGATGCAAGACTTGCAAATGCATCGTGAACAAATCTTTTTAACGGGTCAGGAGTCGGGAGTCACTCTGGTAAAAGAGTTGTTCGTTCGTTCGTTTGGTTTGCGACTCGAACCGCAGCCAAACACACAGGCATTCCCAGGTCTCAGTCTCCACTTTTGAATCCATACTCCCAATTCACTGACCCTCCATTCACTAACTCTGGACTCACGATTCCCTGACTCTCAACTATCAATTCGTCGACCCTCGATACACTGACTCTCGACTCACGATCAACTGACTCTTGATTTAGCGACTCTTGATTCACTAACTCTCGACTCTTGATTCACTGACTCTTGATTTACTGACTCTCGACTATCAATTGACTGACTCTCGACTTACGATACACTCAATCTGGATTTTCCGACTCTTGATTCACCGACTCTTGATTCACCGACTCTTGATTTACCTACTTTCAACTATCAATTCACTGACCCTTGATTCACTGACTCTTGACTTAGGATGCTGCTTACTCTTGATTTACTAACTCTTGATTCACTGACTCTCGACTATTAATTCACTGACTCTCGACTATTAATTCACTGACTCTTGATTTAAAGACTCTCCACTATTGGTTCACTGACACTCGGCTCTCGATTCACTGACTATCGACCACTGACTCTCGACTATCAATTCACTGACTCTTGACAATCGATTCACTGACTCTCAATTCACTGACTCTCGATTCACTGACTCTCGTCTCACTGACCCTCGACTCTCGATTCCCTGACTCTCGATTCACTGATTCTGGAATCACTGATTCTCCATTCTCTGACTCTCGCCTCACTGACCCTCTACTCTGGATTCACTGACTCTGGATTCACTGATTCTGGATTCACTGATTCTCGATTCACTGTCTCGACCTTTGATTCATTGACTCTTGATTCACTGACTCTAGATTCACTGTTTCTCGACTCTTTATTCGTTGACCCGCAATTTCGCGATTCGCAAACGAGTTGCCAGTCATGCAAGCGACTCAGAACCCCACAGAGTGACCAACAAGCTCCTACAGTTTTGACTCAGTGAGTCGGCGCGAGAGCGCATCATAGCAAGCGAATCTTCAACTCACAAACTGAAACGTTGAGGGCATCTTTCTTGCGGCTGGGTCACGCTTTGCATTCCCCTGAAATTAACCATTAAGACAGGATGAAATGATTATTGTAAGAATTCCATTCACAACTCGGCGCCGACATCGGTGAACAACATCATTCGACCGATGTCAGAAACTTGGAAGACCCCACTCAAAGACGGCGAGTCAAGAGCAGACGCTCCAAGTTGTGGATATTTCAGGTCTAAAACGCACCGTGTGGGCGTTGTCACGTGCTTCTTATGTTCTAAAGGTGACAACTGGAGGGTTTAACTACACCTGCTCGTCTTTATGGACAGTCTGTTTTTTTAGGGTCGGGCTTGACCCCCCCCCCCCCGCCCAAACTCTTTCTCCTCCATTATTAAAAGACATGTAATAAGCACTTTGTTCCAAAACCATCCCAGCAGAGCAGGCAGCGCTTACGCAGCGTTCCAGTTAAAACAAGTGAATGAATGAAATATCGCCATGAGGAATATTCGGTCCCCATCCGCCATGTGCTGAGCGTATCCGCGGACAATTCCCCAAAGCGGACTCCCAATCCGCCGGGGAACGCTGAGCATTCCGCAGGGATTTGAGCCGGGGGTTGGGGGGAGTGGGGGGTTTGACATGCAGCTGGCTCCTGGCAATCCCACAGTATTCCCACAAGTTCATTTAGGGAAGTTTGTTTGCGCGCAGGGAAGATCCTGGCCGGGCGTGCGGCGGTGCAAGGGAAAAAATTAAATAAACGTGTGAATTATTACGATTACCCATGTAATAAAGCCAGAATAAATGTAAATACAAATAAATATGAGAAATATAAATATAAATACAATACATTTAAAAAAAATAGCGATTGATCAAAATTAACTCCACAGATATTGCACGATTCATTATCTGAATCACAATTGATCGTGCGATATCCGTAAACTAAATATACATGTGGACTCTCAAATACGTCATGAGTGTGTAGCTCACTTGTCCGTGTGCACGTTGGAGGTGTGGACCCCCCCCCCCCCCAAAAAAAAAAAACAAGAAACCTATTTATTTAAGGGCGAGAAAAATAAACTCTCTGTACTTTTTCTTTGATTAACAAGCCTTTGAAACTGTATAATACTGTGATTATGTTAAAGGCCCCGCGAGCGTGCGGTCGCAGCCAAATATTTGCAGAGGGATAGGGGTGGGGGTGCGGGGTAAGAAAGAGAGAGGGAATAAGAAGAAAGAGAAAGGAAGGGACGGAGACGGAGACGGAGTGAACTTCACAAAAGGAGAGTGAACGAGTGAGAGGTGGGCGAGAAAGAGAGAGAGGGGGGGGGGTGGAGTCGATGGGGGAGAGGAACGGCGTGAGGGAGAGGTGAGTCAGGGGGGTGGAGGGAGGGAGGGAGGGATTGAGGGAGGGACGGGAAGGAGGAGGAGGAGGAGGAGGAGGAGGAGGAGGAGGAGGAGGAGGAGGAGGAGGAACGTTACAAGAACAAGTCAGCTCGTCCCCTTTTGTACAGACAGCGCGACGCCAGATGGCTTCTCCTAATAAATATTCGACTTCACCTCGGTTCCCATGTAACTCCTCTCTTTCTCTCCCTCCCTCACCCCTCCGACTCCCCCCTCGCTCCCTCTCTCTCTCTCTCTCTCTCTCTCTCTCTCCTCTGGTTGTTCTGTAACGCTGCCAGCCAGCCAGCGCCCACACGTTTCTGGGCCAGTGAAATGATTACACTAGAGCAAACAAAAACTGTGTGTGTGTGTATGTGTGTGTGTGTGTGTGTGTGTGTGTGAGAAGGTGGGGACGGGGGGGGGGGTTCTTTTTTTTGGGGGGGGGTGTTCCACAGAGGAAACACTCTGACAGGGTCCTGTATACAGAGAGATATGGTGGCAGTGTGTACTGAAAGAGCGACCCCTCTCTCTCTCCCCTGTCTATCTCTCTAAGTGAGGGGTGGGTGGGGGTGGGTTGGGGGGGTCAGCGAGAGGAGCGCATGGAGGAAATAAAGCCGGGAGGCGAGGAGGCCTCGTCCCCGTGTTTGTGGGGAGAGCGCGGCGCGGAGACGGCGGTTTTTTCCCGGGAGTTTTTCGGCGGCGGCAGCAGAGACGTTTAACGTTGGGAGCAGCTTCATTTCTGTGGTTGTGAGGAACAGGGCACTGTGTTTGAGCCGGATGGACCGCGACCCCTCGGGCGAGGGCCGACACACTTGTTGCGCCGCGGCCCCGACACCGCCCCCCCCGTCCTCCTCTATCCCCCCCCCCCCCCCCCCCCCGGGGGTCTCGGCTCCAGCTGTTGCCGCCAAACCAGATCTCCCACCATGACCCGCGTCCCCCTAAACGAAGGTGATGTCATCCGGCTGCACTATCCCACAATCCCCCGGCTCGGCCCTTCCTGCCCCTTGCTCCGGGCGGGGGAGGGGGGACGGCAAAACTCCCGGCAGCCAGGCAAATAATCCGGAATTAGAAAACCGAACTCTTCAGGCCTTCATCGCCACGGCAGCCAGACTCTTCCCCCGTCTGTTCTTTCACCCCGACGGGTGGAGTCATTTTTCGCCCCTCTCCGTCTTCCTGCCTCCCATTACCTGCGAGTGGAAAGACCGCAGACTGTGTGTGTGTGTGTGTGTGTGTGTGTGTGTGTGTGCGTGTGTGTGTGTGTGTGTTTGTGTGTGTGTGTGTCTGTCTTTTAATGTCGACACAAGATGAACAGTCCTTATTAAAAACCCCTCAACCTGCCCCCCACCCTCCCATCTTGTGACACCCCCGTTTTCCATAACAATATTCATCGTGCAATATTGAGGAATCAGTCCGTGGGGAATTTGACAAATCCAACTGCCGTTCATGAGAAAATATTTTGGCACGTTTTTTTCCTCTACCCTCTTGATGCGAAAATGATTGCATTAAAACTCAACGTGCCATTTTTATTTCCACAGACAGCAGAAGCGGCGGCGGCGGCGGCCTATTTTTTTTATTTATTTTTTCATTGCACGGGCACATATTTTATTATTTATTTATTTTTGTCCGTCATCATCCCGTCCTCCGCCCGCCAGTGACAGACAGGTCGTGGCGGTTGTCATTAGCGTCCCCGCTGCATAATTACGTCCGTAATCCCTTCAAAACCCGCCGCCGCGCTCCGGAGGTGCGCTCCTCACCCGTCCCGCATCCGCAGCCGTCGTCTCCGCTCAACAGCCCCGGCATCGTGTCTTAATCTCGGCCAGAAACCCCCGCCCGAAAAATCCTCCAGCCCTCCCTCCCTCTCTCCCCCTCTCCCCCTCTCTCTCTCCCTTCCGTGTGGTCTCACACTGGGGCTGTAATCGCCGGGGCTAGCTCCGCCGCCGCCGTCCTCGCCGCTGCAGAAGTCCCAGCGGGGGCTATCATGGGAAAAGGCAGAAACCCGGCGGTTATCTCTCGACGCGCCGACAGGACAGGAGAGGAGGAGAGGGACTAAGCCCGGGGCTTTGTCTCGTATCCTGATTGAGTTCACGCTCCCTGGAAAAAAAAAAAAAAAGGAAAACTACCTGATATATTCCAGCGTAAACCAAACAGGTTTGGGTGTACGGGCCCCCTGTGCGTGTGTGTGTGTGCGAGTGTGTGTGTGTGTGTGTGTGTGAGCGAGTGGGGTTTGGGGCGTATGTGTGTTTAGGTGGTTGATCTGGATCAACTAGATCAACCTCCGCACGGACAAAGAGCAGAGCTGGATATTTGGATATTTTGAGGGCGGATAATGCCCGCGGTGAGCCCCATTAGGATGGAGGTATTATCTCCGCGTTGACTTTAGCGATGAGAAAATGCTTCCACCCTCTCCCACCCACCGGCCGGAGAGAGGTTCCCACTCATAGCAGACCTGTTGGGCTATCGAGGTTTATCGAGCTCCGCAACCTAAACAGGCCGGGGCAGGACGGGGGGGCCCCCGAACCGGGAGAAGGGACGCACTCACAGGAAGCGACTTAATTCTCGCCGGATTAGACGGCCATTTCCAATTTGGACAGCTGCTGGCTGGTGAAACCCCTCCGCTCACAGTCTCTTAACCTGGACGACCAAATCATGCAAAATGTTTAGGGCCTCACGGGGGCCACGGTTAAATGTACACAGCAATTATTTTACATGGCAATACTGAACGGCCTGAATAGAAACGAGTCACCGAGAGAAACTTTTACTGCTCTACCCCTGCGGAGCACCGATGCAGGACTGGTCAACCAGCGGTTCGGCGCCAACAAACCAAAGCCCAATCTCCAGAAAAAGAGCCAAACTTCACTCACTACAGCTGAGTTGAGACGACAGCGCTTCAGCCCGCTCCAGCCAGACATCGGAGTAGATTGCTCGTTCTTAGCTTTGACTAGTCCCATTCATTTCACGTATGCATTGTGTGGAATTAGCCTGTGCATATAAAAGCTATTACAGGAGACGGCCAGGAGCTGGTCGACGGTTGGGACTGGTCATTTGTGTGCTTCCACGTTTTACGGCCGCAGAGTTGCATGGAATCCGCGATGGAATCCCATCTCGGGGTTTATTTGAGCCAAGCGTCGCCCATCGCCGTCCAAGCAACCTCCTGTTATGAGACAATTCCTGTGATGAGAAAGTTATTAGTGTTGTATCCATACTGTGTTTTTTTTGACCATGTGCTTGGTACTTGGCTGCAGCTTTGTGCCACATCTTCTGTTTCTGCCTGTCTTTGTGTTCATGCCTCCCCGCTGACGAATATATTCAATGTTTTGTTTGAACAAAGTCAGATAAAACATTAGCTTAGCATTAGCCACACAGATCTGTCCATAAATCCTGCGCGCAAATATTTTAGCCCCCTCACCCCCCCAAAAAAAGTCAGATTGATGAATATGTTTTTCCTTCCTTCCTTTTGTTCTTACTTCAGTAACAAATGTCGAACATCCTCGGACCACTCGCACGCGCCAATCACAAAGGCCTCAGATTCCTAGAAAGTGATATTGTTGAACTTCAACAAAATGTAAAGTTGGACAGATCAGAACGGCAATCGGCAAAAATGCCGCGCACGTTCGGCAGGTTGTTTTGCACAAGCAGCTTTCGTGCACGCAAAGCACCAACGTTTCTCGGCACAATGTTCGTTATTTATCCCCAACGCGCCTGCGTCGCTCTGTGCCGGCTCGGGGTCCAGGTGCCGTGCCTGGGCGTGGAGCCCAGCACCGTCCCTGTCGCTTTCTGCAGTCGAGGGGGACGACAATAAAAGAGGCGTAGCTCGCCGGGCAAGGCCACAGCGCCGCACGCGTCCACGCCCCGCCGGGCCGGCCGGTTTCGGCGGCCGATCCCGCTTGCCCTTCCTGCGTTGCTTCCTGCTTTGCCGCTGCGCTCCCTCCACCTCCCCTGCATCCACCTGTTGGGCTCCACCCTCCTGTCCAATGGGGGATTCAGGCTCATCGCTCCTATATTTTGTGCTTAGTTCAGTGGAACCTGGACTGGCTGCATCTGCTTACGCCAAAATTTGTATCGACTTGCGACCGACTGCTCCAAGACACGACCGTGGAAATTTGCAGTTGGCACGGCGGGGGCCAGTCAGCAGTCAGTCAGCAGTCAGTCAGCGGGCGACCTACATGGTGTGTGCACATAGTTCGTGGCTTATCGATATTTTTTTCATATTTACTGTGTTTGTGCCGTGTATTTTGTTTATTTTGCTTCGACGTACGACTGTTATAACACACCAACGTTCTTATTGAGGAATGACAGTCGTAAAACCAGGCGCCACTGTATAACAAATTCCAAATTTCGGTTTTGGGTTTGTCTTTCGTGATATAGGGTGATTTTACTCGAAGGACGGAGAAGATACATACCTCTGTGCATTAATCCCCCACCTTCCATCTCCCAAAACCACCATACACACACACATAAACACGCCTTTACTTCGTCGGCACCGTCGCTCGCCCCGCCGTCGCGGAAACGAAGCGCGGCCCGCGGCGGCGGGCGCGGCGCGACGGCA
Organism: Zeus faber; assembly: GCF_960531495.2. NCBI lineage: Eukaryota > Metazoa > Chordata > Actinopteri > Zeiformes > Zeidae > Zeus > Zeus faber. The sequence continues at coordinate 42,110,087 of NC_137189.1, forward strand.
GAGGCCGGGGCCGCTCGGGGGGGAGGACGCAGATGTCCGTCTTTATCCGCCGCTAAAAGGAGGGGAAGCCCACCTCCACGTCAAGGTAAGCGGCGCTTAGACGACTGAATTAATTCTTAATCTGCTGGCACGGAGCGGAGCAGCCGTGGCGGGCGGAGGCGGGGAGGAGCGGAGCGGGGGAGGGTTGGGGGGGGGGGGGGGTTGAGTGTAGGGGCGGCGGGCTTCCTTCGACTTCTGAGAGATTTCCTGGAGGCATGCAAAACACGCTCCTGACTTCTGTTGCTGATCCAAATCAGCCCTCCCTCCCTCCCGCTCGCTCGCCCTCCCCCTCCCAGACGCCGTGCCTCGCAGCCACATATGGGCGACTCCTTCCAATTGATTAATTCTGCTGTAAATTGGTCGTAATGTGTGACTATCTCAAGGAACGTATTGCGGGCCGAGAGAGGAAAAAAAAAGAAGAAAAGGAAAGAAAAAAAAAAAAATCAACGGCTGCTGCCAATTGCTACGGTGTGGACGGAAGTTTGGGCGGAAAGTTTTTAGCGGAAATTAAACAGTGTGGGGGGGGGGGGGGATCTTTTTTGTCCGGAAACGTAACTGTTACTGCTGTCGTGTTGTTTCGCCGACGGAGCCAAACGCTTTCACACCTGTTTCGCCTTTTTTTATTTATTTATTATTTTTGCGGGTTTTTTTTTGTTTTTTTTGTTTTTTTCCTCTCACGACAGACTTCTCCTCCATCAGTGAGTCATCCCGTATCGGAGAAAAATGTTTCTCCTTTATTTTAGTAAAAGCGACGGTCGGCAAAACAACGCCACGAGCGACCAAAAACACGTCGAACCGAGGGGTCGAGGATTAGGATCGCGACCGCCAACTCAGGCCGGCCTGTCCTACAGCGGCGCGGTCAGTGCCGCCCGTCGTCGGGGGAACCGCGTGGTTCTCCATGTCCCCGGAAGGAAGGCGGCGCCTTAATGACGCTCGGCGCCCGCGCAGAGGCCGCGGCTAATTCCACGCGGTCGGCTCCAGTCGTTAGCGGCCTGATCCGGTTAGCGCCGCGACGGAGCCGCGCGCATTTCCCGAAGAAGAGGAATTACAGCCGTAATGGCTCTTGTCATCTGCGCAGCAATTTTACTCCTGAATGCCTCGTTTCGGGGGTGGGCGGGGGGTGCAGTGGGGGTCGGTTGGTGGGGGGGGGGGGGGGGGGGGGGGGGGAGGAGGAAGTTAATAATAAAAAAAAGGAAAATAAATCACATGTGCTTCAGGTGCCACAGAGTTCACCCTTTCGCCGCTCATCCCCGCCCGCAGCGCCGCCGTCGCCTCGCCGTTATTATCAGTTAATAATTCTTTCTCATTCAAGCAAATTAGAGAAACTTGACTGTGTTGGAGCGAGTCCGGCGCGGAGCTGCAGGCGGAGCGAGGGCTAAATGGCAGAAATTCCCGACCCCCACCCCCTGCAGGAGCGAGGGGGCGCATGAAGCACAACACTGTGTCCACCACAAAAGCCCCTCTGTAGTCCTGATCCCCTCTAATTTAATTAGCCCGAGAGGTAGCGCATTAATTTGCCGAGAATTCTCCTGATGCAGAAAGCCGCCTCCAGTGTGTGTGTGTGTGTGTGTGTGTGTGTGTGTGTGTGTGTGTGTGTGTGTGTGTGTGTGTGTGTGCGTGTGTGTGCGTGTGTGTGTGTGTGCACGCGCACAGAGAGAGAGAGAGGGAGGTAAAGAGAAGGAGCAGGGAGAGAGAGAGAGAGAGAGAGAGAGGGGAAGAAAGAAGGGCGGAGGGAGGCGTACACCTCTCCGGGCGCCGAGGATGTAGGAAGGGATGCGGGGCGTCGCCATCGTCTCGCTCCGTCGTCGCCGCCGCCGCCTCCGAGGCCGTTCGCGGCGATAAGGGCTCTCTGTGATCGCTGTGCTTCGGTGTTTTCGTTCAATCGGGAGACTTCAGTCGATGCAGGTGTTTTGCGAGGCTACGACACATCACCACAATAACCGCGATAGCTGTGTATATCCATCAAAACCATATCCTCCCTCAGTGCTCCCCCAAACACTCTGGACGGAATTCCAAAACATCCCTTTCAATTAATGTTTGAAATAACGGTTTTGTCGGCTGTCCTACGATCAGCACTACATTACCTTGACGGGGGTTTCGGGGTTTTTTTTTTTGAATGAATGACGACGAAACGAGATATCGACCGTATCCAACGGCAACGGACACGGCAATGTTTGGAACCGTCGGGTTCTCGGAGGCCCCAATTTTTTTATTTTTTTTGTTTTTATTTTTTTTCCCCCGTCTGCTCAGAAATACAATCAGTCCTTTGGCGGTGATTGGACGCGGAGGGAATTTTTTTAGCTTGCGAAACAAATGTTTTCTGACCTTTCCGGAAGGCCCGGCCGTTATGTACAGTGCGCGCTATTGACGCGCTTTCCGCCGATGTGTTCACGTCACCATGTGACCGCGGCCTCGGAAAAAAAAAGCCACGTAAGCCGGTTTTACGGCGGCAATTAGTCGGAAGCGTGACTTGCTCAAGGGTACCACGGAAATGAGATGCTTGAGCCTCGCGTCCCCCCTCGAGGAGCAATTCCCGGGTTGCGTTGATGGCTTCCTTTGATATGGTCAGCGTCCGGACCTCTTAATACCATTCCTCCAACTCACCGCCAAGAAAATGTAATCTCCCATCAAGATAAACCACAGCGGATCACAGGGATTCTCATTAAAATGAAGCAACTTTTTACTTTTCTATTCAATTATCAAACAGCCTCGTTGAGACGATAGCGCCGAGGCCGTTTTGATAGCGATCGTAACTCTCTGAGAACCTCCGAACCGCTCGATTTGAGGGACTCGGCGACGTCGAATCTCTTCCCCTTTTTTTTTTGCGGTTGTGTCGGTTCTTCTGTCTTTCCCCGTGCATCGTAAATCCATCGCCCGGCGTATTCACCGGCCTCAACGGATGCCGACCGCATCTCCTAATGAACAGACGTTGCTGTTGGACAGTGTTCGTTCATTCTGCCAGAACGACTCAGAAACAAGCGACTCGACAAAATAGACCCGCCCTGCCCGGCGCTATGATATTATTCGATTAACCCGACGTGTTCCCATTTTGGTTTGAGGTTAAAATACGACAAAAGGGGGGTCAAGTGCAAATGAGATTCCTAATTTTTTTAAAAGGAGCGGCGGTGATACCGATGATAGGAGTCGCGTTTAATGCCAATCATTAATTGGCTGGCGGGACTCAAGGGGGTGAATGAATAGCAGCGGCAGTTTAATTTCTGCGAGACGTGACTCGGCGCCACGTCGCCCGCGCTGAACACTTTGACTTTTTACCCGCAGGCCCCCGGTACCCGACGCCGCGGCGGCCCGGCCCGAAACTTTCCACCCTGCGGACCACAATTCCACCCGCCCGTGTGAGAAAAGGTAGAGGTCGCAGCCAGGGAGAGATCAACACGTAAGACCTTCTGAGGATCCACTTTGTCAGCGTGATCTATAATTCAGAGGAAAAGTCGCGTTCCTCGACTCGGAACTCAGGTTGAGGGACGGCGCGTTTGTTTTTACCGCAAGAAAAAAAAACCAAAAAAAAAACGTTATCCTCTCTCCCGGGCAGAAATCCCTGCTCTCGTATGTCTTACTTTATTTTCTTTCTTGCCCGTCGTTCCGTCCTAAGGTACATTTACACCGCTGAGAGGTAAAAGCATGGAGGCTTTTTCCCTTTTTTTTTTTATGCACTAGCGCGAGGCGCAGGGGTTCGGCGCGATTAATAATTCATGGGAGAATGTTTGAACAGGTACGGAAATAATCCTTCAGCAGGGTGGGAGTGGATTTACACTCCTACTCTCGCTCCTTCACGTCCTCGTAGCTCATCCCTCGCTCTCGCCGGCTTCGGGAACAAGTTGAAAGTGAAGAGAGGTCTCTAAACATATCGCCCCGGCCGGATGAAATATTAACGGTTATTGGATAGAGCGTGAGAGCCCTGCCGCCCTTGAACGGCTCCGTTGCCGAGACATGCAGGTAAACGCAACTTCTCTTCCACTCAGACGGCGGTGCAGGTTGAGATATCTGACGCCGGTAAATATTACATGGGCGCGTGTGCTAGCCGAGAGGCGGGAGGCCGACGTCTCCAGACTTTGCTCCCGAGACCTTCAGCGCACACATGCAGTACACCTGTGCTTCTTGCTTTCTTGAACCTTTAGGAGAAAAATAATCTTTACTGGTCACACGACACACTGTAACACACACACACACACACACACACACACACACACACACACACACACACACACACACACGCTTTGGACGGTGGCCGGTGAAATGAGGCCTCGGCATTTAACCCATCCTGGCTTGTCCTTCCTCTGGGGGGGCAGCCAGGAGCAGTGGGCAGCATTCGTCAAAGCGCCCGGGGACCTGGTTCCAAATGTCCATCGCTGGTCAGACGATGATGTGTGCATGTTTTTGGTGGGGGTCCTTACTGACATTAGGTGGAGGAAACGTGTGAGCGCGGGGAGAACATGCAAACTCCACACAGAAAGGCTCCTATTTGGGAGATAACCCGCCCGGAGCGCGGTGCCAACAGCGCCCCAGGCGGGAATCGAACCCAGCACCTTCTTGCTGTGAGGCAGCAGTGCAATGCACCGTGCCACATTTGCCGCCGGGGTGGGGAGGACGTTTGCAGACCTTACAACTTCTTTGTCAGCAATGCATCAACGTACTACTTTGTGTTTCCCATGATGGCCACCGGGATCTGCCCGGTACAACCACAGCCTCCTCATAGTGCAGGAGTTAAATGTTCTCTCCTCTCCGGATCCCGATGAGCTCATGAGACCACATCGACCGCACACACTCTGATTTCCTGTCCTGTAATTCGGCAAAGAAGGCGCCGGCGTCGGGCGATGCCGGTCGCCGGGGAGAAACCGGCAACAACGACTTCTGAACTTCCTTTGACCGCACATGCGCGTATTACTCTCGGCGCATCGTTAAAGGAATCGTTCTCTGGGGGATCTGAGAGAGTGTGACGGTGTGAAGGAATTCGACTCCTGTTCTAATTCTTCCGAACTGAGCAAGGTTAGAGGTGCTCCGTAAACGTGTATATATATATATATATATATATATATATATATATATATATATATACACACTATGATTATGATTTGCATATCAGTTCATTACTGCAGGTATTTGGGATAAACAGATATTACTGGGTCATTACAGCACGGCATCACCTCTCCAGGCAAAATATGCGTTAATGATGCTTTCTTCCTTTCCTTGCCCCTGTAAGGCAAATGGACATGGAGTTTGGATACTTCACCATATCATACCTCGACACTAATCTCGTCTATGAGGAATGTTGGTCATGCAGAAGCTATAGCGAAGGTTTTCAACTCCCTCTCTTACCGACGTCGACTGTTGTACCCCGAGCCGTGGATCAGCCCCCGGAAAAGTCACATGGTCCTTTGAGCTGATGCGGACCGCTGGCAAACTGTCCTGCAGTCAGGTCAGATATGGGGGTGGGGTTTGTCTGTGTGTGTGTTTGTGTGTGTGTGTGTGTGTGTGTGTGTGTGTGTGTGTGTGTGTGTGTGTATGTGTGTGTGTGTGTGTGTGTGTGTGTCGGCATAGGGAGGTGTAGGCCAGCTCATAGTGGCCTTAGGCGAGAGGGAGATATAATTAAGCGAGCACGGAGACAGCTGCAGCAGGTCCCGTCTGAGGACTGCGACTCCACTGAGCTGGCTTAATGGAGCCCGGCAGGGTGGCCAAGCACGCTAGCATTCGATGGTTAATTATTAGTCCTTCCACAGTGCTCAGAACCCTACAACAAATATCTGGCAGACCATTAGGAATAGGTCCGCATAGGTAAACTAGGCAGCTGCCTGGGGTTTACAGAGAATTTTAAAAATACGTCTTTGGGACTTTGGTGCTTAAATGCAACTATTGCCCCCGTTCTGGATTTCAAACACACTGGTAATCGGCAGAAAGATGTCGGAGGCACATGGTAAAGTGCAAGGTAGCAGCTTAATTAACAAATGTGCTGCCAGTAATTCTGAAGGTAAACGCTGTCTCTATAGAGTCACAATCTCTCATTCAATAGACATAATTTCCACCTATTGTCGGTGCCGTGGCTCATTACTGGCATAAGGGCCAGAAACAATTTTGACTTCCCGGTTATGCGCTCAACAGATGAGCTTCTTTCCCTCGCTTCACCGTGCAGGGGTCTGTTTCATCATTCCCAAAGGCCCCTCCACATATCCGCTCCTCTCCGCTTCCTCCTCACCTTGCGCTGTGATCTGCACGAGGAGCGTTGCGCCACGGATGGTGCAACAGCCAGGCAATCTCTGCGCAGTGCCGGTTACATCAAGCGTGCCGTTTAGCCGCCTTGCCAGACCGCGTCTGTTAACCAGGATCCTTGCTCCTGTAATTGACCCGCCCTGTTAAATAAAAATTAAATCAAATTAATATAAAAAGATGTCTGCGCCTGTCGAAGGCAAACCTGGCGCGGGCACAAGGCTGGCAATCGATGCTAATCAGGTACAGGAGGCCAGTGATTTAGGTGACAGCGTCTAAAGTCTTGGGAGCACCCAACTGTGCCAAGACAGGCTGTTCAGGAGGAAGCTGGTTAGGGCTCTTGAAAGATTGAAAACCTGGCACCTGACGGTGGCTTTTTAATTGGGTACCACGATGCGAGGGGCCCCTGAAATCACAAACTCTGGAGAGAAAACAAGTTGCGGTTGATCATAGTTGTTCCTGCCAAAACAGAGAACACATCTCCTTTGGCATCAACTCAAAAATCTGGCTCGTATTTTCTTACATAGCGGCAAAGATTCCATTGTGTTGTGAATTTAGATCGTATTTCTTTCCAGAAAGTTGAGCCAGGCACATGTGGACTGACACATAAATACAATTTTATGATTTGCGTGGATTTCATTTTCAAAGTTTGACATTTTGAAATTGATATTTTTATTAAATTCACCTGAGATATTCTGCGCATCTTTCCCAGGTGATCTGTTCTACTGTCCTGCTGTACTCACCTCTACCTTTAGGTTAATTGTAACATGAATATATGAATGTTCATCCATATAGACAGTTTACTGACCCCAACAAGCTAGGCTGGTTCACCAAATTCACTGCGTCTGCCAAATCGTCTTTCATAATCAAGGACTATCAAGTGAACGGGCAACACACCCACATTCGTTAAGAATTTGCCCTAACAATCTGGGGGTAAAGCTAAAGGTAAAGCAGTTCTGTATTCCTACCTCGCCACCGCGCTCAAACCCCGGGTGCTGTAGAGCACCGCTCAAAGTTCAACCAAATTGAACTTTGCTGCTGACCTTTCAGAACACAACTAATGATTTTACAGAGTGACACAACAGAGCACAGAGTGAGACTAACAGGAAAGTTGCTGGAACGCTATAAACCCTACATGCAAATTGTGTCACGGCCTCGTAAAACAACAAGCTATGCATTGTCTCTTCTCTGTCATACTCTTTGCCGCTGATGTACAGTAGTTTTGGCTTGTTTATGCACTGGCACCCGAGTGCTTGTCATGTGTGGGAGGCGTGCAGTCAAGTTTGCCAAACTTTAGGAAAGTGTCCTAACCAACCAAAACAGTGAAATACACAGCATAACAGATGAGGGGCCCTTATAGCCGAATTTGATTTAAAGCGCTGGGTGGGGCCAGCTGAGGAGACATGGAGACCATGTCTCCTCAGCTTCTATCAGGAGGGGCCGGAGGTGAGACTCTTACAGTTACAGCCATCTAAGATCTCTTGCACCTCCTAACTGTAACCCCCCCTCACTCTTTTTAGTTTTGTGTCTCTAACAGTGATCACAAGATGGCTTGACAGTACTCATGAGGCTCATGTGTCTCCACTCGCTCCTTTACATCCCACATAGGCGTCCCTTTCAAAGCACTTGAGATGCCTTTCGACTGACATGGTAGTTAACGTGTGGGTCAACGTTTCAGCGTGACTCCTGGTCTGCTTTCATTCCACCATTCTCGGTCTCTCTCACTTGTCTCTGTCTCTGTCTCTCTCTCTCTCTCTCTCTCTCTCTCTCTCTCTCTCACTCTCTCTGTCTCTGTCTTTCTCTCTCTCTCTCACTCTTTCTGTCTCTGTCTTTCTCTTTCTCTCTCTCACCGTACTGAGACATTAGTAATTATCAGAGTGTCCCTCCTGGGCTTACAGAAGAAACGTCGTCTAACCGTCTGAGAACAGAGATGTCAATTTAGCTCCTGCCCCCCACCCCTCCCTCTCTATGTTAGCATGGTGCTCTGAATTAAAAACATCCTTCACAGCTTCTTCCTTCGTCGTGAGAAGTCGTGCGGTGAGGAGATACGGGAGAACTTCAATTATTTTCCATTAACGGGGCTACAATTGATCCAGACATGGGGCGAGCGGGCCTGTAGCGTCACCTTGGATGAGACGTTTATATATCTCGGATTGGATCTATGCAGTCTAGGGGCCCTTCCTGTCTCAGCTTGATTGAATCCCATGTGAATCCCATGCCAACCTTTTCTCAGGTGCCCACCTACGGTGACTGAGTGACCGGGGCACTGCTGCGTTTGAGCCTTGTTGTTGCGTCAGGGATTTGGTGGAAAAAAAAAAGAGAATGGCCGTGTCCTTGAATGCAACAAATTCGAGCAAAGGCAGAGCAATCTGTAGACCTAAGATGACGGTCCCAAAGCAAGGACCAAGGGACCAACAGCTCCCTCGGTGCATGGTCACCCTGCTTGTCCTTCATAACTTCTGGTACATAAACACCATGGGTGATTGAAGCAAACACTACTTCCATTCAGATGGGGTGTGCCACAACACAAAGCGCTGTGTTTAGCGTGCAGTACGATAAATCAAGTCAACGTCTACCCTCAAGGTGTCATTGCAAAAAGCCTCTTTGTGGTGTAAAAATGAGACGTAACATCTCAAGGGCCCCTTCATGCGCAAGCCTGATACTGGTAAACATATTCATGAAACACCTGATCGCTGCACGTTTCATGTCACCTACGTCTGAAAGATTCAATTTCGTGCCGTGTATTTGGAATAAGTATGAAAGTATGGGAAATTAGAACCTAGACGGAGATGAAAGGGACAGCATTGGAAGTTCACCGTGACAATTCCCTTAACGGGAATAGGTGTTGTTGTTGAGGAAACAGGATTTTTCCCCCCCCGACACCTTGTCAGCAGAACAGAAGAACAGAATTCCGTGCCGTGTAATTCCATAGACTGCCAAATTCCCGATAGTCGTCCCTTCAAAAAATTTAAACACCCGAGCGTCTCCAATCGCATTATGATGTAAAGTCATCAGAGGTAGCGTGCGAGGCATTTCGCCGATGGAGATGTCCTTGTGTCTCGTTTCAAAAGAGCCACGACTGGAGCGGATGCCAGCGGCGGAGGTATCTCCACAAAAGGCCGACTCTTGTTTGCCAATTTGCTCGCCGAATGCTCCCCCACTCGCTGGCTTCAAACACCTTGAGGTGAGCTCATCTCTAATCATTATTTGATGACAGGAATCTGCACGCATCAAATCGCCCATAACCAGGAGGCTCTGTTTCTTAGCAACGGGTGCGAGCATTCCAAACAATTTCATTAAAGCGTGGCACCTCTTAGCAGGTGGGGGAGTGCGTGAGCAGATAAACATTCGGCGGCGGATTGACTGTGGTATTTGCCATCAGCACAATAGATGATATCAATTTGTTTGCGAACCACTTCAAATATTGTAAATGGATTAGACGAAGGTGTCAGGGACACTTTTTTTTTCCTCCCCCAATTCTTCCCTTTCTTATCCTCATGGTTGGGATGAAGCACAAAGTGAAATGATCTCTTCATTGTATCCTGCAGGATCAGAATCAATTCCGTTGTCCCCCGTACAAAAACCACACATGCACAAATCTTAGACCTTGAATGTATAAGAGATTAACATCTTATACACTGTCCTATTTAAAATGCCCCTTTGTTTTTCATCTGTAATGATGACCCGTGATGCGTTACCTGCGATCAGCACCTTTTAAAGCATTTCAATGCAGAAACACAGAACTAGAACGGAACAGCACTAGGAAGCTGAATCTGATCGTGTGGAAAATCGTTTCAGCCGTTGGGAAATAGGTTGTACCCTGAACCTGTTTTTTTTCCAGAGGTAGTGTCATGACGCAGGTGCACCTAGACACAATTTAACAGCTTTACCTGAACACTGCATAAAACCTGGACCAAGGAGTATTTCACGGTTCGCGATCAGGTGATCAGGCGCAACTAGGTGTACTCTCTTCTATCTCACGTTGCCCAAGCCGGTAACGGTAAGGGTGACGCACAATCATTAACGAAACGTGTTTAGGGAGCAGCCAGGTGTAAAATGTTGAGACTTTGGCTCCGAGAGACAGTTTGAACAGAGCGAAAGAACACTTTTCTTTGTGACGATGGACTGCTTGAGGTCATCTCCTGATCTCTGCAGTACATGAGTGTAGAAATGTATTTGAAGGGTTCTGTGATGATCTCAATTGGTGTGACATCCAATATCATGGTTTCTGGTGGAGAATTTAAATCCTGTTATCACAGTTTTTTTTTAGCCGACTGTCGATGACATAGCTGTGTGACTGACTGCGGAAACTAACAAGACGAGCGTTACGAAATGTACCGATCGCCAACGGCGCCTTTATTTACACATCGACACCAAGAAGTCGCTCATGGTTTTCAAACGCACAAGGACAGCTCTCTTCCACTTCAACCGCCCGGAGACGTCCCATCGTCCGTGAATAAGAGGAAAGTGACCTCGTTGCCGCGGCGCCCGCGTTGCCGAGCACAAACAAAATAAAATATGCTTCATACTTCTTGGTAAAGTCATGGGAACACTTTTTAAAATTTGCTGTGTTTTCCCCTGTTATTTTCATTGGAACGTCCCCGGCAGCTGGGCGTCGCTGTGAAATCACTGCTGTAGATGCGAGCGTTCGCCGTCACGGATGGAGGAGTTTTTGTTTGTTTGTTTGTCTCTCCACGACGACGTGACGTCTTTGTCCAGTACAGCATTGGGGCCGGAAGTGTAAATGTCATGGAATCTCTGTCATAGCCCTTTGCAAGGGTCAGGGCTAGAATGATATTGTATGTACATATTCGACGAAGGCGTTTTGTTGAAATTTTATTCCGTAGCCGTTTCTAAGAGTGTTCTAGTGTTTTGCACTAGACGGTTGATCACTGGAGAGAATGCACCGTAACTGCACACAAAAACAATAGACAATAATGATAAAACAATAAAGTAATTGATTAAAAAATAGTGAAGCATTGCTGTTTGCTATGAACCGAAAATTAAAAAATAGGAATGACTGGAAATATACAATAAAATAAATAAAAACAATAAAACAATACAATAAATACCAAAAAAAAAAAATCTATATATATATATATATATATATATAGATTTTTTTTTTTATATATATATATCCTAAAACAAACAATTAAACTGAAAAAAATAGGCCATAAACAGTAAACCTAAAAATAAGTGGTAAACAATAGAAAACAAGCCTAAAAATGAACAATAAAACATCCTAAATATGCTATAAAACCAATAAAATAAGTAATAATTACAATCCTCAATTAAACAATATTAGGAAGAATAAACAAGCAACAGAAATATACCCTAAAAACCAAAACAAAAAATTGGCAAAATACAATCAACCTACAAATGAATTAAAGATAGAAACATTTAATGACGCTGTGCTATTCAGCCCCATTAAATGAACGGTCACACGTCTGTTCGGAGACTGACGTGAATGAAGCAACATCAACTTCCTGAACCCTTGGCGAGCCTGCCGGGCGAGCGGAGAGAGAGGGAGGGGAAGAGAGGGAGGGAGGGGAGGAGAGACAGGGACTAGATCTCCATGTTTGTCAGTGTCACAACTATTGATTGACGGCGAAGAACACTTTGGAGACGCCGAAGTCGTCAAAGTCGAAGTTGTCAGAGAGAGAGAGAGAGAGAGAGAGAGAGAGGGAGAGAGAGAGAGAGTGGCGGGCGGGCGGGCGGGATTCCGCGTATCTTTATTTATTTTTCGTTTTTGTATTCCATTCGCGGGGGCTCTTTCCCTCGGCCTATGGAATTGACCGACGAGATAAATGCGTGCCTCCAAGATGTCTCTTTCTCCCATCCAGCCCCCCCTGCTCTTAAATGATCGCGGCCGCCGCATCACTGGGAAATTAACAGCTTGGATTTACGTTGAGTGGCTCTCGCCGCAGCTGAGTCGGAGAAACAAATAATTGAATTGGGGGCGGGCGCCATAAAGCATCCCGGCGGCTAATGTAACAGGCGCTAACCGGGTTAGGCCGATGCAGTGGGGGGGGGGGGGGGGGATTGAGGGAGGGATGGAGGGTGGGGACTGAGGTTACCGAAGAATTCTGGGCACCGCCGGACCCAGGCCGCCATGAAAAGGGAGACGGGGGACCTCGCCCCCCCTCCATCCCATCTGTCTTTCATTGTCTTTCCTCTCTCTCTCTCTCTCTCCGTCTCTCTCCTCCCTCGCTCCCTCTCCATTCCCCAGTCCCCTGTTAATTAGACGCTTCCGTCAGAGCCACCGAGGCAACCGCGTGGCCTCTCTCGTTCTTTAGTTGTTTTCTATTTTTTTTTTTTGGGGGGGGGGGCAGAGAGCCTCGCCTTCCCAACCTATGATCCTCGGGAAATCCAAGCTGTCGCAAAGTGTCTTTATTAAAACGAACGGGGAAGAAAGGCGGGTCGGAAAAAAAGAAAACGACCAAGGCGGAAGAACACCGCCTATTCCTCGTCCCCGTCCCGTAATTGTTTAAGTACACGGGTCGTCCCTTGCGATGCAAGACTCACAAACGATTCGGTCGTAGCGAACGAGTTTCTTCGGAGTGACTCCGGAATTCCGGGGACACGATCTGCATCGCACCGACGTAAATCATTTCGACTTTTCGATTCTTGCGGGGGTTCCGTGCGCGGCTCGGAGCCGAAGCGACTCCTCCGAACCCTCGTTGCGCCGCCTGAATCACATGAACTAAAAGTCTTAAAATGTAACCCATCCTTTTATTTTTTTTTTTAGGAGTCACTTGCAAAGAGCCGCGTCTCCAAAAATAGCTGAACTTCTCGTCACTAGCTGTTTCTCACAGAGGCCCTTTCGCACGGTATTGACGACTTCTGCGGTAGCCGACTGTGCGCTGACACGCGGAGGCCGAGGTCCGGAATGAGGATATGACTTAGTGTAGATATTAAGTTATGGCTTATGAATCACACAGTATAAAAGCGGCGGCGTATCTCCGACGTCGTCCATCATCCAGGTGACAGTGATGGAGAGGTATTTCATCGCCCGACATTATGGGGCTCGCTCTGGTGGAAATGGAAAATTGTGCGGTGGTGCTTTTTGTGACGAAATGTCATATTCCCATAAGTCATATGCGATGGCGCTGTACAACGGGGAAGGTGAAGGAACCTTAGTATCGGCATTGGACTGCTCTCTAAATTTTTGCGATGATACACGATGGATAATTTACGATTTTAAAGCGATAAAATCGGTTTTCTTTTTCAAATATTATATGGAATATGGAAGAAAAAGAGAAAATTATTTAATGAGTTTGATTAATGACTTCTATTTTGAAGTGCATTTACATGTATGTACTAAGTTACTGCACTTCCAGTAATTTCCCATCTGCAGTGCAGTGCTCGTAAAACACCAAATGCAAAATCCTGGGGAAAAAAAAAAATCGAAAGAAAGCCCAAGTGTGTGTGTAGGGTGTGTTTTTTTTTTTTTGTTTGTTTTTTGTTGTTGTTTGTTTGGCCTAGTTACACACTTTGCTCAAATTTCACGGCGGCACTATCTCCCTAATAGTGACAAAAAAAATAACCCTCCAGCCCCCATCAAATCGGAGTTCCCAAAATGCCGTTCTCCTCCCGCACCGTCCCAACTACCACTGTACGAACGCTCCACTCCTGAACCGACGGCCTTGTTTGCTGTTGATTTGTTGCCGCTTCACTATATTTTATTTGATTTTTTTATTTATACATATATATTTTTTTTCTTTCGTCCCCCTTTTCTTTCCCTTGTCTTTTTCTCCGCCGCTGTGTGTTTGGCCCAGGCTTTAGAATCTCATTAAATCAACAGAGGGAACAGCAAGCCTCTATAAACATCAAATCTATAAATTGCAAGGATGGTCTTAACGCTGGGTCTCAGACAGCCCTTTGATGAAAACTTCAGGGACAGAAGCAGGAAAAAAAAAAGAGAGAGAAATAAAATAACTACAGATTCTGAAGCAAGAGGAGAAAGTCTTGTTTTGACACTAAGATTAATTTACCAGTGTTCCCTCCCTCCCCAGCAAAGGAAAGGGAGAGCGGTGGTGGTGGTGGTGGTGGTGGTGGTGGTGTAGGGGGCTGCGCGGAGCAAGATGAGAGGAACTTTTGATATTTATTAGGCCTGGACCTCACCAAAGACCTCTCCCAGGACTCGCCCATGTGACAATTAAACCAGGTTGCGCTTTGACACTGTTTCCATAGGCAAGTGGCCAGAGTGTACAGTATATCCAGTCAAAATAGCCGCGCCAGCTAACAAGCTTGTTCCCCCTCCGCAGAGCCGAGAAGAAAGGCAGACGGCTGCCTTGAGACACGAACAAAAGCAAGAGAGAGAGGACGGGCGAGAGAGAGAGGGGCGGTGGGGGTGGGGGTGGGCAGGGGGGGGGGATGCAAGATGGGGCTGAGGGGGTGGTGGGTGAGGGGGTGGTGGAGGGCCCTCCTCACTCCCCAAAGTTGCTGCCGGAGTTTGCTGAGGAAGGTGTGTGGCTGGATGTCATAAAGGTGTGCGCGTGAGTGTGTGTGCGTGCGTGTGTGTGCGTGCGTGTGTGTGTGTGTGTGTGTGTGGTTGTGTGTGTGTGTGTGTGTGCGCGTGTGTGTGTGTGTGCGCCTGCGCGCCCGCCCGCGCCCGCGGCTGAGACCCTGGAAAAGCCAGAGCGCCCGACAATGCTCCTCAGCCAGAGAGGACCCCAGGCCCCCAGCGCTGTCTTTTGTTCCCGTCTTAATGACCCTGCCTCCGCTCCATCCTCCGGCTGCACCTTGTCTATTTACCCCACAGTCGTGTCAGCCCCTCGCTCCCGTTGCTCAATCTTTGCACTCGCTTTGGTTCCTTTTTTGAAAAATGCGTGTATGTGTGTGTGTGTGTGTGTGTGTGTGTGTGTGTGCGCGCGCGGGTGGAGAATGCACTTGTCTTAGAGGAGCTTTCCCTGCCGCACAATGGCCATCTAAACTCATTAAGAAAATTCCGTAAAGAGCCATTAACAAACGGCTTCTCTTTGGCCAGAGATATCAGGTCTAATTAGGTGACCGTTCTTGACAGGGTTGCAACAACAATGGTGCCGCTCGCGTTTGAAAAGGTTTCAGGTCCCGCAAAGGGCCTCACGTTCCTCCTTTTTTTTTTTTTTTTTTTCCGCTCCCCCCGCCCCCACCCCTCCTCCCGCCCGCTAATGGCTGAGGGTTAAAAAACAACAAAAAAAGAATAACATAAAAAAAAAAAAAAAAAGCGATCCGTTCTTCGCACTGGGAAGGCGGTGGTGGCGGGGGGGGGAGGGGAGGTTTGTTGTCCATAAAAAGAATGAGGGGGGTGGGGGGGAATGAACCCGGCGCACAAAGCCTTTCCTCTCTGGGAGCCCTCCCACCCCCCCCTCCTGCTCCTGCCAGGTGACTCCATCCTCATTTAGCAGACAATGGGGCCACAGACTAGACCTGATTGTAAACTCTTTGCAGAGTTGGCTAAGGGGGCCGCTGCGCCGAGCCAGAAACCACCGACCCACCACCACACCTACCGCCGCTTCCACCCCCCAACACACCACCGTCAGACCACCAGGGCTATTTGCTCTACAGGAATCTGCGTCTGTAAATATTTGACGGGAAACATTGGCAATTCCGGTCATTGCGTACGAGCCGATGTAGTAGGCTTGGAGGATGGGAATCACACACTTTGTATTTCCACACTTGGACCAGCAAAGACACACTGTATCTATGTCACATCATTTGAACAGTGTGAGAGATGTTTCTGGCAAAGGGGAATAATCCGGTGGAGCGGAGACTTGGATTGGATAAGCACGGGTGTCGGCGACAGCGGCGATGAGTTTGTCTCTTTTTGGAGTTCATTCGATTCAGTCAGCGTAACGAGAGCGAGAAGAGTCGGCTCGGCCCCGAGTTGTGGATGGAATTAGTTATTTGGCGGATTGACTCCCAATTCCTGAGTCGGTCAAAAGTTGAGTTTGCTACGAACAAATTGTTCACGGGTCTTGCATCAGTCGGCGACAACATTGATTGTGATGAGAAGATTTGAAAGCCTTGTTGATGACGGACGGAACTTCCGTTGGTTTTGTAAAACCGAGTTCATCCACAGCCACTGAGGGACTGCTTTGTCCCTTCGGTATTCATCCCCAGCTGTAGTCGCCGGAAGGAGTTGCTGCGGGGCATTCCAGTGGTAATGCAACAGCCAGATGGTCTCCACGGTATGATCTTGGTCTTGTGTACATCACAAATAAACCGAGGCAACAAACAGTATTTGCTTCTGTGAGAGGCGTCCTAATCTATTTACGACCTGGACCTTTGAGGCCCGTGTGAGTCACCTTTTACTGCTTTCACACATGCACTGCAACCTTGCAATTATCCAGATAATACCCAGAGGAGCCGTATGTGTGAACGCAAATGTCCGAATCAGTTGGACCCGACATTACCCGGACTTTACCAAGCCAGCACCTGGTACAAAGTTGGCGTCATATCCGATTGAGCGATATGTGTGAACAGAGACAGGCCGGGGAATTCACAGTGAGCGAATGGGCGTGTCACATGTCCACAATTTTTTTTCCGGTGGGATCTTCATTCAGGGAGTGTAGGTGCTTCATACTCTCTTCGGGTTTCCATAATATTCCTTTACTCTCTTTTGTTTATTATACGGATATGCATATGTGAAAGGGTAACTCCGGACAATGTCCGGGCCTGATTATCCGGACATTGTTTGGAGTGCATGTGTGAAAGCAGCGTGTATTGAAATAGCTAGATCTTTCATCACAACACACTGAATTCCAGACAAGACACACAACATTGTCATTGTCTGGCTCCATAGTGTCTGTTGTATTAATTGTGTTTGAGTAATGTGATATGAATAAGAAGAAAAGGTTTTAAAGTGGGCCCTTTTATTTCCCTAACATATAATACTATGCGGTTGTGTTGGGTTAAGTGACTGATTGGGGATTGGAGTTTGGATGTTTTGAGGGGTTTGGCTCTAACATTGTATAAGGACACCTCCCTCTAAAACTTGATTTATTCAGTGTACCACTCAAGTAGATTAAATCCGCTCCGCTATTCTCAGTATTTGCATGCTTATTTGCATGTGCATACTTGTGACTGTGTGGGGGCATTAGGCATGATTTTCCTTAAATGTACTTTTCTGTTAGGGTATTCCCAGCACTGCTGTAATCATCAAAAGACAAACGCCGTCCACTCGATTAGGCAGTTGACTGTCTGTCAAACATACTTTTTTAAATATTTAGCCACAACCAACAGTGGTCAAACAGCATTCATGTAGTATTGTAAGAATACTTTAATGTGTGTATATATATATCCAAAATTGCACAAAAAAGCTTTAGTTTTCACTAAACTGGAGAACATCATGTGCATATCGAAACATTCTCCATGGTAATTCGGCAAGAAGCTGAAAACTATCCCAGAGAATTGATCAGGTATTTAAGGTTTATCAATGTAGTATTCTAACACATCACCAACAGCAAACCAATCAACAACTATTACCTTGTAATAACTATTTCCTTGTAGTAATAGTTGTAATAAACTTGCCGTTTACTTTATTTCCATCGTTGCACCAAATATCCTTGTTTTAGGTCTATTACTCAAAAAACTCAATGAGACCTCTTTTGGGGATATGCGGGAGATAAGATAGGGGTGTTGCATAAGAAAACCAGGCAAACTCATAATAAAAAAAAAAAAGTCCTCCTGTCACATGTGACGGCGTGCGATTTGGAATGCGAGATGGAATCGGGTGTCAGAGCTGTCCAAACCTTGACAACGACGCTGACCCGGCCCCAGCAAACCCACGACCTTCCCCTCCGCTCCCCTCCGCTCCCCTCCGCTCCCTCCGCTCCCCTCCGCTCCCCTCCGCTCCCCTCCGCTCCCCTCCGCTCCCCTCCCGGATGGCGTGACGCCTCCTGTCACACCAGCCCTCCCTTCCCTCTGAAAACCTCCGCCCTAGAGCGGGGGGACGGCCGCTGAATCGCTAAACGAGTCGGCCGTATCGATCTGCTCCTCCGAAAGTGCTCCCGTTTGAAATGCCGAAAAATGCCGTCTTGGGTTAATGAAACGCGGGGCTGGACGTTCGCCGCCGGGCGAAGGACACCGTTACGCCGCTATGAGTTACTCTGTAATCACAATAACCTCTCGGCCGCTCGGCATCTCGACGCGCCCCCGTCGACTCCGACTCGTCGTCCGACTCGTTGTGCGCGGCTCGTTCCCAATCGCCGGCGTGGCCCCGGGGACTTGGACGCGTTGTTGGCTACAAGGCGGCCATTGTGCGCCGTTGGATCTCTTCCCCTCCACCCCGGACGCAAAAAAAAAAAAGGGAACGCAGCAACAGGTGGCAGGTGGCGGCGGCCAGGATCGATCGCCAGCTGTCCGGTCAGGGGAGAGAGAGAGAGAGAGAGAGTTTCCTCTCCCACGAGCGAGGAATTCGGAGGAATTCCAGGTCTCCGATGTCCCCCCCCCCCCCCTCGTCCTCCCCTCCCCTCCACCACCGAATTCCTGACCGACACGGGAGCCACATGTTCCGTCCCTCGGTACCTTCGCCAAGAGGTTAATCACCAACAGGTGCTGGTTTTATGATGTGCGGCGAGCTCGCTAGCGCCGCTGTTACCTTAGCGGGAAACGCTGGATTTGGGGTTTTTTTTACGCTCCCTTGGTTTCCTACTGGTTTTTCCTCCATTGAAACACGACATTCACAGGACGTTTAGGAAGATAAAATGACCAGTCCCACATTGTATTGCGTACTATAAACGACACGATTCATCCATCTCCCAAATTAATCCAACTACGTTGGAACGGGGTGGGACTGACCAAATAGTTTTGATCAGAATTCAACTTGATTAAAACTATGGTTTTAATTTAAGGTTATTATTGCATTTGGCCGGTATGGTGTCCGTGTTGGAGCTGTCTATAGGTCTACCCACAGGTACAACCGATGCAAACTTTTATTATTTTGTTGCGGATTGTTTTTCTTTTATTTTAGGATTTTTTTAGAGTAATGTTTATTGGTTATAACTAGGTTTAGTATTTATTAGGTATAGCCTTTTTTATTAAGGTAATTTTCAACACATTTTAAGATTTATTGCATATTGGCATGTTCTATTTTTATTGTTATTCATTTATTGTTATTACCAATCTAACTATACAGTACTTATCTCTATCTATCTATCTATCTATCTATCTATCTATCTATCTATCTATCTATCTATCTGTCTATCTATCTATCTGTCTATCTATCTATCTATCTATCTATCTATCTATCTATCTGTCTATCTATCTATCTGTCTATCTATCTATCTGTCTATCTATCTATCTATCTATCTATCTATCTATCTGTCTATCTATCTATCTGTCTATCTATCTATCTATCTATCTATCTATCTATCTATCTATCTATCTATCTATCTATCTATCTATCTATCTATCTATCTATCTATCTATCTATCTATCTCTCTCTATCTATCTATCTATCTATCTATCTATCTATCTATCTATCTATCTATCTATCTATCCACTATCTATCTATTTTTCTGTCTGTCTGTCTATCTGTCTATCTGTCTATCTGTCTTTCTGTCTTTTTGTCTGTCTATCTATCTATCCATCTATCAGTCTGTCGGTCTGTCTGTCTCTCTCCATAACCCCCCCCCCTATCACTGCCTCTAAACTCTCTCCTGCTAACTCTGTTTGCAATTTAAGGCCACGAATTAGGAGCGCGAGTCATCTGTTTCCCATAATCCTCTGTCAGCCCAGGAGCCCCACACACAGCGGGCCTTACACATAGACACACACACACACACACACACACACACACACACACACACACACACACACACACACACACACATACAGCTATACATATACTCTTATGCTCATGGGCATACACAAAATCACAAATGCATTCACCTTCTTCATACAGCAAACACACACACACACACACACACACACACACACACACACACACACACACACACACACACACAAGTGCAGAAAGGTAATCGGGTTAATCACATTGTTTCTCTGTTTGCTGATATTGTGATTAAGTCTATTAACTTCACTCTGTAAACAATCCTGAATCTGGAGATTTTAAGCTGTCACACATATTACATCACAGGTGTGTGTGTGTGTGTGTGTGTGTGTGTGTGTGTGTGTGTGTGTGTGTGTGTGTGAGCATGTGGGTGGCTTTCCGTGTGAGCGTGTGTGGGCCTTTCTGTATGAGAACATATGCGACAGAGGACCCTGGGTGTGTGCGACAGTTTATTTTGTGTGTGTGTGTGTGTGTGTGTGTGTGTGTGCGTGCGTGTGGCATGCCTGTAGCAGCAGCAAAGGTGACTTGTCCTACATGCTCACTGACAGCTTTATGGGCTCCGTGGCACAGAGAGGGGAACAGGATTATGGGAAAGGAAGTGTGCACAAACACACACACACACACACACACACGCGCGCACACACACGCGCGCACACACACTTCTCTCGCTTCCACACTCATACTGGCAGGCGTCCCAGACTCTCTACATCCAGGTAGAAGAGAGAGAGAGAGAGAGATGCAGGAACAGGTTTTCCTTTCCACCGGACGTGGCTTTCTCGCACTCACTCCCTTTGTTCCACGAGGGTGTTCATCCCTTTGTTTCACACTCCTTCTGTTTTATTTTCCTATTTTTTTCTGAAAGTAGGAACTTTGAATAATGTGCTTTTGCTCTCGGGTTAAGTGTCATTTCTGAAAGTTATGTGGGTTCATTATTTTATAATAATAATAATAATAATAATAATAATAATAATAATAATAATATTATAACTGAATATATATTTTTTAAAATTCATATTTTCAAATTATGACCAGCGGAGGAGGAAGGAGAAGGCAGATGAGTTCAGCGCCGTTTGGTGTGCTTTTATTTATACCCTCGAGCTAAAGGGCTCACTGGCCAAAACGATAAATAATAAGGGTAAACGCTTCTAATCGGTGTGCAGGAGGCATCTCCAACGCTCACGGCGCTGGTGCTGCGACTGGGCTCCTGGTCGGCTCTGGAGCCCTCTAAGCCGATCCTCAATGCAAGACACACGGTTAAAACCCCTCCTGCCCCGAATTGAACCGATCAGTGGCACTCGGCCGCTTATTCAGCTTAACCGGCGAGTGAGAATGTCTGTCTGCATCAAGACACACAATGTAAGGTCATTTTAATTGTTTTCATAAGGTACTCTGAATATGGATTTATTAAAGTGGACCAATTATGGTCCTTTTCACAAAGTTGATACAGGTCTCTGAGGGCCCCGAAACATGTTTTTTGCTGAAAATACCACTCAGATTATGCATTGGAGCCATTCTAACATGAGCCCATCCACCCTGTCTGAAAACGGCCTGTTTCAGTGGGTGGAGCGCCCCTTCCGAGGCCCCTAGTGCTGTGAGCCAATGGCGTTTGAGCACAAGTTCCAGGTTCTGTGAGCCAGTGGGGTTTGAGCTTTATATCGTCGCTGATTCCCGCCGTAAACCTTGACTTTGATTTGACCTCATCAGTCCGCCAAAGTCTGTTTCTGAGCAAAATTGAAATAAGCAACCATGTTGATGAATCTTCACTCACATTAGATCAGCAAGGTGTCATTTCAAAGTTTGTTCCGACTTTCACTGCAGTGTCCTGAGCAGCGCGGTGCTTGGAGAACAGGGGATACGGCCGGGCTTGAGGCTGTTTTGTTTTTTGTTCAATTATGGAAACATCGGAAAATCAAATAAAATAAATAAATACATCTACGGATCACGGACCACAGTCTACAGTATGGTGACATTACCGTGGACACACACACACACACACACACAGAAAGAAACACGCGGCAGATACTTACATTTCCCTCATCTGCAGTTTCTTCACAGACAATTGGTATTAATTCCTCTTTCTTTTAAAAGATTTGTGCTGGTTTCTGGAGCCAACAACAAAGCACTTCCCACGATTGGCTCTTAGCTTCCATGCTGGAAGCTAAGAAACAGACTGAATTGTCTTAATTCACACTTTGTGTGTTAGTAGGTCCATCAGAGACCCAATGTACAGTATGTGCACAAGCATTGAAAAAGTGAGTTTTGGACAAATGGTCCATTTGAACATATTTACTTTCCAAATGTTTATTTTTTTCCTCATCACAAAACCATCACGATTTCATTCATCTATTGTCCAACGCCAGATGTTTCAAGACACCATAAAATTATGGATTCAAAAGAAATATAAAATTCTCACAGTCATAAAACTCAAAAGGGAAATTTGGACTTCCTCCTTTTTGACTTCTCGATATGTCGTCGGGGGCTCAACAGAATAGGTTTCACAGCCATGGGGTTTCGGACTCAGTAAACACATCCAAATAATTCCCAAACAGGTGTTTGTCAGAAGAAGCCAGAAAATAAAAAATAAAAAACGACAAAAAAAAAAAAAAAAACAGAAAAGGAAATGACAAAATAGAATAACATCCCCAACACCTCATTTTCATTAAATGCAGATGGAGTTGAACGAGCCCCGAGACTAACCTTCACAACCTGCTCGATCAACCTGCATTTCTCATCCTGTTTATTCATTTGACAACATGGATGTATATTATACTACACTATATATTTACTTACTATAGCATATTACAAAAGACCACTTGCCACTGGTAATATCACACACACACACACACACACACACACACACACACATATACAGTATATATATATATATATATATATATATATATATATATATACTGTATATATATATATACACACATTTTGAGCATCAAAAACTTCATTTTGAGCATTGTGGTGAATTGAAATGCACGAATTTGTACCTTTTCCGAAACAATTTGTGGTGGAAATGTCTTTATTGATGTAAAGGAAAACACAAAATTCCGGCACCAGGTGACAATTCAAAATATGCAGTAATGGAATATAATGCAGTAAGACTCTCGGGCATTTTGTATTGCTTTCAAATATTTCTCCTCCTCTGGATCAACTTTTTTCATCTAATATCATTATCAATATCCCACATTTTGTCCATCATGTGTGTGTGTGTGTGTGTGTGTGTGTGTGCACGCGGGGACACACAACGGAGCACCGGGGCACGGGGACGCACAGCGGAGAAGATCGCTCCCCGATCGCTCCCTCTCCATACGCCCTTTGCGAATTGTGCCTCTGTCTCCCTCTCCCTTTGGATACGCATGCACACATAGTGTACATACAGATTTATTTCATTCAAGATTCAAGAGGTTAATTTGTCACATACCTACACATACGTTCATACATAAACCTTTATTTTCGCAGCCTTTATTCTGCCATACCGCCACGTGCCTATGTTGAGCTCGCAAGATACGCTGGAGGTGCACCGCAGAGGAAGTCGGACCTTTTGACCAAAAAGACGTGTTCAGAGCAAGATAAGAAGAGATGGAAGCAGTGATGTGGGTTCCTGCTGTGTTCTCTGCCCAAGCCCCCGACTCAAACTTTTGTCTTCCTTGGTTTCTACTTGTACGATACGATCATTTTAAACCAGGGGACGTTGCGCCTGGGATCAGGACGGTGGACGGCGTAATGGAGAGAGGGAGTCTCAGGGCCACAGTGGACCAACACCGGCTGTTCCTGTGTCTCCCAACAACAAAAAAAAAATAATGCCAGTTTATTTTAGATGTATTTATTTTGAGGGGCACGGCATGCCAGGCGGCGGTTGAGGTAAATAAAAGCCCCGGTCGCTATTTGAGGAAATATGGGTACTGTCAATAAATGACATGGAGTTTGATTTCACCTTTTTTTTCTTTTTAATCTTTGTTTTAAACAAAACCACTCCCATTTCCTCTCACTGTCACTTTCGTCCTTCTTTGAGCGCAGAGTTCTTATTGAGTTCTTGTTGAGTTCTTGTTGAGTTCTTATTGAGTTCTTGTTGAGTTCTTATTGAGTTCTTGTTGAGTTCTTATTAAGTTCTTGTTGAGTTCTTGTTGAGTTCTTATTGAGTTCTTGTTGAGTTCTTATTGAGTTCTTGTTGAGTTCTTGTTGAGTTCTTGTTGAGTTCTTGTTGAGTTCTTATTGAGTTCTTGTTGAGTTCTTATTGAGTTCTTGTTGAGTTCTTGTTGAGTTCTTATTAGGTTCTTGTTGAGTTCTTATTGAGTTCTCATTAAGTTCTTGTTGAGTTCTTATTGAGTTCTTGTTGAGTTCTTGTTGAGTTCTTATTAAGTTCTTGTTGAGTTCTTGTTGAGTTCTTATTAAGTTCTTCTTGAGTTCTTCTTGAGTTCTTCTTGAGTTCTTCTTGAGTTCTTCTTGAGTTCTTATTGAGTATTCTGCTGACGGTGTTCTGGGACTTGTTCTCCGGTGGCTCTAACATCTTTTGTTCTCAATAATTTTTTACGTTTTCCTCCTTCCTTAACATCGTCGAATGGACAAGTGTTACTTCCTGTTTAGCTTTTGTTATTTTCCCGGCGCTGGGGAATACTCAATTCCAATTGGTTGATGGCGGCAATTAGAGGTCAGTTATTTCTGAAGAGTGATCTCTCTGTTAATGAGCTCTTCAACTCAATTCACGTCCCTCGCATCACGACGCCGACATGCTAATGCTAACACTAGCTAGTGGCGACATCTTGAGATGCTTCCTACTGTTCAGTGGAAAACTGGAAGAGATCAGAATCGCATCGAGAATCACAATGGATTTTACATTTACATATGAAAGGAATTCCATCTGGTGAGGTTTGGTGCACTTCACTGCAGACCGTAAGCATTAAAAAATAAAAAGCCTCGCAGCCCGGCAAAAGAAAAGATATTCACCAATCAGCCACAACATTAAAACCACTGACAGGTGAAGTGAATAACATTGATCAACTGGCTCCAATGGCACCTGTCAAGGGGTGGGATGTATTAGGCAGCAAGTGAACAGTCAGTTCTTGAAGTTGATGTGTTGGAAGCAGGAAAAATGTTCAAGCGTAAGGATCTGAGCCACTTTGACAGGGGCCAATGGTGGTGGCTAGACGACTGGGTCAGAGCATCTCCAAAACGACAGGTCTTGTGGGGTGTTCCCAGTATGCAGTGGTTAGTACCTACCAAAAGTGGTCCAAGGAAGGACAACCAGTGAACCGGCGACAGGGTCATGGGCGCCCATGGGCTCATTGATGTGAGTGGAGGGCGAAGTCCAGCCCGTGTGGTTCGATCCCACAGAAGAGCTACTGTAGCACAAATTGCTGAAAAAGTTAAAGCTGCTATGACAGAAAGGTGTCAGAACACACAGTGCATCACAGCTTGCTGTTTATGGGGCGGCGTAAGCTCCAGCCAAGCCAAGCCGTGTAGCCAAGCTCCACGGTTCAGCTCGGACTCAACATACTCCGAATGTTTTTTTTCTTCCGGAAAACAAATAATCTTTTAAAATATTTGTACGAAATAAGTATTAGTAAAAAGCAACTATGTGTGTATTATTTGGATTTGGCTCCACCCCTTCTTTACAGCAATGTTTCTGCTTCCATTCCCACATACTTCCATTCACAGCCGTTCCGGCAATTAGCCGGAAATACTATTTCGAGAGTGGAGAAATTTACGAAACGACTTTCATGGAACATCGACGCCCGTTCCCACATGCCACCAATACGGAACCTTCCCAGTAGACTGACGGCAACCGGGAAAGGGGCTTATAACACGTACCACCTACCTAAACGTTGTTGCAGACCATGTACAGCCCTTCATGGCAACGGTATTCCCTGATGGAAGTGGCCTCTTTCAGCAGGATAATGTGCACACACTGCAAGAAAAATGTTCAGGAATGGTTTGAGGTACATGACAAAGACTTGGCCTCCACATTCCCCAGATCTCAATGCGATCGATCATCTCTGGGATGTGCTGGAACAACAAGCCCGATCCACGGGGGGCCCCACCTCGCACCTTCGAGGACTAAAAGGATGTGCTGCTAACGTCTTGGTGCCAGATACCACAGGACACCTTCAGAGGTCTTGTGGAGTCCATGCCTCCACCGGTCAGAGCTGTTTTGGCGGCACGAGGGGGAGCTACACCATGTTAGGCAGGTGGTTCTAATGTTATGGCTTATTGGTGTTGAAGTGGAAAATATTAATTATATTGTGAATTATTATGTGTCAACTATCTAATTACAGTAATGAATGCGGATGTCTTCAATTTCACATTCTAGTAGTTATAAAATCATTTCAAATCAAAATTCTCCAAATTCATCTGAATGTATTATTTTATTTAGTAAGTAACCCTGGAATAAGTGGGATAATGTGCAGCCAGATGTTGCGGTAATGAGCGGTTGGCTGCTCATTATCCCTGTGTATCACATGCAGTAACACCTGAATTCTCCCCTAGGTTAATTAATAAAGTGTTCTCATACATCATCTCATTCTTTGAAGTTTCCGTCTACATCCTAATTCCACGGGTGCTGACGGATAATGTGAGTTGATGGTGGGGTCACACACATCATCTCAGCGATCTAACAATGCCCTCGCGCTCCCCGAGACCATTACCGCACCTCGTGGACGTTGGCGACGGCTGCCTGAGTAGCCTACGTAGTACATCGCTCCGAGACCTCCATCTCGTAGAGGGAGAAGAAAAAAAAACCCAAAACAAAAAAAACGCCCGGTGTTGTCTGTATATATATATACATGGTAGCAGTAGCGGCGTTAACCCGCATAAGAAACAAAGCGAGCACTCCCGACTAGAACTCCTAATTAGGTTGAAGTGGGGGGCGCTTTGAAGCGACGGTGTGGCAGAAGGAAGCAAAATGTGAAACATTTTTGCCCTCATTATAAGTTATCTAAAAGGCAAGGGCTCGTGATAATGAGGGCCATCCAGTGGGATGCGATGGGCCAGGAAGAGAGCGTCTAATTGTGTCAAATGGCTGGAAGTATTTCAGTTTGAATTACGCCTGCAAAGTGTGTGTGTGTGTGTGTGTGTGTGTGTGTGTGTGTGTGTGTGTGTGTGTGTGTGTGTGTGTGTGTGTGTGTGTGTGTTAGGGTGGGTTGGTAAAGCAGCATGACACAACACAGCACAGTATTACGCATTAGGGTCAGGAATAAATTAGGTGTTATGGAGGAATAAAAAGGGTGTGCCTTTATTTAGGACGGAGCCATTGTGATGCAGTGCAGTTTGAAGCTCCACTCTAACGGCTTTAAGTCTTTTTAGCTTTTTTACCAAAGTAAAGTACAGCCCGACCAACCAGGTGTATCCATTGAGATTTAAGGTGTTTGTCTACAGATATCCGTGTTTATTTAGTCTTTAGCAGGCAGACAACATATAGAAATGCTCACAATGCAATTACTCATTAAAGGCATTAAAAATTTCATAACCAAATTTTGATTAATAAAGATAACATGTATTGGCCTTTCACATTAACATAATCTAGGAATTTGACTCTGTCACGCATTTTTAAGTTATTCTTAATTTTTTTTCGATTTATATGAATTCAAATACTAATTAAAGTAATAATTACCAATAATTATTATCTATTAATGTATTCTAATTATTTAGCATATTATTATGTATTCATAGTAGTAGTAGTGCTAGTATTATTATAATTATTATTATTTGTATTATTTGTGTTATTATTTGTATTTTCACATTTCATCTGCAGGAATCTTGTGCTATATCCTGTATCTGCCTATTATCCAGCTTTGTCTATGGATGTGGACACTTTAAAACGTTTTACATCCTGATTCTGATTTTGATCTGTTTTATCGTTTTTGTGTCTTGAGGCAAAGGATCACCACTTTTAACTGCTTAGGAGAAACAGCTGGGATTGCATTTCCTCACTCTGGCTACAGATGTTTTCATTTGTTTCAAGAAAATCACACATTTTTAACGCCAAATAACAAATGATTTCCCGAAATAGGATACGATTACAATCAATGGCCGATTTTTTTTCTCCATCCCAGTGTCAAAATCAAGACACAGGCAAGTGAGAGGAAATGGAGAGTCAGAGAGAGAGAGAGAGAGAGAGAGAGAGAGAGAGAGAGAGAGACAACGGATGAAAACCACGCTTGGCAGACGACAGGCATAATGGAGCAATCACGGCCAATCTGCTTTTGTGGGCTGATACGTATCATGAGGCGGCCTCTTCAAAAGCCTCATTTTGGCGTCAGGAGTTAAAGTGCCGTGCACAGGTGACAGTTGATAGGCGGCAGCAATCTGCATTTCAAAGCCGGCGGTCACACAAGCACACACACGGGCTGTGGAAATTGCAGGTTCGAGAGCAGGGGTATGGCACTTTACGGCGAAATCCTGAGGAAAGTTGAGCAACGCTGATGAGGACCTCTTCTTGGTCTTTTTGGTCCATTTACAGAGTCCGGTTCGTTCATCTGCTTCCCATACACGGGAATTATTTTACCCCACAAAACAGAGCTGATGTACTACAGCTCTACAGGGGCTGCATGCAGGTTCTAATACACTGCACGGAGGTTCTAAGACAGGTAAAATAAATCCAAAAAAGCCCCAAATAATTCAAACCTTGGTTGAATATCATTGGAAAGTCCAATTCTCTGCCAAAAGGTTGACGCAACCGAAGGGGGGCACAAGTTAGGCAAAAAAAAATTTGAGGAGTCTGGACTAAAAACGCGTCAGCACAAATGAGTTCCCTACGAGGGACCCGACGTTTATTTATTTTGTTGATCATTATGACCAGAAGGCATTCCTTCCATATTATTCCATGCGACCTTACACTGGCATGTGTAGTATATACATGTATCACCATGAATTCCCTGGTCTGACATACGACAGGCCTTAGAAAAATATCCATTACCACCTCCTCCTCCTCTTCTTCTTCCCTGTGACCATTATGCTCATGGACTGGGATTGTTTCTTGACAAGCCAGGGAATCTAAAGGAGCTGGCTTTGCCCAATCCAAACACATTCGGTCATGATGGTGGAAAGACAACCTGATACAGATACATTAGGCCTGGTATTCCAGTCCAGTGGGCAATGTGTGCATTAGTGACGAAAGGTTAGTCTCTTTTTGGAGATTCAACACTTTATGAATGACTTGAGGTAAAAAAAATATTTGTTACATTTTTCTCACTCTTTGGGATTCAGTTGGCTTTGGGTTGTGAATGGAATTCTCACAAGGATCATTTTCTTCCGTCAAAATTATTAAATTTTGTGGAATCATAATGTAAATGCATAGTGTAAATCAGTCACGTTCAATAGGAATAATGCCAAATGCGTTGACCTTTCTTCCTATAAATGCAATCCTAATTCACAAGTCATTTTCTGTTCACTCTCTCTCTCTCTTGCCCACTCACTGAGCTCGTTGGGCTCTCGATTCATGGCTCGTTTTGTTCACAAATCCAGAGTCGAGTGTCGGCTGAACGGCTGTGTCTGGCCGCAGTTTTGAGTCAGGAAGGAGCAACTCTCTTGATACAGTCACTCTTGAATCCTGAGTCATTTGAAATATTTTTTTGCAACAAACGAATGCTTTGCGAGGCTTGCGTTGCTGTTGGGTAAACATTAAGCTCTGTGTAGCTCTCGTGAGAACCCAGCAGGCCTGCTTACGATTGGTTGGAAGTACTCTTGTATCCAAGCAGAGGTTTTGTAGTATTTTTTTCACAGGGATGGCGTAGCTAAGGCATTGAAACTTGCAGGTCTGCAGTTAACTTTTTCAAGGTAGTGTTTGGATTTGGTTTGAGATTCTGCTTCTCGTCTGCTCCTCCGCTTGCGCCACACAATGATGACATCGGGCGTGACCTCATTGTGAGAACATTTCCACGGGGGACGCGGCCCAGATGCCAACAGGAGTGACTCAAACCACTCTTAGAAAGTTGTGGATGGATGTTACTGGCTCTGAAAGACATGAGCATTGGCCGTTATCTCCTGTCGCTGGTTAAAATGTCTCAGTATCCTGTTTGTGCAGAGAACCCAGGTTGCTCACTGAGGGCTTGTGGGCTGAAAAAGACCTGCTACTTTCCATTGTCTACCATCTTTTCATCCAGTCCTTCGACTGTTTCATTTGCTAGAGGTGCGGGCGGCTTGCTTGGGGTCCAGCTGAGGCTCCTTGGCCCCAGCCCGCTATCTGTGCTCTCTGGTTTCCATCGGGACAAAAGCTGGCACGCTTTCCATTGCATTTTAACTCCACATCCCTGCTTGGAATGTGGGGTTCTCCTCCCCTGGATCAACTCTTTGGTTGCATATACACAAAAAACACACAAGCACACGCACCCACACACACACACACACACACACACACACACACACTCACACACACATCTGTAACTCCATGCATATTCTTAGGCACATAGACACAGTCAACACACCAGACTCATATATGTAAGAACATGGAGCATGAACCCACATTCCTTCCCATATCCTAAACCTTTCTAGACACTGTCTTGCACACCAAATACACACACAATCTCACTCACACACAAACACGCACACATGCAATTTATACCGTCTGACATGCTGACATGTTAGCCCCGGCGCTTTTGATCACATTCACCTCGCTCTTACAAAGTGTGTCGCTGCAATCATCCTGGAAACGGGGCCGTCACCTCCAGACTTAAACACTGATACTATTACTTTATCAAAGGTGGAGGTGTTTTCGCCTCCAGGGCAAAAACACAGACAGAGAGGAAGCGAGAGAGAAAGGGAGCACGGGAGAGGGTGAGCGAGGAGGCACAGGAAGATGTTTTCCATTTGACTGGCTGTTACCAGACGTATTTACCCTTCTCTGTCGGCCCTATCAGCAGAGCCAGTAAATCTACCTGACAGGTCTTTACAGGTACCGGCAAATCCTTCCAGTCCTGCCGATTCAATTCATTTGGTTGACTGCTGGGATGCGCCCCCTCTCCGCGGGGAAGATCAAACCACCGCTCTGTTCTGGCAGCGATCGTTTATGTTGCTTTCGTAGCGGGAAAGCCAAATCCACTTTCCCCCAAAACGTCGGGATGAAAGGTGTAATCATCCGACCGGGGCAGTCAGATTATGTCCGACAAACACATTTGAGGTTCTTTGTGAGGAGATACGGGCACTGGATACCGGCACCTTTTTTATTTTTTTTAATCTTTATTGACATGGGAAAGCTGTGCTGGGCCAGGTAAACTCAACACACAAGCGTGCCCAAATACACACCTGGAAGCTGTGCGGTACAACGGTGGCAGATTGTTTTCAGGCAATACAGATCCAAAGGGAGGAACTGCCTGACTTGAGGAAACGTTGCTAGGAGCAGCCGAGACGAGCATCCTGGGTAATACATTCTCAACACTTTAAGGCTCCATTTCTATCCAAAATCGAATGTTGTGAAGAACTATCTCGTCAGTTTTTCAAATATTAGCAATTGCTGATTGTGGCAGTTTTGCCTGTCACGCGCCATCCAAGTGGTGTTTCAGGTAGTAAACAGCAGTTTATTGTAGAGAGTTGGTCAGCTGGAACCAGCCAGGAGCAGATAGAAATGTGTCATGACAGGGCTCCTCTCCTGAGCCTGTGTGGGGATTTACCTGCTGCTCGTTAGACCAACCAACGAGCAACAGGTATGCAGCCACTTTGATCCCAATCACCAAATGCAGGTGAGGTGTGGCTGCTCAAACCAGACCATCCCCGCACCACACTGATGTTATACAATACAAATATAATTACATATAGAGTTTGGATTAGCCCATTCACGCATAAGATGTTTGAGGTTTGAAGGAAGGTGCTCGTGCCTTTAGTGAACCCCCCTTCTAACTTTGTCATGTTTGATGCTTTGTTTGTTTATCTGGCTATTCGTCTGATCCAGTATTTGAATGCATTTACCAGTGATCCTTGCTTGTTGAGGGTTAAGCCTTTAGTTGACGTAGAGGACTTTTTTGTCGGACCATATGCGAGATTTGACTGAACGGTTGCCTCTGAGATGGGATTATCTATTGCCCACTCTACGCCTGCTGCACACCTAGTTGTCATTTCTCCTCAGCTTACTTCCATTTCTTTCTTATAAGTTCAAGGGTTGTCCAAGCCTCGTGTGAAGCCCCTTTCATGGCTGTGATTTTGAGGGCTAAATAGATTTCCTCAACATATATTTAGTGATAAAGAGCAAGAAGGTTGTTTCTAACCTGAGGACAATGTTTTACTCGGGGGTGATGGTTAACAGACTGCAGTTGTTGATTGCCAGAGCAGAGGCAAGTGGTTTAAGTTCTTCTGTCTGGTTGTACTGACTGTCCGTGGCTCAGGGAAACAGTGCTGTACATGCACTGGCCATTTTTAGAAAGACCAGTGCTAACAGCCATAGGGTCCTCACCTTGGCTTCTTAAGAACACTCACATCCTCTCTGTTATAATAATGCATTTCGCTCACTTCCTCTCAAGATGCAAATCCCCGATTCCAGTGCAGTTTGTGTCCAAGGCCTCTCAGCGATCTTGAGTCTGTTACTGGCAGGAAAAGCCGAGGGGGAAGGGAGGCTGCGATAGATCAGTCACATCCTCCCGCTTTCCTGCTGCCAGCGCAAAGCATTAAGCTTATTGTTTCCTCGCCCAGATTAAGTCCTGCTTCCTGAGGAGCAAAGCGAGGAGGGTTCAAGTTCATTAATGTTGAATGCGCTCTTGACCTTATAGC
>NC_137189.1:42145320-42157820 GCF_960531495.2 Zeus faber
CCTGGCCCGGGAACCACTGCACTGAGGACGTTGCAGTCAATTGTTTTGGTTGACGACCAAAGGAAAGGAAATCCCCTCCATCGAGCAAAGTTATTGAAGTATAACGTAATAAAATGATGCTAGAACAAAATAAATATTCCGGGTCATCCGCCAGTACGTCGCAAGCAATTTGAATACATGCTTTGGAATAAAACAGCCAATCACGTGAAAGAACAGTCAGTCAACGGCCACTAAAAATCAAATATGTCAACGACGGACGCGTCTTACGCTCCAACTCCCTCGGACTGTACAGTCAGTCACAGTCGTGACTTTGAGCCAATCAGTGTGACATATACTGTATATAGACAGCCACCACGTCCAGGCGGCGTGAGTGATTCGGGGTGCAAGGCTCGTTACGCTCCGGCCAGAGTCGGACGGCCGTCTCGCAAAGGGCCGAGGGAAAAAGCAAATCAGAGCGGGGCTTGTTATGTTCCGTTCGGCGGGGGGTTGAAGACCTCCGCAGGCATTAGCATACGAGCCTTACCTTTCTCAGCCCCCCCCCCCGCCCCGCCCGCCCGCCCGCCGCCAGCACGTCGAAGCCGATGCCATCTGACGTGTGCGATCGCGGCAGTAGCGTGACGGCTCTCCGGCGCCTACCTTCCTCTCAGCGACCTTTAATGCGATGAGCAGCGGCTTCAGCGGTGCAAAAGCCCGAGCTTCGGGGGGTGCGGGCGGCGAACGCCCGGCGAACTTGGGGGCGGAGGCGCGGCCTGGATTGTTTTTTAGGTCCCGCGTGAGGCGTGGATTTTTGGGGGGGGGGGGGGCGACCCGCGTTCTCGGGCCGGCTTCGCAAACGGGAGGTGACTCGGCCGGAGGGAAACCCGTCCGGCGTTCTCCGGGTGGCGCCCTTCGTCAGTGCGAGACGAAAGGGGATTTACGCCCTGGTCGTTTTTGTTGCGGGACATATCAGCTCGGCTGACCGAGTGACGGCTTAAAAATATGTATTTTCGATTTTCCAATAACGAAGCAGAATTAACGCGTCGCCGCCGAAGACGCCCCCCCCCGGCGCGGCATCTGCGCCGTGAAGTGTGAGCTCACCTAACGAGTTGCCTCGCCAGGCGTGGCCTAACTCCGGCGCAGCTCAAGCCTCGCGGTCACTGAGCGATTGCCGGGCTCCGAGCGCCGCGCGTCACTTAGCGAGAATATAAAACCCAAACGCCCTAATCACCACCCCCCCCCCACGCTCTCTCTCTCTCTCTCTCTCTCTCTCTCTCTCTCTCTCTCTCTCTCTCTCTCTCGCCAGGTTAATGGGATTTTCAGCCGAAAAGTCCACACAGAGCGGTCCAGACAATCGCAATGAGCTCTGTGTCGAGAGTGATTAACCCCTGCAAACCCTAACCACCACACACACGCACACACACACACACACACACACACACACACACACACACACACACACTTTATCCACCCCCACCCTCCACGACCCACCCACCCGGAGCCTTCACGCCTCCGTTCTCTCGGAGCCTAACTGGGAGCGCGTTCGAGTCAAGTCACATTTATTTATGCGGTGCGCAGACGTAGCAATGAAAGCGAGAGATTGTGAAACAAGGGATGATCAAATTGAGAGATGGAAGAACTACAGTATAAAATACACTACTGTGCGTGTGTGTGTGTGTGTGTGTGTGTGCGTGTGTGTGCGTACGTGATCCTCTCATCTCACCCCGGGGGCGTTGTGCGAAATATTAGAAGGGGGACCTGTGATGCAAAACTCACTCTTTCAGTGCTTGTGCACGTGCGTTTGGGTCTCTGACGGACCTCCTAACACACACTGTGAAATGAGACCACCCAGTCCGTGTTCTTGTGAGCTGCCTGTTTCGGAAAAACGGGTCCCAAAACCCGCCGTTCGGATTTGCTGCCCTGTCACACGGCACCGTCTGGGTAACTCCGCCCAGGTCGTGCACCAGGGCGGAGCGCGACCTGGGGACCCGCTAGCAATCGTGGGAAGTGCTCTGTTGGCTGCAGAGACCAGCACAAATCTTTAAAAAGAAAATTAATAATAAGACAACGCAGTCAGTTTTTCTGTAGCTGTAGCGTGACCGGACCCGCTAGCATGGAAGCTAAGAGCTAATCATGAGAAGTGCTCTGTTGTTGGCTGCAGAGACAAGCACAAATCTTCAAGAAAACAAAAGAGGAATTGATAACAACTGATCGTGACAAAACTGCAGATGGGGGAAATCAAAGTATTTGTTGTGTGTTTCTTTCTGTGTGCGTGTTCGTGTCGTTGACTTTGCTGTCGGCTGTAGGTAGATGTATTTATTTTATTTTATTTTCCGACATTTCAGATTCGTGCTGCTCTGGACACCGCGGTGCAAGTCGGAACAAACTCTTAAATGAGGCCTTGGGTGAAGATTCAGTCGCTGGATTGCTCACTTATCCCCTCAAATCTGTTCATAAACAGTTTTTAATGCACTAATCAACCTTTCGTGAAAAGGTGAAATCAGTGCAAATTTACAGAGGGAACCCGGAGTAAAGCTCAAATCCAATTGGTTCACACAACCTGGAACTTGTGCCCAATGCCTGTTGGCTCACAGAACTGGGGGCCTTGGGAGGGCGGCTCCACCCACTGAAAACGCCCGTTTTCCAGACAGGGCGGATTGGACGCACGTTGGAATGGCTCGGATGCATAACCGGAGGTTTGTTTTTTTCAGCAAAAAAACAAACAAATAAACATGTTTTGGGGACCTTAGAGACGGTATGTTAACTTGATGAACAGGAGCATTATAGATCCACTTTAAAACACTGTTTGACATGTTCCTGATCAGTGGTCCTGTTGCTAAAAGTTGCCCAAAGACTTTGCTCCAAACGCTCCAAATATTTACTCGGTGCCGCCGGTTTTTCTTGTACGGTTCATCGGCTCTTTGTCACTATTACCCTTTGTCACCGGTACAATTTACTTTTTAGTGGCTTTCACATGCTAACCCCTTAGCAACCCGTTAGCTCTATTCTGTGTCAAGATTTTTTGGCGGGAACAGCATTTCTATTGGGCTATCCTTTTTTCCCCAGTTCATGTCTTGAATTTATTTGTCGACTTTCATTATTGTTCTGTTGAATGCCCAAATTCCAAAGTTTCCCAACACCACTCATCACCCCCTTCACCTGTAGCTTCTGTAGGGATTTGCACCGGTTATCCTGCATCCAACCCAGGGAGCTCCATTGTGTCTTGCGTGGGTCAGTGTCCGGAACGATTCCTCTCGGCCCCGTGCCCTTGACACGGGAGTCGGGGGGCGCAGGGACGGGCGGGGTGAAGGCTGTGGATTAGCAAACGAACCGTCCTTTCAAATGTCACGGAGGCGGAAATGATCGGTTCACTCCGACCCTCGAGTCTTCAGTTCTCCATATGAAAC
The DNA here is from genome assembly GCF_960531495.2 of Zeus faber. Classification (NCBI taxonomy): domain Eukaryota; kingdom Metazoa; phylum Chordata; class Actinopteri; order Zeiformes; family Zeidae; genus Zeus; species Zeus faber. The sequence continues at coordinate 42,148,704 of NC_137189.1, forward strand.
TCTAAACAAAGCCAAATATAGGTTTCCGTTTGTGTTCTTGATGTTGGCTTTGCAGGCGGCGTATTTTTCTCTGGACACCGTAGGAAACTATCATCCTTTTAAATAAAACAATCAGTAAACTGCCAAAAATACGATGGGTAGAAGCATGGCAGCCAACGGGGCCAATTTATCCCTGGATGCCATGGGAAACAAACGAAAAATGAGTATGATTTTAAAAAGGTATCGGCTCTTCCTCTAGCGTATTGGAATTCTTTACGTTCTCACTTAATGTCGTTGTCAGAAATTGTGTCTCATTCATTTCATGGCAATGGTAGCTAAGAATACTTTATTTTTAAGTTAAAGGTTGAACTCCAACTTGGTGTAAATGGACCATGGTGGACCTGAGTGATGTTAAATCATATCCAACATGGTCCATTTCTATTCAATTTTGAGTCGTAATTTCGACTAATAACTCCTAGTAAGTAAGTAAAAATTCTACTTCATTCAGTAGTAATGTGTCAACTGTACTCTCTGTACTGTATGTATATAATTGTTAATACTGTGTGTAGTCAGTTGTCCCTTGGCCTCCATGTCAGACTCGCTGTCCTCATACTGTGTCAGAAGTTTAAAAATACTGACGCAATTACCAAACACAGCGATTCGAGTAAAAGGCAATCGTAAAAGACGCACAATCGTCCAGTAGCAAACTTTCCTCGCGTGGCCCCGATGGGCCATTTGGTTGCATTTTGTTTTGAAATGGTGCAAATCGCATTTGGAAACAGAGCTGTGTGGTTCATCGGTCATAATTGCGGAGCTGTCAGTCTGAGCCCAGTCAGCTGTATTTACCCATGTCAAGTTTAACTGCCACGGCTCAGCGACTTAACTGTTTGACGCGGGATAACAAGTGTCGGAGAGGATCTGTGTGTGTGCCTGCGCGTGTGTGTGTCTGTGTCCGTGTGTGTGTGTGTGTGTGTGTGTGTGTGTGTGTGTGTGTGTGTGTGTGTGTGTTTGCGTGTGTGTGCACGCGCGTGTGTGTGCACGCGCGTGTGTGCGAGCGTATGCGTGCTCTCTCCTCAGGGGTGTGAAGGTATTAAACCACCTGGCAGTATCAAATGAAAATTCAGAACAGGTGCACACGCACACACACACACACAGACACACACACGCACACACACACAAATGACAGGCTACACACATTAACAGTTGCCGTGTGTTTTTTTTTTGCTCCGCACGTTGGATAAACGATCCTCTTCCTAAAGTGTTTTTAATCAGTTAGGTTGTACACACTTGCACCCCCCTTGTTGTACAGTAATACAGTGTTATTTGAAGGGGGCCCATGTGTGGGGCCGAACAACGGGGATGTCTATAGTCACGTACGCACACACACACACACACACACCACAAAGCTGTGCACTTTCTCGCCCAACCCTCGACCAGACGCAGAACCATCGTAACAGGTGCACAGGACGAGTTTCAAGTTTCTTTCTTCACCCATTCTCTCTCTCTCTCTCTCTCTCTCTCTCTCTCCCTCTCCCTCTCTCCCTCTCTCTCTCTCTCCCTCTCTCCCCCATCTTGACTTGGCAGGGCCGGCCGTCACTAATAACCGTCCAAGCAAGGTACCACGCTAATCTCCCCCTGGCAATTGCTTCACCTTAAGCCGGGGGGGGACAGCTGTATTAAAGAAATGGGAATTATCCTAATCAGTTGGTAAAACCCCTCATCCTCACCCTCCCCTCCTTTTATTATCCCCCCCCCCTCCCCCGGTTTACATAGGAAAAGCTCCCACGTTGGGCTTAGAGGGGATGATGGACGGGAACATTTTTGGAGGGCACAGTCGGGGTGAGTTTTGCTGGCGATGAGCAAAAGGGTTGTAAGCCGCCGACCGACGAGCGGAGAGGGCGCCGGGCCGCACCTCCGCCGGCCGGGGGCGCGGCCCCGGCGGGAACGGCGGCTGGAGGGGGCCGCGTCCACAAAGCAGCACGCGCGAGAGCCCGCCTTATCGGGCTGAGAAGGCGATCGCTTCGTCAACATTGGCTGCAGAGCGCGGCCGGACTATGCTGGGACCCTTCTCTAACTGTCGTCAGCACGAGCTGCGCTGACCGTTACGAGAAGTGCATCTGGCGTTTCCCTCATCCCCGCCTGGAGACGGGCCTCAGTGTAGGATATGGTCACGTTTATGTGTGATGCACATTTTATCCACGGGGGCGGTTCAAAGTTGTTTTCTTTGACGTAGAATGCATCACAAGAGCTTTAAAGACAAATGAAATGAGGCCTTGTGACATGGAACTGGAATGGAAATGACATGGAACTCACACCCACGATCATCAGGGTTCAAACCCAAGACTGTTGCTGTTTCTCAATCCTACTGTGACTTCATCACAGTAGGATTGTTAATGTTACTCATTGGGAGTCGTACTGTTACTCTGTTGGAGTTGTACTGTTACTCTGTTTGAGTTGTACTGTTACTCAGTAGGACTCTTTTTCATTAGGACTTTCACTGTTTCTCAATACAACTATTACTCAGTAGGACTGTTACTGTTACTCAGTAGGACTGTTACTGTTACTCAGTAGGACTGTTGCTGTTACTCAGTAGGACTGTTACTGTTACTCAGTAGGACTGTTACTGTTACTCAGTAGGACTGTTACCTCACCATGTGTGTGTTATCAGGATCCGTTGCAGCACCTTGCAGCAACCGCGCTGAAAGTTTTTTCCTGTGTGTCATCAGCTTAAGAATACAGCGGCTTAGCTTCCCAGGGAGGAGGGGGCTACATCTGTCTGCCTCCCATCTGACGTAGTGCAGAGTGTGTGTGTGTGTGTGTGTGTGTGTGTGTGTGTGTGTGTGTGTGTGTGTGTGTGTGTGTGTGTGTGCGTGTGTGTGTGTGTGTGTGTGGGTGCGTGTGTGTGTGTGTGTGTGTGTGTGTGTGTGTGTGTGGGTGCGTGCGCGCGCATGTGAAGTGGGGGGTCGGTAGAAGGGATACAAGGAGAGAGGGAAGTAAGAGGAGAGGTTGGGTGGTGGGAGAGTGAGAGAGGGAAGGGGTGGTGGGAGATAGAGGAGGGGACGGTGAAGGTGAGGGGCGGGAGGGAGGGAATTGGGGAGAGAAGAAGGGAGACAGAAGAGTGGGAGAAGCGGCGGTTGGAGGTCAATGTAGGTGAAGGATAAACACTCTGGATCTTTCTGTTAAAATGTGGAGCACGGGGAGACTTCCCAGCCTCGTGGAACGGGAAAGGCAAAGACGCTGAGCGGCCATTTGATCCCTGGGTTGACTACGTATGTGTGGTCACCTGCACAGCAGTGTTTTGACTCTTTGAATCATACCTTTCATACATGACATGGTGGCAAAATCGGCACGGATTTAAGTTTGGCAACAACAACTCAGAAGTAGTAAAAACTCCACCTCTCTGAGATGCCTGTTTTGGGTTTTGGATGGTTTATTTGTTGTGAAGTAATCCATCCTTTAATGACTACACTATGAATCACTATTACCAAGTCTCTCTCTCTCTCGCTCTCTCCCTTCCTTGGGTGATTCACCACCCACCGCCTGCTTCCTCTCCGCTCTCCATTCTGGCTCTTATTTACCTTCTCGCCTCAATGGAGTGTGTGGAGTAGTGAGGAAGAGTACACCTGCACCTGACGCTCCCCCAGTCCAGTACTGGAACAGGTGGGAATGGAATGGAAAGTGTGTTACCTCCCACACGTCCTCCCCTAGTGGCCATCTTGTCACCTCCCTCCCTCCCACGCATGCACACGCACACGCACACGCACACGCACACGCACACGCACACGCACACGCACGCGCGCGCACACACACACACACACACACACACACACACACACGCACACAACACACACACACACACACGTGCGCGCACACACACACACAACCCATCCATATTCACAGGTATCCCAGAGCGTTGGGTGCATAACTGAGTGTTTTTGTAACATGCGTTGCTCGTCCAATGGGGGTGTCTGTTTCAGAGGCGTCTCTGGGTTATATCATTTTGTTTCCATCGTGCGGGGGCCCCTGCCTGCCTGCCCGCCCGCCCGCCCTGTGGCCCCCACAATCCCCCTGATTACCCCCACACCTCTTTTGCTTGGCTGAGCCACGACAATCGGCGCCGGCCTCCCGAACAATGAGGCCCCGGGATGAGTCCAACCTCCGTGGCATTAGTTTCACCTTGCTGCCTCTTTCCCACGCGTCGTCTTTTCTTCTTTTTTTCCTCTTTCCAAAACCTCCCCCCGTCCCCGTCCCCCTGTCCTCTCCCCTGGTTGACGGAGAGGACTGCTGACACGGGGAGCACCTATTGACAAATATTGTGAAGAAGGGACACCCCCAAAACCCACCCGCCCCCCAAAAGTGCCTAACCCCCAACCGACAAACCCTCCCCATTTCCATCTTCACTATACCTCATTCAACCACCACCAACTGCCCCCAACACCACCACCCCTCTCTCCATCCCTCTCTCTCTCTCTCTCTCTCTCCCTCTGTTTCTCTGTCCCTCTGCCTCTCATTCTCCTCACCTTCTCTGACCCCCCCCCTCCTTCCCCAGCCCTGCCACCCTGGACCGAGGCTTTGACGCCCAACCTCCGTCTGCTGGGATCGTTATGTGTTTGATGGTCTTTCCTTTTCCCGACTGAAAGTAAAAGCAGTTTTTCTCCAGTATTGTTTTCACCTCCAAATTTCTGTGTATGTACTATATGTGTACTGTATATATACAATATGTGTTCATTTGACCATGTGCAACTAAACCGAACATTGGACGTGTACTGTTTGTTGGTGGTCATTATATGTATTATACAATATACACATATTATTGAGTATAATCCTAATATTTAGGGATCAATGTGCATGCACCCGTTGGACGCACAAGCTCTTGTTGTTGGTACCTGCTGTCCACAAATATCCGACATATTTTGCCCTATTTTATTGAGCCTTATCCCCTAACTGAGGGTTATCCCCGCTGATCACATCACCTCAGCCCGGCCATGTGAACATGTGGTCCAAATCCCTCCACCTGTCCCCCCGCGCTAATCCCCCCCACCCATCCCTGACCACCAGCCCCCCCCCCCCCAATTCATTAAAAGGCTCAATTTCTGGGATTAAGAGCGACCTACACGCAAATCTGATTCTGGGCCGATCGGTTGGTGCACCAAACATGCACCGCCGGGATCATGTGATAATCGCTCTGATCTCCGACTGTTTAACTTTCGGCCCCGAAACGTTCACGGCCGCCGCCCGTTTCTTTTTCCTGGAGAAGTCCGTAGAAAGTGCAAGCAGAAGTGACGCTCCGGGTATTTATTTACCGCCCGTCGAGCTGAGGTCGGGACTATTGTGGTTGAACTTTCGGTTGCGTAATAGAGATTTGGATTATGTCCGCTTTGTGGAGCCTGCCGCGATGACACATTTGGGATGAGCTCATTCGCAGCAGAAAAGGGTGGGGGGGGGGGGTATTGTAATTACTCCTGCTGGCCCCAAACAGGCAGCGGCCACGTGCACGTCCGTGCCAGGTGCTTGTGCGCGCGCCGGCCGGATGCAACCGCTCATGGTGCGACCCTGGTGAATGGATAGTCTTCTCCGTTCTTCCTCTTCCTCCATCTCTCGCTCTCTCTTTCTGTCCGCCTTTCTTTCTCTCGTCATTTTGTTTTGATCACGTTCCTCTTATCAACTTGTAGGACTACGTGCGTCTCACGAAGGGCGTTTTATTCTTTTCTATTCCAATATTCTATCATTTGATATTTTATTATTTCATAGTATATTCTCATACAGTCTGTTCTGTTCTATTCTATTCTATTCTATTCTATTCAAATATACTCTATTTTAGTCGCTATATGCTATTCTATGATGGACTATTCTACTCTCTGGTCTATTATTTTGTATTATATTATAGTCTGTTCAGTTATATTATTTTCTCGTCAATTATGTTGGATTATATTCTCTTCTGCTCTATTCTAGTCTATTACCGTAAATAAGTTAATTTACTATTCTATTATTGTCTATTCTGTTCTACTCTGTTCTATTCTATTCTTTTCTGGTTAGATCTGTTCTTTTCTATTTATTGAATCTATTCTGGTCTGTTCTACTGTCTTGTCTATTATGCTGTATTATATTATAGTATTTTTTATTATTTTCTGTTCCTTTTCATTCTATTCTGGCTGATTCTACTCCCTTCTGTCCTGTTGTGTTGCATTACAGTATATTAGAGTCTATCTATCTATCTATCTATCTATCTATCTATCTATCTATCTATCTATCTATCTGTCTATCTATCTATCTATCTATCTATCTGTCTATCTATCTATCTATCTATCTACACAAACACACGTGCACGCCCCCTCCCAGCGGTGGGCGGCTGATTGCCTCTTTTCAGATGGTAATACCGGTGGCAGCTCCTCTGCCAGGTTCCCTCTAAGCATTGGGCAAATTACAGTTTACAAGGCATCACCCGATGCAGGGAAAAGAGAGAGAGAGAGAGAAGGCAAGGGAATGAGAAAGAGAGCGAGAGAGAGCGAGAGAGAGAGATAGAGCAGAATATCCGCTCCTTCTCTCTTTTTTAGTTGGCTGGACAATGGATGACACCAGAGGAAACAGAGACGATGCATCTGCAGCGACGGAAGGAGAGAAAGAGATGGAGAGGGAGCAAAAGGATGGAGACGGAGGAGACAGAGAAAGACATTTTATAGACAGAGACCAGGAAGGTGGAGCGAGGGAGACGGATGGATTGGACGAGCAGCAGACTGAGGTAGAGGCAGAAAGACAGACAGACACGAAGTGAGACGAAAGCGCCTTGCCCACGTAGAATGAAAGCCCTAAATCTACTGGCAATGTTCGGTGTCGGCGTAATGTGGGAAAAGGAGCCGGTGTCCAGGTTCTCCATGTGTCCATTTAAAAGTTGTTCTGTAAATCTCCCCAAAATTGACCTACATTGGTATCCTTTCCAGGAAAATGGCGGTACGGCCGCGATTGGAAGTGTGTGTGAATGGAAACAGTGACATTGCCGGGACAGGCACGTAAAGAAGGGGTGGAGCCGAATCCGAATTCCGGCAAAGCACAAATGTCGGTGTTATCCGGCACAAATATAAGTTATTTGCTTTCAGGAGGGAAAAAACATCATTCGGAAAAATGGCGAGTCCGATCCAGACTATGGCATTTGCCGGCAAAGATGAGAAACTGAAACGCGCCGGGTCTCTGCAGAGACAGATCTTTATGTTTTTAAAATGGATTATTTTACAGTGATGGAGGGGGGCGCTCCATGGTGTGTGTCAGTTCGGGAAGTATGAAGCGCTTCGAGTGCGGTCACATCCGGCACAAGCGCTTTGCGTGCCCGCCGGCTGCACCGGATGGGGTCGGGCCTCTGTCCCGGCTCCGTCAGTGGAGGGAACCGAGTCCGTCCGGGAGGGACGGGGGGGAGACGGAGAGATGGGAACAAAAGCTCCCGACTCTTGAGAGCGAGGGCAAAAAACGGAACCGATCCTGATTGCATCCGCTGCCGAGGGATTGTCCACAAAAAAAACGCATCTACACCGGACGTAGCGGACTTACTCTAACCGGTTACGTACTGTATCCCCAACAGTCGTCTAATGTGGCAACATCTCCGTCAAGGAGGCCGACGTGGGAATGACCACCTACTGCCTTTGCCGGATATTTTTTCTTTTCCGGCAACGTTCTGGATTCCCTTTGGGAAAGGGGCGAGACGGACAAACAGACAGACAGACAGGGGGACGACCAGAGAAATACTGGGAGAAAGACAGATTGGCGACAGACGAAGAGACAGAGGAAGACAGAGAGAAAGAGACAGACGGACGGATAGTGGAGCGGAGAGACGAACCGATAGCCGGACAGACGGACAGACAGAGAAAGACGGATGGACGGGAGAAGACATGGAGGGGACAGCATTACCAACACATTATTAACTTAATAAAACATGACAAATACCGGTTCTGCTCACTGACGCACGGCTCAGGAGCGATTCGTTTGTAACGAATCTTCTCAAGGACTTGGAGGTGGCATTCACTCCTCTACCACAGTCGCACAGACACAGGAATGAGACTCCACCATCCGACCGGTAACGCTCTCAATAAACTCATGTGGGGTGGAGGTGAAGGTGTTTTCGGCGTTTGGCATTTATTCAAACGGAGTGTCGTTTTCATTTCCCGTCGGGCACGGGACGGACCGAAAATCCCGACAGCGACTTGCTTCGGCTCGGCTACTTAATGCGCAGGGAGAAATCCCCGAGCTCTGCCCAGACGCGGGCCAAAAGTTTCCCGGCTCCACCGCCGACGGAGGCTGAACTCGGACACGGAGGAGGGGGAAAAAGATACAACAAAAAACAAAAAAAAACAAACACGGGCGACGAAAGAGCAATTTGTCCCATTACGCCGGCTTCTACAAACATTTCCCATGATGCTTTGAGGGCTCAGATAACAGTGTGCGGGGACGGATGGCGTGTCTCGCGATGAGATGTGGAGGTGCGGCGCCTCACTTTCTTTAGGTTCCCCCCGACACCATCAAACCTTTACCGCCAGATTAAACGGATAAGCCCGTGTCGGGGTTCGGAGCTGAGAAATGGACATCTAAAACTGCAAACAAGCAAACCGCCGCCGTCCTTATCGGGAAAAAAGGTCAAGAGTTCAAAGCCAACTTTTCGAGTCTAGTTTTGCCACAGAGGGAGGAGGAAAAAAAAAGTCCATTTGTCGGTGTCCATTTCTTGTGTTTTCTTTTTTTTGTTTTTCTTGATCTGTCTGGAAAGCGTTCATTGGATGCCGTCCGTCCATTTCTCTTCCATTTTATCTTCACAATGGACACACACCAAGGAGGCTGGTAATTGGAAATCATTTCTGCTGCTTGTTTTAAAACTCCCTGCCATGACCCCCACCATCCCCGGTACTTAATGGAGGACGAGACGAAATTATGTGGATTATTTAAAATATTACAAAAATATTATTTATTATTATTATTATTATTATGGGCGTTATTATTATTATTTGTATTATTATTTTATACTTTGTTTGTTTGCGTTGCACCAAATATATTTACCTTTTTTAACCTTTTCTTATCATTTATATATGTATTTTAACTATATATTGCATAAACTAAGTATTCAAAGCTATAATAATAATAATAATAATAATTATAATAATA
>NC_137189.1:42160320-42170320 GCF_960531495.2 Zeus faber
ATAGTTAATATACAGTATTTTTTATATATTACTATTTTTAGATTTGAAATGACTATTATTTTTAAATATAGTTCTATTTACTGTTTGTACTGCCTCCTGCCCATATAGCGCTCATAGTGCTCCACTATGTTCACTTTTGGTTCTCGGTGTGAACATATATTTTATTGATTAACAATAAATAAAAATAAACTACAAAAAATAGATAGACACATACTTTATATTGTAACAGAAGTAGGCAGGGGATAGTGTGACGCTAACTAATTAACACAATATTGGCATGTGGCACTACACTAAAGTACAAAGACTATACTATATATATCCGCAGTGCATTGTAATGATATGCAAGGATGGCACTAGTAATAGGCACACATAGTAAACATGTGTATAGCTATATTACAGTATATAAGTATATATGTATAGTCTGGTGAGATGGCAGTATAGTAATCAAAAAACGTGGCATTACAGTAATAAGAGCAATCCTAATAATTACAACAATTATAAGGATAATATTACTAATGGTTATAATAATAATAATAATAATAATAATAATAATAATAATAATAACAATAATAATAATAATAATCATAATAATAATCATAATAATAATGATAACTTCAAAATATTCTCAGAACAGATTTTAAATGACACAAAGTTTGACAACAGCTTATAAAAATGTGACATTGATAAGGGTCCAACCCAACGTAAATACAGGAAGCAGGAACCAGGACTACTTTCCAAGCAGGAAGTCCGTGGACTCCCTCCTCCACCCCTCCTGGCCTCCGTTGACTCCCCCCGGAGCCTTCTCCTCCCAGCACCTGTAGTCCCTCCCCAGCCGGGTCCAGCTGGAGGGTTTCAGGGCGGACCCGTGTCATCTGGGTCCGGGCCAGAGGCTTTGACGGCCGTGGGAACGCCGGGCCGCGGAACGACGCCGCAGGCTCTGAATTTTTCTCAGTAGCATGCGCTGCACCTGTGCACGAGGACCCCGTAGGAGGACGCGGCGTTGCCTGCTTCTTTATTTCTCTGTTTTTCAAACGTTAGTGATTTAGCTTGGTTCACGGAGACCATCGACTCCAGAAAGAATTAACATTTGTCCCAGTTATTTATTATTCATTTTATTTTATTCACATTAGTGATTTAGTGTGGTTCTCTGATGCTGTCAACTCTAGAAAAAGGAAACCTCGGGCGAATCCCTAGTTGGGCCAAAATTATAAATATATATATATATTATATAATGGCAAAATGTTCCATTTACTTTCCCCTTGGTGAACACTGGACACAGATATGTACATTTGTCACGGTTTATTTATTAATTTATTTTTTACATTAGTGACTTTGTTTGATTCCCTGATACCGTCGACGTGCAGACAGGCGCATCCCTAGCACATCCCCGCCCTCAAAATGTTTAAAAAAATGTGTATTAGTATTCTCATTACCTTATCTTTGGTGACTGTGGACACAGATGTGTATGTGCATTTATCACTTGTTTTGTTTTCTTTCTGCCTTTTAAATCATGTGACTGTCTGCTCTGCTAAAATTAGGCAAATAATTGAGGACTCCTGGTGGCTGAGCCGGCAAATGCATATAGGTACGTACGCTCGGGTTGAGTTACCGTTGGCTGCGCTGTCCCTCTCTCTCCCTCTCTATCTCTCTCTCTCGCTCTTTCTGCCTCTCCATCTCTCTGTGCTGTCTAACGTTCATCTTTTTTGTCTCTACAAGCGGTATTTTAGGAAGTGGGGTGCACTGCGTTCAAAACACGAGGGAAGACGTTGCAATAGATGGGAGGTCAAGGCCTACGCTGTGTGTGTGTGTGTGTGTGTGTGTGTGCGCGTGCGGGTATTACGGTTAAGAATAATATATTTATTTATTTATTTATTTATTTATTTATACACACACACACACACACACACACACACACACACACACACAGTTTATATGAAAAAAACTAATTCTCGTGCTAGCACTCATTCTGTGGCTGATGTGCTGCTGAGCTAAGCCAGGGTTGTTGCATACATATTTTAGTGTCTCACTCCTCACGCAGGAAGTGCAGTAACCACATATGCTTTGAATGATGTCAATTTCATTATGATATTATAGAGGATATGCGTGAATTTGACTTTTCTATTACGAAATAACACAGAAAAGAACAAATTCCAACACCCACAATATTTGTGGCTCGGTCCTGTTTTCTGTAAAATGTTTTCAGTTTATGTCAAATGAAATGAAAACAAAGGGGTGCATATGAGTTTGTGTTCATCAGAAATGATTCTGACGAGTGCATACAGTCATGAAAGCAAAAATGAATTATCTCTCTCTCTCTTACACACACACACACACACACACACACACTTGAACATGTGCACGCACAACAAACACACGCAGACACGCACACACACACACACACACAAACACACACAAACACACAATTGGGCTCGTAATCTTGATAATCATCACTTACGCCTCGGGCAGACAGCTGCAAATTTAGGTGTTGGGAGTTAGAAACCATTAAACCCTGCTGAATTTTAAGTTATTGATTTATTTTGGGGGGGGGGGCGGGGGGGATTTTGATGTCGAAGATATAAACCCAGGGCCCGAAGTGTGCAACGAAGTTTTTATTCTCCGGAAAAACAAACGTAATAAATACAGTAGAAAGATCACAAAATGAAAATAAATACAGTAAAAAAAACACATTAGATAATAGGACTGTTTGTAAATATCTATCTCCCAATATCCCAAATATCATTAGACACTGGCATTATTATTATTATTATTATTATTATTATTATTATTATTATTATTATTATTATTATAGACCTATTTAAACACATACATGGATACAGACACATACTCACACTGTACAGTTTATTTTTTCTTGCATTTTGGGCTTTGCTGTGAAATTGACAATCGACATCTGAACGCGGGAATAAAACAGAAAAAAAAAACCTCACATGGAAAAAAATGAGTCAAAAATCCCCCCTGAATCAGATCACCATATTCATTAGGCACAAGGTCCCCCTATAGGTTGAACAGCGACCGCAATCCCGTTTTCACGCCGTAAATGTAGCCCCCATGCGACGAATCTCCTGTGAATGCTCGGGGTCAAGCTGCCAGTGCAACGGTTCAAGTGATGCGTGTGTGTGTGTGTGTGTGTGTGTGTGTGTGTGTGTGTGTGTGTGTGTGTGTGTGTGTGTGTGTGTGTGTGTGTGCATATGCATATGCATGCAAGCAGCATGACTATAATAATAATTTGGCGAGGAAGAACGAAGGGAAGGGAAGGGGGAGCTTTATTTTTTTTTTAATCCGGGAAAGGAGATGGAAGCAAAGGAAAGGAAAATAAACGATGGGAAAAGCAGCTCACCCCCGCCCCCCACCACACACACACACACACACGCACGCACCCCACACACACACACACATATACACACACACATTTTTGTGAGGATGAAAAATGATAAGAGGGTGGTGAAATGTTAGTGGGCGTACTTAACACAAAATGTATAAAAAAAACCGTTAACAATAAATGGATGCAAATAGTAATTAAATTGTTTTAATAACATTAATAACACAATGATAATAATAATTATGAAATTGAATAGATTACACAACACAACAATAATACAAACATTTTAAACATACAAAATATGAAAAATCATCATCATATCAAATCAGAATCACCCTACACGACAAATTCGGCAAAGAAAATAATAATAATCATATTTCAGAGTTGAGGTGAACTGTGCCTGTATCGGAAGTTGGACAGAGTCGCGCTGTGATTGGATGAGAGGAAAGTCATCAACCGGCTCCGTTGATTGATGATTTAATTAGCCATACAGTGGCAAGACACGGGACAGAATAACACTTTATTTACATAACCAATCACTGCGCCTCAAAGGTGGGGCTAGCTCTCTCTCTCTCTCTCTCTCTCTCTCTCTCTCTCTCTCTTCCCGTCTCTCTCTATTTCTCCGCCCTCAACCACACAAATGATGGAACTCCGCTTTGTAATGTAAATAAATATTATAAAATCGAGAGTGATTGTCTCTAAAATATTTAAAAAAGACCCCCCCCCCAAAAAAAAAATAAAAAAATAAAAAACAGAGAGAACTGCTTCACCCCAAATCAAAGGCTAACCCACGCGGCACGTCCCCCGAACTGCATTTTTGTGATTTTTTTTTCCAAAAGATAATGGCAGAAATGAACATCAACGTCACTACAATTGAAAGCAGGCTTTACTTTACCTTGCAGCGCACCTTGCACCTCGCACCTGCCAGGTGCGCCTATCGGCAGCGCGCCGCGCGCCTCTTCTCGCACGCCGTGTGTTACGCGCACGGTCAGCAGCGGGGGGCACACACACACACACACACACACACACACACACACACATGCAGATAACCCGCAAAATATTCACGCAGGAGCGCCCCCCCCCCCTCCTCCCCCCCAAAAAACCCCTCCGCAGTAGGAAAGCGTTTACAACGTGGAAGGCGTTTAATCCGCGTTTAAAGGAAAAGAGGAAAAAAACCGCGACAGGACTGCGGACACGCACGCACGCACGCACGCACGGACGCGATGCCTTTCCAAGTTTCTGCCCCCCCCCCCCAAAAAAAAAAACCCCTCAATAATACATAATAATAGAAAAAAAACAACAACACACACATAACACTCTTCAAGTCTCTCCGTTCGACTCGCTTTTCTCAAATTGGAGATGGAGCAGAAAGGAGAGGGGGGGGGGGGGAGGACAAAAAAACAAAAAAAAAACGAGAGAGGGAGAGAGGGTGCGTGCGAGAGAGAGAGAGAGAGAGAGAGAGAGAGGGGGGGGGCGAGAGGGAGGGGGGGGGGAGAAGAGATAGGGGACGGAGACAGACGGACGGACGGAGAAAGAAAAAGAAAGGAGGGGGAGGGGGGCGGGGGGGGGGGGGGGGGCACACCAAAAAAAAAACAAAAAAAAAAACTTGACGTTCGACCAAGAAGATGCTCACGTTCAATTATCCCCTCCTGTGAAGATAGGTGGCGTGCGTCCCAGGGCTGCCGCCGCTTCCTCTCTTCTCGGGAGAAGAGAGAGAGCGAGAGAGAGAGAGAGAGAGAGAGAGAGAGAGAGAGAGAGAGAGAGAGAGAGAAAAGGAGGACAAAAAAAAAAAAAAAAAAATGTCATTAGAAAGAGAGGCGTAGCGCGTCAGTCCCCACTCAGGTTTGTTTCCTGGAGTGGGTGTAAGACATCAGTTGTAACCTGGCCGAGCAGGAGCGGGAGCAAGACGCGGTCCCTCCTCCCTCCCCAAACTATTTCTAAGGCTTTATTATAAGGATCCGCTGTACGCGACCCGAACGCGACGCGCGCAGACACAGACGCCGCTGCCGGACCCCGATCCCGATCCGCGTCCACTCCACCCCCCCCCCCCACCCACTCCACCCACCCACCCCACACAGCCAGGCCGTCCGCGCCCCCCCCCCCCCCCCCCAGCACCCCCCGACCCCCCCACCCCCGTGGGTCGTTCGGCTTTTTTTTTTTTAAAACAAAAACAAAAAAACAAACAAAATCGTCACAGGTACGTGTTGTTTTATTTTTTATTTTTTGAATTGATCTTTATTTTTTTTCGGGGTTTGTCGCTTTCGTTTCTTTCTCTCTCTCTCTCTCTCTCTCTCTCCATTTTTTTTTTTTTTTTTTTTCTCCTTTTTCATTCCCGCAAACTACCGGAATTGCTGGAACTCCAGTCGCGGTATGCGCCTTCGCCGCGCTTCACCTGCACAGGTGGAGAGTAGGTGCGTCTTTTTTTTTTTTAACCCCTTCCTGACTCCCCTGCTCGCACAACGGAGGAAAGTGCGCCGTGTGTCGTTTTTTGTTTTTTTTTGTTGTTGTTCCTTTTTTGGCTGAAATGCTCGGAATGCGAGGTCTTTTTTTTTTTTTCCCTCCTCGCAAGTCCTCTCTATGTTTCTATGTGAGTGGCTGTGTGCGTGCGTGCGTGTGTGTGTGTGTGTGTGTGTGCGTTTGCGCGGGCGTGCGTGCGTGCGTGTGCTCGCTCTTTTCGGCGTCTATTTAGCTCTTATAGTGTCCTGTTTGTGTCGTTGTGCCGTTGAGCAGCCACAACAGCAAACCTCTATTGTCAATATGCATTTTAACGTTCCACGCCGAGAGGGTGATTAAAGGAGAATTAATTAAAAGAAAAAAACAAAAAAAAAACAAAAAAATAAGAGGATACGAGAGAGGATCCGCGATCCGAATGGATGTCCCTCTTTTTCATTTATTTTATTTCCTTTTTCGTGTTTTTCTTCCTCCCCCCTTCCACCAAGATTAGGAATCGGAGGCTACAGTCGGGATTTTCAATCGCATTTTGACTAATTATTCCCAATCTTGTTTTAATGGATTAAAGGATTTTATTCCAAAGCTCATCGTGAGTGTTTCGCATCTGCACTTAGATTTTCATTTTTCTTTTTCTGACTTAGACATTTTATTTTCTCACACATGCACGCGTGTTTTGGTGGAGTTTTATCATCGGGGTGTATGAACTCTACTTTTTTTTTTTTTTTGTTTAAGGCCGAGAACACCGCTGCGTGTAATTCAGGCTGACACGGATCCGCGTGTGCTGCGTGCATGGGACCACTCTGCGTCTGACCTACAATTTTTGACAAGACATCTGATTATTAACCTATTTAGCCTGCCTCCCAAAAAGAAAGAAAAAAGAGCGCATGGAATACATGTGCATCGAATTGAACCTGGAGGTTTGCTATCATTTATTTAAAAGAAAAGTGCCCAAACATACTTAATAAGTATCCAACTTTTCTGTGTT
Organism: Zeus faber; assembly: GCF_960531495.2. Taxonomy (NCBI): domain Eukaryota; kingdom Metazoa; phylum Chordata; class Actinopteri; order Zeiformes; family Zeidae; genus Zeus; species Zeus faber. The sequence goes on from NC_137189.1 coordinate 42,167,094, forward strand.
TTTATCTTTGTTTTTGTTCCGAGCTGTATTAAAACGCATCCCCCCCCCCCCCTTGCGTTTGAAAGGGGACGCGCTGCGTTCATGTAATCGCTGTGCGTGTTGAGAGATATTAGGAAGTCTGAAGTATCCGCGGTGTGCGTGGATGGACACGGTGGACGCCGGTGCCGGGCGGCGTCTCCAATAGTTTTTAATTTTCCCATTTATTGCTCCACAAGTGAGCCCCCCCCTCCTCTCCGCTCTCCTTTCTCTCTTATTTAAAAAAAAAAAAGTGCTTTGCTTTCTCCTTCTTCCAGCCTGTACCCCACACCCACCTTTTCCCACCGTCATTGTGTGTGTGTGTGTGTGTGTGTGTGTGTGTGTGTGTGTGTGTGTGTGTGTGTGTGTGTGTGTGTGTGTGTGCCCACACCAGACACCCAGCCCGCACCCCACCCGGAGTGGAGTGGAGTCCATGCGCTCCGCCGTCTGATCCGCACTTCTCCCAAAATGAAGCAAGATATCATGGCGGATGGCCCCCGGTGTAAGAGGCGAAAACAAGCCAACCCGAGGCGCAAAAACGGTAAGAAGCAACCCGACATGGGTGTGCGTGCGTGTGTGTGTGTGTGTGTGTGTGTGCTGGGGGTGGTGGCGCGGTAGTGGGGTTGTGCGCCACTTGGCCGGGGCTGCCGCTTCGTGCGTCTCTCTGCGCTTCCCCCCGCGCCGGGGATAAAGGAGCGTAATCTGGGTGGGAATGTGCGTGGTGTGGCCCCCGTGCTGCAGCAGATGTAGAGGGCTCGGCGGGTGGAGGGTGGGTGGGCGGCTGGGGGGCGACGAGAAATCAAATAAACACGAGTGGGGAAAGCAAGGGGATCAATTTGGTTGTAAAGGTTCGCGTGGAAGTTGGTGCAACTTTGCTGTTTCTGTGCGCGGAGGCTGCGCGCGTCTTGTCAGGAGAGTTGGGAAGTTTGGTTCCGTGGAGCCGGTTCCTTTTTTTGGAGTGTTGTGGTCTTTTAACATGGGCTTATTATTATTATTATTATTATTATTATTATTATTATTATTATTATTGTTATTATTGTTATTATTATTATTATTATTATTATTATAACAATTATTATTATTATTGTTATTGTTATTGTTTTACATTTTTAATGAGGGAAAAGGCGGATTTTCTGGACTACATTACATGCTATAAATATGTAATAACTTTATAATAACTGCGGAAATTCTGCGCAATAACGGTCTTTCCCAAGTGGCTTTTAGTTTCAAATGCAAGTGGAGCGCTGTCTGTGCTCGCTGCGTTATTTATGTCCACAGAATTAAATCTTGTGGTTATTTCTGATAACACTATCACTCTATGATCTAATCGTTTTTGGGGAATATAATTTGCGATTTATGTGTTTGCACAGTATTCAAAGAGTGGAAACGAGTACACTTTGTCAACAAGTACATCGTGATGAAGGGGATTGTAAATAAGTGAAAAGGAACATTAATCGGCTCTGGGCTGCAGGGATGTGCTCACCGTGGGCTCCCACCCGAGACCAGATCTGCACTGAAACGTCGCGGCCCCGTTATTTTCTGATTATTATCGTGCACCCGTTATTATGTTAAAGTACACCGTGGCCTCATATATGGCATATTCAGCTTGTGAACACACTCTGCTGTGTGTGTGTGTGTGTGTGTGTGTGTGTGTGTGTGTGTGTGTGTGTGTGTGTGTGTGGGTGTGTGTGCTTTGCTTTTTAAATCCTTGCACCCATTGGTTATTTTCCAGATCAGATTTCATTTATTGATTTCCTAAAAAATCTATATGAGACAAGCATTTTGCCCCCCCCCCCTCCCCTACTAAATAACACAAGGCCTGTAACGGTTTAGGACTGGATTTTTAATTTGCAGATGTATTTATTTATTTTTAAAATGAAGAAATGATATCATAACGAGGCACAGATCCTATAGCGCACGACTTGTTTCGGGGGCTTAAATGTTCAGGTCAAACGATGCCACTTTCACATTCTTTAATACACGATATCAGCAGATGCAAGTGTGTTTTTTGTTACAAAACTGAGACGCTAAATAACGCGAGGAGGGTGCGGTTACTTGTCATTATGATCATCATTTTTCAAATTTCCTTATTCACTCGTTTATTTTTCGGAATTGTTATTCAAAATGGAGCGCGGGGACCTTTGATCCCGTCGTTTTCATTTGTTTTCCCCCCCTTTTCCTTCGGCACGGCGATGCACCCTCCCGCCCCCGCTCCCACCCCCTCCACCCTCCACCCTCCACCCTCCACCCTCCAGCCACCCCCCTTGGGAATGCAGGGCTTATCCCGGGCACGGCACCTCGTCCACGGCCACTCTGTGCTCCCCTCTCCCCCTCCCCCCCCCCCCTCTCTCTCTCTCCGCTGCACGGGGTGGGGAGGTGGGGGGTGGCCGATAGGACATGATACAGTGCACGGAGCCTCTCTTCCTTTGCAACAAAAACACACAAAAAAAAAAAAAAACCCACGCGTGCACCACAACAATGCATTCCACATACGTACACATTTGCACCGGGTCTAATATCAGCAGATGGGGTCAGACGATCTGAATCAACGCAATAATGTCATTCAATTGCAAATTGGTGGGGATGAGATGAGATGAGATAATATTTTATGTCGGTGGAAATTCTAAATGGACGTAATTGCCCGAGATAGTATATGCAAAGGTTTTTGGAAGAGAAATAATCCTGATTGCTATCTTGCACAGCGTTGGGTTATGTATACATTTAGAGTTTCTGACTCCTCGCTACGGCAGCCTCAGTGAATTGACAGAACAGTAATATAAATATACAGTGTATATATATATATATATATATATATATATATATTTATATATATATTCTGTTTTCATCCTTGTGCTGGAGTGGAGTCTGCGGTTCACTTTTGAGCCAATTACCCTGGATGAGCCGCTCACTTGCTAAGTCGTCGCCCCGCCGCTGACCTTCTCCTCTGGATGACTGTCGGCCTCCGGGGCCCTCTGAGGTCCCCGCGCTCACCGCGACCCGGTCCCCGGACGGGGGGGGGGGGGGGGGGTGGTGGGGGGGGGTGTGGGATCTGGGTGTCCTCCGCTTGGCCGAGTGTCTTCCCTTTTTGTCGATTTGTCATCCAAAGTTATAGTCGTATGGATACGTCCGCCTCGGAAAAGAAACCCCCTTACCCTCAGCGCGAAACCTGATCCCGGCGCGGGGGCATCCGTGGCTTTGGCCTGAGCCAGGTG
>NC_137189.1:42177820-42182820 GCF_960531495.2 Zeus faber
CATTATTCAGGAGGCATTCTGCTTCCTTGCCACCTACGAGCTCTCCACCTTGTCTTCTAACGAGGACTTGTCTTCCCTCATTTCCTCCGGCCGGGCTTTCCTCCGCCGTTCCCCCGGAATGCGGCGCGCACTGGAAGAGGTAAATTCAGTCGCGTGGTATCTCGGCGGTAATTGCGGCTGATTGCCAGGGCGAGATTAGGGACGAATTTAGGTCATTTTGTAGTGCTACGAATTTGAGTCACTTCCCCGCTTTCATCTCCCGCGCTCGCTGATCAAGGGAGTTCTTAAGCGAAGGTAGCAGTCGGAAGGAAAAAGGAGAGAAAGAAAGGAAAAAATAAAAAAGTCCCCCCCCCCCCGCATCTTTACTTCCTTGTTATCCAAAAATACGTTTAACCTTTGGCAAAAGTGAGCCAAGGAGAAATAAAAAAAAAAAAGGGATCAAGCAGATAAAGGCAAAGGAGGAGGAAGGGAAAAAAAAGCGCAGCAAGCCTTCCCTTTAAATGTCATCCACGGCCGTGCATTGGACATGTGTAGCGGACCCGGTAAAAAAAAAAAAAGAAAAAGACTCGGAGAGGTGAATTCAGGTGCTAATGGGTTTTGACTGGAGAGAGGACCCCCCCCCCCCCCCCCCCCCGCCTCCCCCGGCCTCTCCCTTGAACACCCCCGTGTCCCGTCGCTGTCAAACACGGATGTCAAACAAACACCTCCTCAGGTAGCAGGGGGATAATCACACCGACAGGCCTGTCCTCAGCCTTTCTGACACGCAGGACAGCCGGGGCGGAGGGCGGAAGGCGGAGGGCCGGAGCCCCCGCCTGGGCCTTGCTGGGCTTGCGAGACTGCTTTTTTTGGGTTCAGGTTACAGGGTTAGGGTATAATAAGCAAACAAAACAAAAACAAAAAAAAACATGAATCCTCAGGTTATTGTTGGAACGGGACACATATCATTTTCTCTTGAGAGCTTAAGAGTGGTAGCCGTGATTTTAACCGGAGCTCAGATCACCTTTGTGAGAGTGGGTGAAAAAGGGGTTTGTGTTTGCTGATATGTGCTATGTACAGTATATTAGAACATATTTACATTTCATTTGTGAGACATTGTGTTCCAAACATTATTTGTTTGGAATGCCTAGGGGTCCCTAATCCCTAGGTATTGACACCTTTGTCGCCCATGGGAATGGGTAAACCCTATGCTTATGAGTCTTGACCCTGAGGTACTACCACCTTCGTCGTCCATAGTCATGTGTAAACGCTATGCTCATGGGTTCCTGCTCCCTAGGCACTAACACCTTTGTGACCTGATGGATAAATCCTGTGCTTATGGTGTCTTGGCCCTTAGGTACTACCACTTTTGTCACCCATAGTCATGTGTAAACGCTATGCCCATGGGTTCCTGATCCCTAGGCACTAACACCTTTGTGACCTGGTGGATAAACCCTACGCTTATGGGGTCTTGACCCTTAGGTACTACCGCGTCTGTTGTCCATAGGCACGGGTAAACCCTATGCCCATGGGTTCCTGAACCTTAGGTACTAATGCCTTCGTCAGACCTCAACTTGCTACGCCCGCCATTTTGGACAGACGCTGAGGGTGAATCCCAGACATTTCCAGAGTCAGAAAGTTGGGGTGAGAAAGATAGAGAGCCAGAGCTGACAAGTCGACTAGACCAGAAAGGGCAGGGCAGTGAATCGGCCCTGCGCTGACCCGGGGGGATGGACTGAGGGACGGATGACTGACTTGCTCTGGCCTGCTCTTACAGCACCCGAGCATTCGAGCACCTAGTGGAGCTTGGTAAATATCATCTCTGTGATTCATAGTCTAATGGGACCATCTTTGAACTCCGGGGGTTTGGAAATGTAAAATGAGGAGGATGTGCATCTATTGTTTTTTGGGTTCGTTTTTTTTCCCCTCTGAAACAGCCGCTCATTTCTTCGCCGTCGTTGTTGAGTAAGGACGTAGGATTAGTTGTCTCATTAGACGCTGGGTAGGCCGCTGCTTCCACCGTTGGCCGCCCTCCTAGGGTTTGGTGGGGATGTTTGGTTTTGCTACCTTTTCAATCACAATACTGTATGTGTGACTGGGGATAAGAGTGTCCTGCTTTGTCCAGGGCTTTGTTTTGATGTATACCTCGTGCGTCCACGCAGAGGCTCCTAACTAAGAACGCCAAGAAGTCAAAGTCAGCTCTTAAACTTTGAAACCAGTCTTTCCAGTCCTATATACTGCCAGTGAAATAGGACTGGTCCATCCATCCATCCATCCATCCATCCATCCATCCATCCATCCATTGTTTGGAATCAGAGTCAGAGTATTGATGAGTTGATGGATTAATCGATGTTTGGCTTGGTCTTAGTTTTTGGGCTATCTGGGTTAGAAACTCAACTTTTTTTAATTCATCTAATTAGCGAGCATTCAGATAGCATTGGCAGTTTACAGGGAAGGGCTGGGTTTTTTTGGCTGAGGTGAGGTATTTTTTTTTCATCTCTGGATCTTGTGTATTTAGTTAAAATGGAACAGAAAGTAAGTGAAACTGAGCTTTTCTTTCCATGGCTTGAACCCGGGATGCAAGTTCACGCAGTCATTTACATGTTGAGCCATTCCACTTCAAAAACCTCAATCGCACGATGGGATGTACTTCTATCGTTGCCGTCGTATATGTATATCCGTACGCCTCTCTCTGTCTCCATCGCTCGCTCTCTCTCTCGCTCTCTCTCTCGCTCTCTCTCTCTCTCTCTCCTTCCCTCTCCCCTCGCTCCGTCGCTCCCTGCGCGGTGCCTACCTCAGCAGAGAGCGACGCGCACCTTATAAACTGGCAATCACAGCACCTCTAATGTTATTACTTTTCATAATTAGTTATGGCAACACTCGTTCCCGCGACTGGCGGAAAGGAGTATTCCTTAGTAATTAAGGTAATGAAATATTCATTTATGCTACCTTTTCCGGCAGTCGCACAAATGAGCCAGCCATGCTTAATGTCCGCCCTTGCCTGTGATTTTATTATGATGGCAGACTGGCACATCTGCAATTAGTACTCTCGCTGACAGACAGTTAGCGTTCTCTTTTTTTTTTGTTTTTTTTTTTCTTCATTCTTTAGTCTTCTCCCCCAGGGCGCTAAAGTAGACGGTGGAGGGATGGGGGAGGGGGGAGGGGGGGCGATGGATGAGCTCCCGCTTTAACCCACCCACACACACACACACACACACACACACACACACACACACACACACACACGCGCGCGCGCACACATACACTAATACACATACAATAATCCACGCTGTCTTCCTTAACCATCGCTGCGTATTCTACTTCCTCCTCCTCCTCCTCCTCCTCCGCCGACGACCACTCAGTGGTTACCTTTTCCCAATGGTGCGAAATCGACTTGACGTAGCTGTTCATCAGTCCCTCCCCCAAGGTAGTTTGCATCAAATCAAACTTGGTCCGGGCTTCGAGATGAAATTGTCAGACCAGAACCTGACAGCGATGGGGAGAGAGAGACGGGGAGAGAGGGAGAGGGCGAGGGAGAGGATGGGTGAGGACGGGGGAGGCAGGGGTGAAAAGGACGGGGGAGCGGGAGACACACAACAGCCTTTCACCCCTCCCTGGCTGGGTCCGTTTTTTATTTTTTTTTGGTGGGGTGGCGGACGTACTCTACGGTGATACGCGGTTGGAATTCCTCACCTAATTGGTCGATGGTTGAACAGAATCAATCGGTAAAAAAAAGCAAAAAAACGCCAAATTCCTTTTTGAAATCATTTTTTTCAAGCGGTGAAAAATATTCCTCGGGTTTACCGTCGCCGACGGCCCGACAAGATGTTTATGTGAATGTTCTGTAAAAAAAAAACAACCCAGGAGGTCGCAGGGGCAACTGGCGCGCACGCAGGCACACACACACACACACACACGCACACGCACACGCACACACACGCGCACATGCACACACACACACACACACACACACACACACACACACACACACACACACACACACACACAGACTTGTATTCAGGCATGCAAATTCAGATGCGCAAACGCATACATGCATACACTCTCCTTAACTCAACACACACAGACACACACACACACCCACACCCACACACACACACACACACACACACACACACACTAATTGGCAGACAGGTCACTGCCTCTGTCTTTCTTTCTTTTCCTGAAATTCCTCCTCTCCTCCTCCGCCTCTCGAGTCCCCCAGAGAAATGGAGATAAGGACTTGTGATGAAACTTTTAGCGATTCTCGCTGCTCCAATTCTGTCTCTACCACGTCACGGAGCGATCTGTCTGTCTATCGCTCCTCCGGCAGCGGAGAGAGGGAGAGAGACAGAGGGAGAGGGAGAGAGAGAGGGAGAGGGAGAGGGAGGGAGGGAGAGGGAGAGAGAGAGGCCGGGGGGCAGAGGTGAGAATTAAAGTGAGATCCGTCAGATTATTTTATAAAATAAAAAACCTCATATTTGATCATTTATTTGGCTGGCGCTTCATGAGAAACAGTCATTCGGTGTGTTTGTGATATGCAAGTGCACCCTCACAGGCTGTTTAGCAGGGTTGGTGGCGGGGTCCGCCACCGCCCGTAAAGTAACTTAGTTGTTACCGGGTAGGGGTCGGTAAACCGTAAACCGTTGCTCACTGCTGCTCTTTGTGTATTTTTGGGGGATTTTTATTCATATTTGCTTCCCTTCCTTTTGTGTCTCAGCGCTGTTTTTCATCTCCTCCGTTTTTAAATTTCCTCCTTTGATTTCTTTGCGCTTTTTCCTTCTTTCTCTTTCTTCTTTTCATCCGATCCCCTTCTTCCCCCCCCGCCCGCTTTCCTTTACGGTCCCCGTCTTGTCATCTTCATTTTTCTGAGTTCCCATCTCTCTCTCTCTCTCTCTCTCTCACTCTAAATCTCTCCTCCCTCCCTTTCCTCCCCCTCCCTCCACCTTTCCTCCGCTCTCCAACCCTCTCCCCCCTCATCCTGTTCCACCTTTTCTTTTCTTTTCCCTGCCATCCCTCTATCTCAC
>NC_137189.1:42187820-42207820 GCF_960531495.2 Zeus faber
ATGGAAATTGTGCAAATGTGTTACATATAAAAATATACATCGTCCATCGTGCATTCCAGAAAGGAACTCCAATTGGTGGCCAAGTGATATTTATTATTCAGTATTGTATAGTATGAGTGTATGTATTTTTCGTTATTAATATTACTGAACTGTCTTGGTCAGACGACACATTTTGATGTGTGTGTGTGTGTGTGTGTGTGGACAGTGTGCTGGTGTGGAATTAAAGAGCACAAGGGCAGAGTTACCCTCCTAAATCGCCTGGATACGGAAGAAAAAAACAATCAAAGCGATTTCTGAGTTCGTAATGAGAGTGAGCGATGGATAGAGAGAGAAAGAGAGAGAGAAAGAGAGAGAGATCAGAAGGAGGAAAAAACATTGCTTACATTAGAAAATGATGAATGCGATCACATGATTCCGGGTTGAGGTTTTGTTTTTGTTTTTTTTTTTGGGGGGGGGGGCACAAATGGGGGGAGCATCGGCGGGCCCGGCAGGTAACAGGATTACGGGGCCACGTAATTGATCCATTCGGGGAATGGGGCGTGGGGGCTACAGGGGGCCCTAAAGAGGCACCCGCGCTCTGGGAGATGGGAGTTTATGAAACAGGCATTCGTAAATTCAAAGGAATCAATATGTCAATTTTATTACATCTCCGGGCCAGATGGGCGTGAAAGGCAACCCTCCACCCCCCCATGCTTTTTGGATCTCTCTCTCTCTCTGAATGTCTCTTGGCCGCAATATCTCTTCATTGACTCTCCCTTCAGTTCACTACTGTCTCGCTCTACACTATCGCTCTCATTCCCGTTCATTTCTTAGATTCCTTTATGTACGACAAAGGTCTTCCGTCCTCTCTCTCTCTCCCTCTCTCTCTCTCTCTCTCTCTCTCTCGCTGTATGTTTGTCAGGCATAAATCCTCGGTGGCCATTTTGTCCGAGGCGAGGTGTGGACAATGTCAATGCAGACGTTTGACTCCGTACGGTCATGATTACAGCATGTACTTTCTAAGGCCGAGGCTGATGATAGTGGTGGTGGCTGTTGTGGCCGTTGTGGTTGTTAGTGGCTCATGTGGTGGTGGTGAAGACCAGTTTAAGCATTTCTCCACCCCCCCTCCCTTCCGCCGAAATATTCCCGTTTTCATTGAAACCGAACCTGCGTGCCGGGACCCGGGTTTCACTTAATTTGCCATCCGCCGCTATAGTGGGAAAAATGAATGAATAATGCAGCGGAGACTGATGCAAACGGATGGAAACGCGGGGACGCCGGCACCGCCACCACCACTACGACGACGACGGAGAAAAGAGGGGGATCAAGTTTGGGGAGTCACATTGGATGGCGGATGATGGTGGAGAAAGAGAGAGAGAGAGAGAGAGAGAGAGAGAGAGAGAGAGAGAGAGAGAGAGGGAGGGACGCAGAGAGTGAGAGAGAATTAGATCCAGTCGGGATGGGAGTACCTCCTCGGTCTGGCCCCCGGAATTTGGCTTCAAGCCCCCCCCACCCCCATCTCTGTTTTCCAGTTTTCCAGCGGTTTCTTTTACGGGTGAAGTCAATAATAAGAAGTTGGTGATGCTTGCGTTTTTAATTCCACCCCCCCCCCCCGTGCCTCCCTTTCTTTTCCCACTCCCTTTTCTGAGGAACATTTCTGTTCAGCCCACTGACTGACATCCACTATCAATGCCAAGCAGGTGTTCGCGTGCAAAACCCCCACACCACCACCCCCATCATGTTTGTGTCTCGCCGAGCACGCCCCCCCCACAAAAAAAAAAAAAAAGAAAAACCCTCCCCACCCATCCCAGCCCGCCGCCCCAAATGAGCAACGTGATTAAGAATCCTGTAAATGTTTGAAAGGAAACGGATGGCTGCCCGGCCAGAACGTAATTACAGCTCCTCCGACATCCCGGGCCGCGTTGTCGCCGTCGCCCGCCCGCCGCCGTTGCCCCGGTCTTGGAAGAATTAAGAATATATAATGACATCTTTCCTTGTAATTCATAAATGAAATAAAATAGAGGAGGAGGAGTTAACGCTGATCGTTTTTTTTTTTTTTTCGTTTTTTTTTTCCCTCCTCCTCTCCCGTGCAGCCCTCCCCTTCCATGTCTGTCTGTCACTTTGCTTTCTTGTGGAGGAGCGCGGGGGTCGCGGGTGGAGGGGTGGTAATTGAGTCTCGACGCTCGTCTTCCGTGATGCGTTGAGTCCTTTTAAGCTTATTTATTTTGTTGAATATGTTTCATTGACTCTCTCTCTCTCTCTCTCTCTTATGGAAGAGTCATCACGACGTGTAGTTCCTTAGTCTCTAAAGGAGACCGGCCGGGCCAACGTCCTGTTTTCAGTATTTTACATCATAGGAGTGCATTGTAGAAATTTGGGAAGGAGTCGCTGCATTACTTACGTAGACTTTAGCAGAGAATGTGTTTTGAGAAATGATCAAATTTAATGGTCGGGTAACCCCTGAATAACAATAACGCTGAACACACTGAAACTGTGCCTTGAAGGCTATTCTGGGCCCCGAACACTGAGAAGTGTTTTCACCCATGATACAAGACGGGAATACACCGGAAAGTTCAACCACAATGCAAGCGACCAATGTGATATTTGGACCAATCATAGACAGGCAGAGGTGGACAAACTGGTTGGCGCAACTGGTTCTCAAAAACGTCTTTCGGCTCCAAAAGATTCTGGCACGGGAAGAAGCCACAGGATGGGATGAGCGGGGAGCGTGAGTGAGAGAGGACGAGAGGGGGTTGGGAAGAGAGAGAGAGAGAGAGAGAGAGAGAGAGAGAGAGAGAGAGAGAGACGAGTGGGGCGAGCCGAGGCGAGGATGAGGTTTGAGGACGACCGAAAACGACAGAAATGCCGCGCAACCGCCGGGCCCGAGCGAAAACACCCGACGGAGGCCGCTTTGACAGCGCGCCTTGTTCTCCGTCCGTCCCGAAAAAAAAACAACTCTGTTTGCCCCGCACGAAAAGGGTGCAAGTCTTTTTATTTTTTCCCGGGGTTTTCCGGGGTGCAGGTACCACCACGAGCCACACAACGCAAAACCCGTGGGTGGAGACGCGCTGTGGTTAAGGCCACTGGGCGTTACAGGACAGTAGGTATCAAGTCCACTGGTCTCCAGGGACCAACGATGGAGCTTTATAGCTTTCAGTACCAATTACATCTCAAGCGGGAGTTATTCCCAGTAACCACTACGCAGTCAACTCCTTTCCATGACTCTTGATAGCACCTGACAAACGGTGAAAGGTGCTCCTCCCTCACGGTCCACACATCCACGAGTTCGTCGGGCTGTCCTCCATCCCCTCTAATCAGAGCCGGCGAGGACTCCGTCCTCCCCTTTTTTTAGGATACGGGATAATTACCACTTCTCTCTCGCTGACTGGAGGGAGATAGGGGGGGACGGAGACAGGCACAGACGCTGACAATTATATTAGGGATGTGTGTTTTGGGGGGGAAGGAGAGAGCGCGTGTGAGCCTGAGTGTACGTGTTTGTTTGGCTGCCGCGTAGCTACCTCAGCAGCCCTGCCCCCCGCTGCCGCCGCTGCTGACAAAGTTGCTCCCAGCCCAAGACGGGGAATAATAGGGTGTTACGCGCTCGGCTCCGGGGCCGTATGTCGACGAGCATCGCCGGGTTGCCTGGTCCGGCTTCTCCGTTCAGGGGGAGCCCGGCTGAGACCGGGAGCCACAGGGGAGGAGCTCAATAGGAATCTCAGCTGGGACTCGAGGCTCCGTTGCCGCCGAGACCGAGTCTACGCAGGAATGGATTTTACTTAAAAACACGGTGGATCCGCTTAGGTCGGAAGTGGGAATTCTGGCTCATTCATAATAGCGTAGTTTAGTACAGCGCAGTTAATTATAATTCCCTAATGGCTTTAATTTGGACGGATACCTCAATATTGTTTGACGATATTTTGGGGAGGACTATTTGTGCTTTTTTTTTTTTTAGATAGTTTCACAACCGAGGAAGAATCATTGGTAATGGATGTTAAGACCAAGCAGATAGAGGCCTTGGTTAGAACAGTCTATGAATTATATTGAATGATATTATAATATGTCGCTGAGCCCTGGAATGAAGTCAGCTTAAACTAAAAGCCAAAGCATAGTGTAGCATGATAATAGAACTGAGCTGAACAGTATTGTATGGTGAAGGACAGGAACTATAGTTGTTGTGAATCTGTTATCACAGTTGTAACGGCATGGACATGTTATCGTGCGGGGGGCCGGTGGGTAAGGTGTATTTGGTTTTTGTTTTGACCTCTTTCCTTTGGGACAGCGTTTTGCCCCAGCCAGCTGCTGGGAGATGGTTTGCCCCACGCAGGTTCACTCCAGGCTACAGGCTAGTGCGGGGCAGGGAGGGATGGAGGGAGGGATGGGGGAATGGAGGGATGGCGGGGGCATTCGGACAAACCGAAGGGGGTGTTTGTGTGTGGTGCCAGTCATATGCAATTAAGAGCAGGATGTGGGATGGACACACACACACACACACACACACACACACACACACACACACACACACACACACACAGACACAGACACACACACACAAGCTTGGGGTTGCTCCATAGAGAGTAGTTCACCTGAAAGTAATGGCCGCTGCAGCAGCAGCAGGGGGATGTAAATCAGGTCTGGGGGGTTAGCGTGGGAAAGACCCCTCAGCGTGGCCTGGGAATAGGTGATCCTGCCTGCCGGGGGTGCAGGGGTGGATGGGTGGTGGGAGGGGTGGGGGTGGGGGGGCCTCAGGAGAGGCCTTTGTTTTCAGGCCTCCGTTTATAAATACCCACAATGCATCTGCCCTCCTCCCGCCTCACCTCCCCCTAGCCTCCACCCCCGGGCCCGGGCAGTCCGAGGGAAGGGAAGAAGTGATATATGGTTCATTTAACAAAAGAGTGCGTGTTTGTGTGTGTGTGTGTGTGTGTGTGTGTGTGTGTGTGTGCTTGTGCTTGTGTGTGCGCATGTGTGTGTGTGTGTGTGTGTGTCTTCATAATGGATCATTTATTAATCACCGTGCTTCTTTCTCTCTTTTCTCTTTTCGGTCACCGATCAATCACCTGCGGCCGCCTCTTATCGCCAACGCAGGTAAGCACTCCGATGACAAGGGTTTTGTATTTTTTATGTGCATGTTTCGCGTTGTAAGTGCGGCCTTTACAATACCATGTTTCACCCACACACACACACACACACGCGCGCGCGCGCACACACACATGTGCGCACACACACCCACACACAGACACGTACACACAAACAGACACACACACACACACTTGCGCCCACGCACACACACACACACACACAGACACGTTCGCGCGCGCACACGCACACACACACATGTACACACACACACAGACATCTACTAAGAGAAATATCAGTCATTCATAATTGCATATTGCATGCGGATAATGGGCTCCATCTCCAACCTGCATCTCTGGGAAGCCAACTGGACGCGATGAATACCTAAGCTCTAACTAGCAGGGAAATGGCACTTTGTGCACGACAAGCACTCATAAATATTTGAGGAGGGAAATCGGTACGGAGCCGTGGAAACCTGTGTACGAGCGGAACAAAAGGGGGAAGAAAAAAAAAGAAAGAAAGGCAGAAATGAAGAAGGAAAGAAAGAAAGAAGGAAAGAAATGCTCTCCAAACAAGATGATGGGGGCTGTGAGTGAAACAACCTGTTTGAGGGGGCTGGGGGATGTTAGGGCCCATCTCCAGACACCTTTCTCGCTCTCTCTCTCGCTCTCCCTCCCACTCTCTCTCTCTCTCGCTCTCTCTCTCTTAATTATTATTTATTGCTACTATTTCCAGATCTCCTCTCCTTTACTTTCCTTTCCTTCCTGTCTCTTCCTCCTTTTCTAGCCCCCGTTATCGCCTTTTTAAATAATTTCTACAAATGAGAGCCGCTTGCGTATGCATGCACGCACGCGCGCGCACACACACACACACACACACACATGCGCGTATTCTACACACACGCTCGGCTTCCACTCATCAAACTTTAATCGAAGGCTGTGTTATATTTTCCTTCTATATTTTTTTGTTATATATTTTTTTTTTCGAATAAAGCACACTTAAAAAATGTAAGATGCAAATTACGTTGCATTATTCATGCCTCCCCCTCTTCCCTCCGCCTCCTCCGCCGGTCCTTGTAGATTTAAACATTTCCGAGGCCACCTTGATTCTAAGTAATTACCTCGGCCCCGGCCCCGGCTCCGTCATGAATAAGGTATTTCCTACACGGAGAGGACGGATCCTGATGAGCTCTGAAAGTGCCTTTACACCCAACTTGTGTATTACTTCCCCCGCATGAGCGACTCCGACATGCATCGCAATCGCTCTCTCAGGTGGGGGGGGGGGTCGGGGGTGGAGGGCGGGGGTGGGTGGGGTGTCGGAAGAGCCGACGGAGTCAGTGGAGAGTGACAGCGCGGCGGCAGATAGGCCTTGTTTCCACTCTGTCGTACACTCTCGCTTCTTTTTGTGCATCGGGGCTTCTTCACGTCTCTATCTTCTGCTCCCTCTCTCCCCCCCCCCCCCCCCTCTCCTCCATCTCCTCCACGATGGTCCCCCGACCCCCACCGAACTGTTTTTGAGCCGTAAGGGGCTCCTAATGCCAGTCTTTTGGAAATCTCCCTTGATGTGAATAAAGGAGGAAGGGCAGGGGAGGGGGGGCGGGGTAAGACTTACTTGGGGCCCCCGATCCTCTCCGCCTCTCCACCCTCTCCACCTGAGTGCCGATGGAGGATCCTTCAAACATAATACCTGGTTTTGGCTTGGGCGAAGTGATGGATCGAGAGCAGCGAGAGGAAACAGGCAAAAAAAAAAAAAAGCACAAAAAAAAGATGGCGCTTCACAGGATGAGTGCTCACTATTGGATATGGCTCTGGAGCTCTATGCCCTATGCTAACCTTTAGATAGATAGATAGATAGATAGATAGATAGATAGATAGATAGATAGATAGATAGATAGATAGATAGATAGATAGATAGATAGATAGATAGATAGATAGATAGATGAAATCAAAGATAGATTGATATGGAGTCTATTTTAAGGAGCATTTTATGTCAAGTGCATGTTCCTGTACCTGCAGCCATCGATCGCTGGAAACGTGACCTCACCTTGAGCGTGGGGGCGAGAAGCCGCGGACACAGGATCCGTGAAGACTGCTATCGATTATCAGATGCCCTGCATCTGTGGCCGAAAAAGGTCAGGCGGCGAATTCCAGCAACCTGATCTTTTTACCGTAACAACACGACGTCACGGCGCTGCGCTGGGTTTTTGTGTTTTGGCGAAAAAACTTGGGAACAAAGGGAGGTTGGGAAGAAAGCAATGCAATGAAGCTCCGAGAGGCTGGGAATGCTGTGGGAGGTGTTTGTGTGTGTGCGTGCGCACGTGTGCATGTGTGTGTGTGTGTGTGTGTGTGTGTGTGTTTGTGTGTGGGTGTGTGTACGGGTGTGTGTGTGTGTGTGTGTGTGTGTGTGTGTGTGTGTGTGTGTGTGTGTGTTAATATATGTACGTGCATGCAGGACGGAGGTGGGGGTTGGCAGGGAAAAACAAAGTAGTTGACTCCGCGACTCGATCATCTTTACTTCCCCGGCAGAAGAAGAATTAATATTTAAACATTCTAATAACGTTGCGCGCCTTGCATGCACTTTTAAGCAAAGCAACAATATTTTTCACCTGGGGTAACACAATGATTTTTTTCCCCCCTCCCTCCATCGCTATCCCCCGCTGTGCACAATTTCCTCCTCTGATGCCTTCCTCCACCACCCCCACCAGAACCCCCTTTTCCATTCTCAGGTTATTTTTCAACGCGCCACAACAAAACATATATATATTCATTGAGATAAATATTGAAATGATCCCCCCTCCCTCTCTCTCTCTCTCTCTCTCTCTCTCTCTCTCTCTCTCTCTCGCTCTCTCGCTCTCTCTCTCGATCGAATGCACAATAGCTTTCCCCCTGAGCACCCCGGCATCAGCGGTTCATAAACTCCAAAACCTCTGGCTGTCGGAGGGGCCCTTTGTACGGGCAGGGAACGCAATGGAGGAACGGCCGCGAGACAGCCGACAAACTTCTCATTTGTGGCGTCTCACCTTTGAGTGCCGCACCAGCTAATTGACACGCTTTTCGCACTTTGCAGACGAATAAGCCGTTCATTTGATGGTACGACACTATTGTTAAGGTTCCGACTGTGTGCTCGGGGTAAAGGCTCTGCTCACTGCCTGATCGGACAAGTCCCAAGATACCTCGCAGTTGTCCGCCCGACCCCAGCTCTCAAAGGCTGGGATTCCAGGGGCTAGGATGTCCGAACACCGCGCCCTGTAAATGCTCCCCGTAAAAATAGAGCATAAAAACGGAGAAGGTCAAAGCGAGGTCCGAGGTGAAAGGTCGCCATTGGCAAAAGCCGATAACGTTTGGCAGTGACAATGAAATCAATAGTGACGAGAGACCCTCAAATAGCAGATCTGCTGCGTGTGTCGTCAAACATCTCCCCCCTGCGCCGAGTTGTGTTCTCTCCTGGACGTTTTACGGCTTTGACCGTCCTGTACGGGCGTATATCTCGTGACTGTGGATCATTCACTTGCGTAACATAAACTACCGCAACGAAAAGGGGTCGAAATTCAGCCGGAGCCAAACAATTCGGAACAAAGAGGGCGCACGGGCACATGCTCCGTCAAGCCCGGCGCATTAAAGACGCCTTCAGGATCTGTAATTGATCATTAAAATGAATGGGCGACCTACCGGCGCTAAATTGAACGGTGTGAATATGAGTTATGTGTTACGGGCGTCAACCCCTGGATTTGTTTATGTGTATCTGCATTGGAGGGCGTTCAGGGGCTCTGGCGAGGAGGTGGCAGGAGGGGAGATCTTTCATAGATCACAATGGCATTTACGGTTTTGCCTCCGAGCCGGCGCAGAGCGCGGCAGCTTGTCGGAGCGAGCGCGCTCTCTTAAAAGATCATGTTGTAAGCTGATTTCGGTGTCTTATGCAAGGTGCAGGGGTAAAGACGGGGGGTTGGGTTGTTTGCCTGGAGCCTCGAGATTAAAGTGAAAGCTAGGTGAAATGGCACCTTTGTGCAAAGACTCTCCCCGTTTGATACATGGTGTAACCGATTGAAATCCAACAAGCTCTCGCCCCGAAAAAATGAAGAAGAGAGGGAAAAAAAAAGGAAAAAAAAAAACCCCGAGCCGGGCTGTGTACACAACGCGGCCGCTCCCCCCTCTTCGACGGCGTTTAACATGTCCGCTTCCCGCGAAGGAAAGGGTTGCCGTAGCGCGGGTTGTCAGGTGACAGGGCTCCCCGGAACCAAGCACCCGGGGCCAGGACAGAGTTCCCAAAGAGGTTCCCAAAACGTCAACAGCAAAGAGGGGACAAGGTGTGTAATGCACAAACCCCCCCCCCCAAGAATTGAATATTAAATCCTTCAAATTTTGAATCCAGAGCGATGTTTTATGGGCATCAAACCAACAGCTGGCGTTGAAATGCACCAACACTTCAACGTGGTCTGAAGTGGTCATTGTGAAGCTTATTAGAAAGTGTTCGCAAGTTGATTGCGGTTCATAATATCGTAAAGAGGCTTCCCTCTACATTTCCCGCTGCCTTTTCTACACATTTTCCGGGCGGTTCTCAACACTGGGTCCGCGGACCGCCAGGGATCCTTCGAGACGTTCCAGAGGGTCCCCAGCCAGAATGGTCACAGTTTTTTTTAATTTCGAAGTTTTTACCAGCATTAGAGAATGTACAATGATGACTCTTTGGATCCTAGTTCCCTGTTACCTCTAACTATGGTAAAGACAGGCAGGGAAGTTTGGAATGAATCCTCCCTAACAATGAAAATCTTTTGAGATGAAGGTCCCAGAGACAAAACCATTATCAGATGGGGTCTTTGGCCTTGTGCGTATCAAACTGAGAGACCTCAATATGCTAAAGGTTGAGAATGAGTGGCTTAAATACAAGCTAACTGTTAAAATATTAAACATTAAGTCATCAAATGTAATATAATGTTCCTATTAGTGCATGTGCTATCTGTGTACCCGTGCACTAGCATAGAGATCAGGTATCTCTTACTTTCACCCCTGAGTAACCCCTTTGCGCCTAACCAGACACTGTAATAAGAGGCACCTTATTTAAGTCCTGATTGATTTCCTAAAATCAGCCGGCCATCTGCTGCCAGTTTGAATTAAGACCAGGGAGACTAGCAGTGTTTGTGATTAGCCTGGCGCAATGCATTTACACATGAGCCTGTCTCCATCTTCACCGTCGTAAAAAATAATTTACTCTGACCCAGTCGACCAATTTCAGTTGTTCCTATCGAAGTCTCAAGATGTGCGATGTGCAGTCGGCAAAATGACCTAACGCTATGTCATGTAATGTAATGTAACACTCGGGACATTAACACGGGAGCGACGGGAATCTGGTCTAGACTGAAGGTGAGGTGGGGATTTACACCCAGGCCGGGACCAGACGACTTTCGCAATTAGATCAAATTCCCGGGCTAATTTAAGCGACTTGAGCCGATGTCAAGTCCACATCGTTGAGAGCCCCGGTGTTATTTTGGTGGACACGCTCAGCAGGTTAGCTACGGCATCTAGCCTAGCCGGCATCTCCAGAAGCAAAACTCTGACCTTTCCTTCGCACCCCTGAAAAACCCATAAGTCCCGGTCTTAAGATGTATAATTTAAAGGCTCGAGATGAGAAGCGGTGTTCCTGCAGGAATCCCCGTCGAGACGGTGGGTGGCTATTCCCGGGCGTCACTGGCGTTGCGGTAGGTTTCGGGACGCCCATGGGGTCCCAGTGGGTCCCCGGTCTCCGTGGATCAGACAGCTGTAAAAATAATCCACTTTATTCATTTGAAGTCATGGCTGCAGCCGATAAACCACCTACAACCCTGACATCACTCCGAATGGAAACAGACTTGGTGTCCATATAGACCAAGTGAAGTAGTGTTTTCCCACACTGCTCCGAAACCCTAAGTCCTTCTGTTGTTGTGGTGTCGATGTTTGAGAGGAGAGGCGCCTTTTTTTTTTTTTTTTGGGCTGGGGGCGAAGGCAGGAAGGGAAGGGGAGTGAAGAGGAAGGCAAGGTGGAGGGATCGCTCTGCATGACAATACCTACATCTGTCTGCAGTTTAGTTTCTTTATCGTGCTGGGGGGCGTCCCTCTGTGGCGGTTGCCGTGCTGTCGTGGTAACAGGAGGTTGGAGGTACGGGGTGGGGGTGGGGGTGGGGGGGGGGTGTTAAAGTGGGTGGGGGTATAGGCGGTGGTCTTGTCAAAAAAAGGGGAGGCTTGTGACTCCAACGCCCCCTGTGACAGGGTCTTTGTTGTACTTTGATAGTTGATCCTCTTAGTGGTTTGCCGTGCCTCCGCCCACCAGACCCCCCCCCCCTCCCCCGCACCCCTCCATTAACACTGCCAACCACCGCCGCTGCTGCGAGTGCTACCGCCACACACACAAATGCACAGTCACGTCCTTCCTCCTTTTCTTCTGCCCCCGCCGCCCCCCTCCCCCCAGGCCTGACCACATGTTAAACTCTCCCTTTTCACTTTCTTCTCATCACCTGCTTGTCTGTCTGGCCAGAAAAGCATTTTGGCTTAAGCTCCTCGGAGCGGCGAACGGGGCGGAGTAGAAACAAGTCGGGGAAGACAGAAAGAAAAGAAGCTGCCAGGCTCTCGTCCGCTCTCCCCGAGTCTTTTCTTTTTTTTTTTTGCCGTACCTCCGATTCATCCGACGGATGCAATTTTTCCTCTTTGCGGGGCAGGCCGCCCGCCGTCGTCGGTTTACACAGTTGGCTAAAGAGCAGAAAAAGGTTTACAACCCCTGTTTTTCTCCCTCTCCCGCTCTCCCCGTTTTACCCTCGTCCTCACACATTCATGGGGAACAAAGTTAAGGCGACCGGCCTCCGGAGAGGACTTTACAGGGCCGGTATTGTTCGAGCGCTGAGGTCATCTCTCAGGCCAGCGCAGCCCAAACAAACGGCGCGGCTTTATTGCGGGGCCGCGCTGTGTGCGCGCTGTGTGAAAGGAAACCCACCATGGCATTGTTTGATGCTCGACTGATCCTCCAAGATAGCGGGGCGGGCACGACAACACGCACACACGGACACGCACGCGGGCACAAGCACGCACACACACACACACAGGAACACGTTCTCAAGTGTTTCTTTTGACTCGTACCACTGCAATGCAACTCGCAGCACTACCATGTTGCCGTTTGTGATCTGCCGTTCCGCAGCTCGGCTCTGCTTATTTGGCTGTTTCTTTTTTTTTGTTTTTTTGTTTTACCCGAAATCCGCCCCCCTCCCCCCCTCTCCCCCCGATGCCCAGGGGTGCCCGGGGGCCGAGGTGCGGAGCTTGACAGCTCTCCGGCGTCGGGATGTCAGCCCCGCTTTTCCTCCCGACACTTTGACGCCCGTCAGAAGTGGCGAGAGAAAAAGGCGAACGTTGAAGGGCAACGGAAGTCAACTGAATCCTCCCTCCGCTGTGTTTGCTCCCTCCCCGTGTGTCGCGATGCGGATAATACAATCCCGTTAGCTCCAGCCTTTTCGGATCGAGAGAGAGAGATAGAGAGCGGGCAAGAGAGTGAGTGAAAATTAATATATATAAAGTGTAAATTATAGAGATGTCGGGGAAATAAAAGCTGGCGTGAGGAAGAAAAACACTATATCTGAGGAGTCTAAATTCGGTTAAACAGACTCCGGGAATATTATCAAGGGGTATGTTTTGCCTGCGTTCATGGCGAGAACCTTTAATCTCCGCTTTGTGAAGAAACACTTGAGTTTGAGGCTTTGTCAAGCACAGAGGCAGAAAAACGCGAACCAGGAAGCATCGGCGTACCAACGGCGTTTTTTTCTCGTATTGTTGAGATACTGAGGTAATGATTGAAATACTGCAATTTGGGACATTTATTAATTTTACTCCGCAAATCTATATTTTTGGCTCAGTGAAGCTGAAGCAATCAAAGTTTTGTTCCGGGTGTCATCGAGGATTTTGATAGTGTCAATCCAGTCCAACCCGACCCCACAGCAGGACATTTTGACGTCCTAGCCAGCGTGGCTGGACCGCCTCTCCCCGGCTTTTGTCTCCGTCGCTGGAATAACTTAACGCATAACATATAACGGCCATCGTACGATCCGCCTGAACAGCGACGGAACACGGGGACCCCTTCCGCCGGGCGCCTGTGTCGGGGGGCCAGTCACAATGTCAGCTCTTTGTTTTTTCAAACAGTGACCTTCATAATTGTGACCCTAATTACAATAAGTGGCCATTATATTTCCAAGGTGCAGCGGCCTTCATTATCCAAATCAATTTGAGTCACTATCAATTTGATAATCGTCTAAATGTGTGGCCGCGTGGAAGATGCACACTCGGCACGCCCGCCGCTCGCCCGCCGCATAATGGAAACCGTGTTACTGAGATTGAGCCGCCCCCGCTCTCCTCCCCCTCGGCAATCAATATTAACAGCTTGTAAAAAGTACGGTGAAAGATTTGCCACGCCAACAAATGGAAAGGGATACTTAAACAGAGTGCAACCGATCCGGCCGCGGTCCTCAGCCTTTGCTGGACCCCCGGCCTTCAGCTACGGCCGCCTCTTGTTAAAGTCCCCCCGATAAGGTTTGCCCGACTGGCCGAGCCTGGAAAGGTGTCGTTGGTACGTTATCGTTGGAAAGGTATTGGTAGAAAGGTATCAATGAAAGGCGAAATGGGCGGAATGATATTGGTTGAAGGGCATGGGTAGAAAGGGTTCGGTGGGAAGGTGTCGGTGGTATACTGTAGGTGAAAAAGGTATTGGTAGAAAGGTATCAATGGAAGGATATCGGTGGTATCGGCGGAAAGGTATCCGTGGAATGGATGGAAATGTCTTGGTAGAAAGGTACAGTACTGGTGGAAGGGTACCCTCGGAAAAAGTATTAATGGAAAGGTATCGGTGGATAAGGAACCGTGGGAAGGTGGATCGGGGGGGGGGGGGGGGGGGTGTCCGTGGCGTGGTCGCGGCGCTCCCTGGCAGTGGAACGACTGGACTTTTCGGAGGCCTCGGCAGGTCTTCGTAGCCGCCCGGAGGATCACACCAAGGTCCTCTTTCGAGCCTCTTTCACGCTGCGGGGAAAGAAAAAAAAAAAACCTCCCGGCCGTTACGTTTTGCACCTGTATCGTGGAGGAGGAAAGAAAAAAAAAGTGCAAGCCAGGCACTTCTCCGGCCTTGTCCGCCAGCAATATTCGGAGCTTATTAATAAAAAAACAGACAATAGATTGGCAGTTCTTTTGATGTATGTGGCTGTTCACGGCGTGCGCTCCCCCCTCTTCCCCTTCCCCGTCTGACAATGCAGGAGAGAGATTGTTTTCCCTGAAACAGACCTCCCCCGTCATTTGCCAATAAGAAACAACTCAGCCGGGCCCGCAGGCATGATTTGCGAGGTACCTGACATAATTTACTGCCCGGCGGAGTCATAATTTAAAAAATGAGCACAAACGCTATTGAGCGAGCGGTCAATATAATTAATGGCCGATCGCGATCCCCGCTTAAACTGTTTGCCTCTCCTCCCCCGGTGATACCTTTTAAAAGACGTCGCCGGCTCCTCGCCCCGCGCCGTTCTCGCAAGGTCTCCGGAAGGGAGACGGGCGCTCTAATCCCCCGTCTAGCTCCCCGCCCCGCGTCGGCGAGCCGAAAAAAGACGCGGGGAGTGAAAGAAAAAGGGAAGGCGGCGTCAATTATTTCGGTGACCTCATTGTCATCCGCCGGAGAAATGTGTAATTAGCGCGTGTTTACAAGTCTGGCACACCTGCCCGACATCCCCGCGCTTGTAGTGTTCAAGCCTTCAAGACGGCGGGCGGGCGCCTGCCAGCCGCCCGCCACTGGCTGTCACCGGGAAGAAAGAGAGAGAGAGAGAGAGAGAGAGAGAGAGAGGGGTGAAGGAGGGGAAAGAGACAGTGTGTGTGTGTGTGTGTGTGTGTGTGTGTGTGTGTGTGTGTGTGCGTGCACCATTCTTCCGCAAATCTCTGCGACCGGCTTAATGCCGTGGTTTTCGCCGTGCGTGTGAAGCGACGGGCATTTCCATGGGTGTACAATGGAGAGTACATTACTTACACAGTGGCCTCATTATATCCCCGACGCCTACCTCCTGCCCCGCGCCCGTTTACTCACTCCCGGCTCTTATTGTTGGAGTATAATGGCGCTCGGGTATTTCTGAAATTCCCTCATTATTCTGCTTATTAAGGCTGCACCAACTCGATAATCGCGCCGCATTTTCGTGTCAGAGGAGGCGACGGTTGCAGATTTGCCACATTTGAAGGCTGGACAACGCCGCCGCCGCCGCCGCCGCCGCCGCCGCCGCAAGCTCGATCCTCCACGCGCCGCTGACGGGGGGTGGTGGTAGGAGGGGCGGGCGGGAGTGAGACTGCCCCGTGAATACTCTCTCTCTCTTTCTCTCTCTCTCTCTCTCTCTCTCTCTCTCTCTCTCTCGTTCTCTCTCTCTCTCTCTCTCCCTCTCTCGCCCAACCTCCTCCCCACCCAGAGTCCGACCCGAGGCGAAGTGCACCTCACAGATAACCCCGGCCCATTTGGACGCCGTGACAATGCGGGGCGGGAAGAGCCATCAGGTTTTTTAGTTTTACATTCATATTTGGCGTTTTATTCGTTTAGGAGACGCTTTCGTCCAAAACGACTCACGCGAGAGGCGGGAAACAATCAAAACGTACACCGACCATTAGAGCAACGTGCAACATCAGGGCGTGAGCTCCTGTTCCTAAATTCAAGCAGATAGGGGGCGGTTCCCGACCCCGGCGGTCGCGGAAATCAAACACCGGACGACCGAAAGGAAAAGAAGAAGGGCGCCGAGCGGGCGGACGTCTGTCGAGCTGTCACGCCGACGTCGCCGGCGCATTTTTTTGTCAGAATATTCTCTCGTGTTTCTTTTTTTTTTTTTTTTTTGCCGATTGTCCTACATTCACTGTGAGACAAAATAGGTGTGTCACTTCTCGCTAATGGCGCTGACAGTGACTGCTGCTCGCCAACGTTGGCATGTGAGTGAAGAAAAAAAAGAACAGAAAAGAAGAGAGAAAGCATACAGTTAAAAAATACCCCGCCATGACAAGTTGTCCTTGGTGTCAAAAAAATAAAGAAAAATAAGAATGGGAGCTCCGTCCGCCATCGGCGCTTTGCTTGGTGAAAAGGAGAAAGAGAAGCTCGGTCCATATAGATATATATTTATAGACATAACTGAAAAATAAAACAATGCCCGCCGTCGCACTAAGGACGCCTTTTCTTCCCCCATCCACGTGCGTGGAGTTTAATTACCGTGCGAGGCGTTTAAAGCTCCGTTGGTAGAATACATTTTGGGGATGGCAGGAGCTCCCGGCCGCGCTTCGCCATGTGACATGTTCACCGTGTGTCATATGAGGGGAGGGGGGAGGGGGTTAAAAAGAAAGAAATGAAAAAAGAAAAACGGAAAAAATCAATTGGCAATTAAATGATGCACCTTGCGAAGATGACAAGAGGCATTTGGTTTGCGCGGGGCCCTAATGACTATTCATAAGCGACCCCCCCCCCCCCCCACCCAGTCGGGTCCGATCCACTCGACTGGGAAGTTCTGCCCCGGAGAGTCGGTGCTGTCACTTCCCCCTCGCCTCAAAAAGCTGCCGCGATCGACAGCGGCGAAGAATTACCCAGAATTCAGTCCCCCCCGGGGGGCCCCCCGTCTCAGGTCGCATCCAGCAGAATGGGATGGGGAGGGGAAGGTACGGCACACATCTGGCTCATTGTAGGTGCCACCGGGGTGGGAGGGTGGGTGGGTGGGGCGGGGGGGGGATACCTTTCCATGCGAGAGCCACTCCGGAGCTTTTGTTCTTCCTCCCTCCTCTCCCCCTTCTCTGCCGTCGTCTCCCCGATCCGGCTCTTCGCATGAGCCGGACGCCCGCAGCATCCCCAACCGCTGGGGTCGGAGCGCCGGGGCTTCGGGACCTCCGTCGATGGGCGACGTCACCCTTCAGGGCGGGGGGTGTCCGGGGGAGGGTTGGGCAACACCGTCCGGTCGGGGGGAGACCTCCCACCACCACTGAAGCCACTTCCTGCCGAGGCACCCGACCCCATCTTCCCGTCCCCCGATTCCAGGTCTACCTGGCGACTCCCTCCTCCTCCTCTCCCTCCTCCCCCCCCGATGGGGTAATTCCCGCCCGGTCGCATAATCGCCGTTTCTGCTGAATATTAAAAAAAATAAATTGACATGGATTCCTGCGGAGGAACCGTCGCTTTATCGATTTATTTATTTATTTTTGCCATCCCCGGCCGGTCTCCTTCTTTCTCATTTTCATTCTCAGCTTGTTTGGATGGGTCCGGTTGGAAGGCGGGGCGGCACGCTCCTAGGGGCCCCGCCGCTGCTCACCTCGTCTACGGTAAACACCGTAATGTGCCCGGTCGCCTCGGCTTCGCGGGGCCTCGGCGGCCGTGTTTGCTCGGTAACAGCGGAAACAAAGACATCGTCAGAGGCGGCCCCATGTCACCGCAGTGTGTGTGCGTGCGTGTGTGTGTGTGTGTGTGTGTGTGTGGGTCCGTGGTCTCATTGGCAGCGGAGCAGCTTGCCTAAATCCAGTTATCGAACAGCGCGGTAATTGAATAATAAAGAATAGTACCTGAGCCCCCCTACACGCAGCCCCTTGCCACGGTCTTTAAACCGTCCGTCCTCCTTCCCCGGCGGAGGGGGCCGTGTGCGGGGGCCCCGTGTGGCCCGCCGCCAAAACGACTATTAAATAATTAATCTGCATCGATCATCTGGTTAGCGCATGAATCAAATGGGCGAATAATCGAGTCGTGAAGTTTTGACGTACGGTCTCTCTCTCCCTCTCCCTAACTCTCTCTCGGTGCTCAAGAGTATTCCGCCGAGTCGAGAGGCTCAGTTTGGAACCCGGACGCTCTCAAAAAGGAGCCAAAAGGTCAACGGCGCCAACTGACCGGAATCTACCAGGGGCCGGGTGGGGATGGATAATTCATAGCTCAACAGTTCGGGCCACAGTTAGCTCGTTCTCCGGAGAACGGCACGTATAACAAACGCCACTCTTTCGCCGTCTTTTCTTCTCCGGCTATGAATTGTCTCAAGTCAAGACCTCAGGGCGGCGACACCTCCACCGCCTGCGCTTCCTGCCTTTATTTTTGGATTATTCTTGATTGTCGGCGTCTGTCACCAAAAGCCGTAAAAAAAGGCATTTTAAAACGCGGCGATCCCGTCTCGTATTGTCCGGGAACCTTTGCTCCGACCTCTTTCGGTTGCCCGGGTCGGTACCGATGGGACGGCTCTGCCCGGGGCGGGCGGGGGAGCGGGGGAGCAAGGGAGGAACGGTCCCTTTTGTTTTGTCCGCGAAAACCCGAGCGGACCCGCGCCGGGACGCCCCGGCGTAAATCACCGGCCGGAATAATGCTTGGCCAAGCAAGTCCTGTGTCGGAGCGAACGGACGCCATCAGCAGAAAACCGCCGACGCCTCCGCTGCCGCCGCCATCGCTCCGCGCTGCTGCAAAATTAAGCAGGAAATGTACAAATAGGACGCCTTTTGAAATAACAGCGTCCGTTTTCTGAAAGGAGGTGGTTACACCGAATACCGGGGGCGAGCGAGAGACGCGGAGATCAATATGTGCTCTATCTCGATGTGTGTGTGTGTGTGTGTGTGTGTGTGTGTGTGTGTGTGTGTGTGTGTGTGTGTGTGTGTGATAGTTTTAAGCACCAGCCCATAGCAGCTAAGTAGTTTTAATTGGAGTGGGAGGGTTTATGAACAGTAATGGCGATAGAAGGAGAGTCGCTAAGTTCAAACACGTATGAGGTGCATGAGGTTTTTGGCCGGGATCCCACATCCCATAGTGGAAGGTTCCGGTCAAAGGTTCCCCTCCAAATCAAACACATTTTTATTTCTCCATTGAGCATTCCTTCCCCTATCTCATTTTCCCTCTCCTTGCCTCCTCTCTGGACATCCTCGTCTCTCTCTCTCTCTCCCTCTCTCTGTCTCTCCCTCTTTATCCGCTATATTTTAAGCCAAAATAATAAGTTACACAAAACCGTCGGCCAAAACAGGGTTTTTTTCTTTTTTTGCTTTATTTTATTTTTCGGTTTTCCATCCCGCCCGTCCGCCTCCTCCTCAAAGCAAACGGAAAGGGGAAGTTATCGCACTGGTGCTTCTTCGAGCGCAACCTCCGCCCACGCCGCTCCAGCCGTGTCCTGCGCCGAGGAGCGACCTCCCCCGCCCGTCTCCACCACCACCGCTGCCGCCGCCGCCGCCGCCGCCTCCTCCACCTCCACCTCCACCTCCTCCGGCGCCCGCGAGCCGGATCGAGGTGGAGGTTCAGTGCGGCGGTGACCCCTCGGCAGCGGCCCGGCGGAGACGAGGTTCCGGGGCGTGGGCGGATGTGCCCCCGCCGGCCCCCGACTGGCTGGTGCTTCCTCCTTATCCGTGGGATTGATAAAATAAATACATCCATAAATGAAAAAGTATGAATATGGAGAGATGGAGGAATTATCAGTCAAACCTTCCCCTTGCAGCCTGCATGCCGGGAATCAACCGCCGCCGGCATGAGCCCCGAAACCAACCCCGGTCTCACCGGGTCCTCGTCAAATCGCTCTTCGGGAAACAACGTACTTCCTCCACATTTCGACAAACCCATTTGACGGCTTGATGGTTATTTTTTATTTATCTTTGGAATCAAGAGAAGGTCGCCCGTGTTCCGCCCACGAGGGGTGAGGAAGGACGGGAATTAACCGTCCCTGGCTTTAGCCGGATAACTCGATGGTGTTTAGAGCCGCTGACCCCTGGAAAGCGTTGGTTTATTTGGGATTTTTTTTGTGAGGACAGGAAGAGAGAGAGAGAGGGAGGGAGAGAGAGAGAGAGAGAGGAGGTTCGTTGTCAGTGAGTTGCTTGTATTGACATTTCAGTCATTGTGCCGACTTTTCTACCAGATTTGGTCAAGGTGAATGGTGAAGCACCCCGATGGAGCCCTATTTAATGATTCATTTCATTTCAAATCATTTCAAACATTATAATAATATACAAT